>NC_090451.1:626338348-626680848 GCF_031143425.1 Pleurodeles waltl
AGGGACGTCAAATGTCTTAAGCAGAGGACAATATTAATCAACTGAAGTGTTTAAGGATTTTTGGGGCACGTTGCAGGAAAACTAAGTATGAGGTCATCGATGTGTGACAATATACATAATTAACTTCTCTTTGTGGGAGGGAAATAGGTTATTGTGAGAACAATTCTATTTACAGTTGCAGAAAATAAATATGTGAGTTTTCAACAGCATGTTTTTTTGCCGTATATTTTAATCTAACTCTGACAATCAATTTAGGATGTAGTGAAGTGATGAGCGTCATTTTAAGTTAAAATTTTAATTCATGTGTTTTATATTTGGTGGGGAAAAAGCACTTACAGCCAGAGATTGCACTGAGTCACACTGGTTCACATAGGAACCACTCAACTCATTTGTTAAAATGATTTGTGATGCGGTTGTGGATTATGGATTTGAGAGGTGACAGGTCGTATTGTACCTTAGATCTGCTAAAAGACTAATCACAGGAATCATTTGATCGAAGTCGTAGGAATAAAATGAGCGATGCTTCTTGAAGGAAATGGACACGCTGTACAAGACTTACTTGCTTTCACTATGTTGTGACAGCCATTTTGACTGGCAGCCTTTTAACCAATTAAAATTGATCCCTGTGTTCAGGTAATTTTAAGTGGACACTAGGCAGCCAATCACAATGGCTAAGGCATGCTTTCCATCCTAGGCTGCTCTGAGGACCAGGAACACTGAGTAGCCGAGCATGGAAGAGAAGGCGCAGGAGTCACCATAAAAAACTGATGACGTTGAATTCCTCAATGGAACTTCCGCAGCTGTTTGTCTGCTATTTGCATTTTTAGGGATGCAGATGCATGTACACTTACATGGTGATGGTGCTGGATAATAACTTCATCATCGTCCTCATCCTCCTCATCCTCATCATTTAAGACCACAGTACGAACCAGCTTGCGCATCGCTGTTTCCTGAAGGATAGGAAGAGAAGGAACACATGTTATTGAAACCTTGAGGTAAACTGATTGTTGTAAGGGATATACATGTATGTATGGGAGATACATGTGTGTAAGGTTAACTGCACGCAAATGTGAACCATAGCCACTGAATTCAGACATGTCAGCGGAATCAAACAAGCAGGCTCTTCCATTTCAATCAAAGTACTTAGTTGAAAGTTTTCTTGGGGGAAAACAGTAATAAAATAGTTTTTCATGTTTTCATTTATTTTGCCTGTAGGTCCTGGTTTTAAAAAAAACATGCTTCTACAGAAACAGTTCCATAACATCTAAGCAGCTATATACATTTCTCTATCCAGCCCCTTCAGCCAGGCTCTGCATCAAGCAAAGAGACTGTGTTTGACCTTTCGGTCACACGCATGCCTCTGTAATGGATGAATAATGTTCCTTTCAGGTTACACAAATGTCACTGCATATTAAAAAGCTTCTTCTAGACCATCAGATAATTATGGTGTTTATTCTTCTCTGGTTGCCATGTGTGACAGCACTCAATACAGCAGCTCCTTTGTTGCTTACCCTGGCAAACCAATGGCCACAGCAACAGGTTACATCTGCTTTTTGTGAAATATTACAATAAGGTATATGGATCTGACATATTTATTGTCTGAAGTATATCTTCAAGTCAACAGGCTTTAAAGGGTGAAAAGCTATTACTCTTGTAAAATCTTCCCTGAGTTACTGTGTTACATGGAATTTCACACTTCACCATAGAAGACAAAGGTTTTAATGTTGGTTTCCCCCTTTGACAACCCATGGTGCTGCTGGATATACACTGTGGCATTTATTCTTTGTTAGGCATTCAGAGGAGACCTAGTATTTTGCTTTGTAAACTGTAATGCAATTTACAGTTCTAATTTTGTGACTGTAGGCCCGATGATTGCCTTGATCAATACAGTAGGCTTGAGTTGGTTATTGTGACAATCCAATGATAAAGGACACAGACCTGATTGATTCACTGCATTGGTTTGGTTAGCGTTATGCTCAAAGCTGTTGGTCTGATCTCTGTATTATAAATCACACTGGGTTACAGGCTGGAGACAGGTATTTTGTAACTTGAAATTCCACAGATTACCATAGTAGGCAAGGGTTGTGTGTTTGTCGTCCCCTGTGATTAACCCAGGGGCGGGGTGGATAGGTGGAAGATTTTCATTGTGATAATCCTTGTTATTCCCTTCTGAGAGGGGTTGTATATTATTTTGCCTAATGTCATTTTGTACATATTTCTTATTTTATAACTGTATGCATAATAGTTTCTAGCATATGCTCACACTTTAGTAGGCCTGTGTTGGTTTTGATGTCAAGCCAACGGTAAAAGTTACAGACCTTACTGGTTCATTGGGAAATGTTATGTCAGATTTTATGGGTTTGATCTGTTTGTTTTGAAAAATTATGAGAACGCTAGTGGACCTTGCTTATTAATCGTGAAACGCGTGTGCTAGGGGCAATAGTATTTTAAAGGCAGATTGTTATTACACAGTGGTTAAAGACTGTGAGAAGGTATTTCGTTAAATGGAAACTCAAAGTTTTCCAGAGTAGGCAAGAGTTTAGTGTTTATGACCTACTGAAACATGCCATAGAAGGGTTCATCCTTTAATGATCCAGTTTCTCTCCTCATCTCATTCCTTCTAATCTTTTTATCTTCATTAATTTTAGAGCATACCACAGCAACGCTAACAGGCGGCTTGCTTATCATACATCTAGCTGCAATGCGCCTCACCCCCCCAAGCCACAGCCTCAAAACCAGGTCCTCATCATGGAATGGTATTATCTATAATTTCACAGTTTTACCATTTCAAAATGGCCACACAGTGGTTGCAAACGTGTCAGCCATGCTGGAACTTCAAACAACAAAACACCTTACCATTGCAAGATGGCCACCAGCTGCTACTTAGTAGTTAGCACCATATGCCTGCCCTATTTAGGTGTCAGCTTGTTTTCTTTTTCTACTTTTATTCTTGTAATTTATCTTGAATATGTTGCCGAGTTTCTGTGTGAATTAACTATGGTTGGGTAGGCTTTATTTTCACGGGACAGACACTGGTAACTAAGCAGCCGAGCTCCTAAAATGACTCATGAGAATACCTCTAAAAACCTTTTACAATGGGATTCTGCTTTGTTTAGTGTAAAATATTAACCTTGGACTATAATGGTGCTTTCTTCTATGATTTTATACACGTTTGAGCACTGCTCCGTCAGCAATATATAACATAATGTACTGCATTTTTATACTTCAATGAAAAATGCCTCTCTATGAGAAGACTAGAGAAGGACCAGGCTACTTAATTTGATTTATTAATGAATTGAAACACAAATGATACACTGAAATATCAGAGATGTATCTCAATAGTATAACTGAGAATTAGGCCCCATGGGACCCTTTGTTCTGTTCATTCTGCCGTGGTTAGGCAGCACTTTGTTACTTTTTCTACTTTTTTTCTTTTAATGTACTTTGCATATGTTTTTGAATTTGGGTGTGAATTTATTGTGTTGTGCTGGTGGGTGAATGCAACAATGAGTCAGTGGGTCGATGAATGGATGCATGAGTGACTGAGTGCATGTATGATGAATAATTAAATGCCTAAACCCATCACTGACTGAGGAGGAACTTATATTTAAATGTCAGACCTGCTGACATTGCTAATGCTTGTTTGGAGATTTTTATTGGAATGGGTAAACATTTGCAGAAAAATATCCCAACAATGTCTGGGACCTTATTGGGTGAGTAAAAGGAAGGCATGGAACTTCCAATTAACATTTCAAGTCAGTTTGTGGATACTGAGCACTCAAGGCATGCAATGTTTTTCCGCAGAAAGGAACTTGAGTCCACAAGGCCAGGAGAAACCTTCCAAGAAAAGCTAATTTCTTGAGGCTGAAACTCACAAATTAAATACACAAAGTCAGGGTATTTATTTAGCTGTGTTGAAATGAAAATGTCACTTACCCAGTGTACATCTGTTCGTGGCATCAGTCGCAGTAGATTCGCATGTTCTGCAATAGCTCGCCATCTGGTGTTGGGCCGGAGTGTTACAAGTTGTTTTTCTTCGAAGAAGTCTTTCGAGTCACGGGACCGAGTGACTCCTCCTTTTGTCTCCATTGCGCATGGGCGTCGACTCCATCTTCGATTGTTTTTCCCCGCAGAGGGTGAGGTAGGAGTTGAATTGTAGTAATAGTGCCCATGCAATGGAGTGACTAAGTATGCACCTATTTAAGGTTGAGATGATACATATATAAATAATTGAAGGTAACTTCCAAACTGCTACAGGCTCCCGGGGAGGCGGGTGGGCACATGCGAATCTACTGCGACTGATGCCACGAACAGATGTACACTGGGTAAGTGACATTTTCAGTTCGATGGCATCTGTCGCTGTAGATACGCATGTTCTGCATAGACTAGTAAGCAGTTATTTCCCCAAAAGCGGTGGATTAGCCTGTAGGAGTGGAAGTAGTTTGAAATAATGTCCTTAATACGGCTTGACCTACTGTGGCTTGTTGTGCGGATAACACGTCTACACAGTAGTGCTTGGTGAATGTGTGAGGCGTAGACCATGTGGCTGCCTTACATATTTCTTGCATTGGGATGTTTCCTAGAAAGGCCATGGTAGCACCTTTCTTTCTGGTTGAGTGTGCCCTTGGTGTAATGGGCAGCTGTCGTTTAGCTTTAAGGTAGCAGATTTGGATGCATTTAACTATCCATCTGGCTATACCTTGTTTTGAAATTGGGTTTCCTGCATGAGGTTTTTGAAATGCAATAAAGAGTTGTTTAGTCTTTCTGATGTTCTTTGTTCTGTCAATGTAATACATCAATGCTCTTTTGACATCTAATGTATGTAGTGCCCTTTCAGCTACGGTATCTGGCTGTGGAAAGAACACTGGAAGTTCCACTGTTTGATTTAGATGGAACGGTGAAATAACCTTTGGCAAAAATTTAGGATTGGTCCTTAGGACGACTTTATTTTTGTGTAGTTGTATAAAAGGTTCCTGTATAGTGAACGCCTGAATCTCGCTTACTCTTCTCAGGGAAGTAATGGCGATGAGAAATGCCACCTTCCAGGTTAGGAACTGTATGTTGCAGGAGTGCATGGGTTCAAAAGGTGGACCCATAAGTCTAGTTAGGACAACATTTAGGTTCCATGAAGGAACAGGTAGTGTTCTTGGTGGTATAATTCTCCTAAGGCCCTCCATGAATGCTTTAATGACTGGTATTCTATATAGGGAAGTTGAATAGGTAGTCTGCAGGTATGCAGATATTGCTGCAAGGTGAATCTTAATGGAAGAGAAAGCTAGGTTAGATTTTTGTAAGTGAAGCAAGTAACCCACTACATGTTCTGGAGTTGTGTGTAATGGTTGTATTTGATTAATATGGCAGTAGCAAACAAACCTCTTCCATTTACTTGCATAGCAGTGCCTGGTGGATGGCCTTCTTGCTTGTTTTATGACTTCCATACATTCTTGGGTAAGTTGTAAGTGCCCGAATTCTAGGATTTCAGGAGCCAGATTGCTAGATTCAGCGATGCTGGATCTGGGTGTCTGATCTTTTGGTTGTGCTGTGTCAACAGATCTGGCCTGTTGGGCAATTTGATGCAGGGTACCACTGATAGGTCTAGCAGCGTTGTGTACCAGGGTTGCCTTGCCCAAGTTGGTGCTATCAATATGAGTTTGAGTTTGCTTTGACTGAGTTTGTTTACCAGGTAAGGAAGGAGAGGGAGAGGAGGAAAAGCGTAAGCAAATATCCCTGACCAGTTCATCCATAGGGCATTGCCTTGGGATTGTTTGTGTGGGTACCTGGATGCGAAGTTTTGGCATTTTGCGTTCTCCCTTGTCGCAAACAAGTCTATCTGAGGTGTTCCCCAGAGTTTGAAATAAGTGTTCAGAATTTGGGGGTGAATTTCCCATTCGTGGACCTGTTGGTGATCTCGAGAGAGATTGTCTGCGAGTTGATTTTGTATCCCTGGTATAAACTGTGCAATTAGGCGAATTTGGTTGTGAATTGCCCAATGCCAAATTTTTTGTGCTAGCAGGCTTAACTGCGTGGAGTGCGTCCCTCCCTGCTTGTTTAGATAATACATTGTTGTCATGTTGTCTGTTTTGACGAGAATGTATTTGTGAACTATTATTGGTTGGAAAGCTTTTAGTGCTTGAAAAACTGCTAGAAGTTCTAGGTGATTGATATGCAGTTTTGTTTGATGTACGTTCCATTGTCCTTGTATGCTGTGTTGATCGAGGTGTGCTCCCCACCCTGTCATGGAAGCATCTGTTGTTATTACGTATTGTGGCACTGGGTCTTGGAAAGGCCGCCCCTTGTTTAAATTTATGTTGTTCCACCACAGAAGCGAGAGGTAAGTTTGGCGGTCTATTAACACCAGATCTAGAAGGTGACCCTGTGCTTGAGACCACTGTGATGCTAGGCATTGTTGTAAGGGCCTCATGTGCAGTCTTGCGTTTGGGACAATGGCTATGCATGATGACATCATGCCTAGGAGTTGTAATACCATCTTTGCCTGTATCTTTTGTGTTGGATACATGCGTTGTATGATGGTGTTGAAATTTTGAATTCTTTGTGGACTTGGAGTGGCTACTCCCTTTGATGTGTCTATTATGGCTCCCAGGTATTGTTGTACCTTGCGTGGCAGAATTTTGGATTTTGTGAAATTGACGGTGAACCCGAGTTTGAAGAGGGTTTGTATGATCTGATTTGTGTGATTTGAGCACTGTATGAACGAATGGGCCTTGATTAGCCAGTCGTCTAGATATGGGAACACATGTATTTGCTGCCTTCTTATGTGTGCTGCGACTACTGCTAGACATTTGGTAAAGACTCTTGGTGCGGTTGTTAATCCGAAAGGCAGTACCTTGAATTGGTAATGTATTCCTTTGAATACAAACCTTAGGTATTTCCTGTGCGATGGGTGTATTGGTATATGGAAATAAGCATCCTTGAGGTCTAAAGTTGCCATGTAGTCGTGCAGTTTTAGCAATGGCAATACTTCTTGTAGTGTGACCATGTGGAAGTGGTCTGATTTGATGAAAGTGTTCACTACTCTGAGGTCTAGGATTGGTCTCAGCGTTTTGTCCTTCTTTGGTATCAGAAAGTACAGTGAGTAAACTCCTGTGTTTATTTGTGTGTTTGGCACTATTTCGATTGCATTCTTTTGCAATAGTGCCTGCACTTCTATCTCCAGGAGATTGGAATGGTGTGTTGTTAAATTTTGTGCTTTTGGTGGTATGTTTGGAGGGAATTGTAGAAATTCTATGCAATAACCATGTTGGATAATTGCTAGAACCCAAGTGTCTGTAGTGATTTCCTCCCATGCTTTGTAATAATGACCTATTCTTCCCCCCACTGGTGTTGTGTGGAGGGGGTGAGTGACATGTGAGTCATTGTTTAGTAGTAGGGGTTTTGGGGCTTTGAAATCTCCCTCTATTTCTAGGGAATTGCCCTCCTCTATATTGTCCCCGAAAACCTCCTCTATACTGTCCCTGGTAAGTGGACGGTGTCGCTTGTGAGGTGCTGGCTTGTGTGCTTTGACCCCGAAACCCCCCTCGAAAGGGCGTTTTACGGAATGTGCTGTAATTCCCTCTGCTCTGCGGGGAGTAGAGTGCGCCCATGGCTTTGGCAGTGTCCGTATCTTTTTTGAGTTTCTCAATCGCTGTGTCCACTTCTGGACCGAACAGTTCTTTTTCATTAAAAGGCATATTGAGAACTGCTTGTTGAATCTCTGGTTTAAATCCAGACGTTCGGAGCCATGCATGCCTTCTGATAGTTACAGATGTATTAATTGTCCGTGCAGCTGTATCTGCAGCGTCCATGGAGGAACGTATCTGGTTGTTGGAGATGGCCTGTCCCTCCTCAACCACTTGTTTTGCCCTATTTTGGAAGTCTTTGGGCAGATGTTCGATGAGATGTTGCATCTCGTCCCAGTGGGCTCTGTCATAGCGCGCAAGTAGTGCCTGGGAGTTCGCGATGCGCCACTGGTTTGCAGCTTGTGCTGCGACTCTCTTACCAGCTGCATCGAACTTGCGGCTTTCTTTATCTGGGGGTGGTGCATCTCCAGATGTGTGAGAGTTGGCCCTTTTCCTAGCTGCTCCTACAACAACAGAGTCTGGTGGCAGCTGTGTTGTGATGAAAACCGGGTCCGTAGGAGGCGGCTTATACTTTTTTTCCACCCTTGGTGTGATTGCCCTACTTTTGACTGGGTCCTTAAATATGTCTTTTGCGTGCCGGAGCATACCAGGGAGCATAGGCAGGCTTTGGTATGAGCTGTGGGTGGAGGAGAGTGTGTTGAACAAGAAATCATCCTCGACCTGTTCTGAGTGGAGGCTTACGTTGTGAAATTGTGCTGCTCTAGCCACCACCTGAGAGTACGCGGTGCTGTCTTCTGGTGGAGATGGTTTTGTAGGGTATGCCTCCGGGCTGTTATCTGACACTGGGGCGTCGTATAGGTCCCATGCGTCCTGATCTTGGTCACCCTGGCTCATGGTGGTGTGAGCTGGGGAGTGTGATGGCGTTTGTGCTGGTGAAACGTTAATTACGGGCGGAGGAGAGGGTGGTGGTGTAACTCTTTTCACCACTTTTGGTTGTGGTGCTTGTTCCGTCTGGAACTCCAACCTTCTCTTTCTCCTAATGGGGGGAAGGGTGCTTATTTTTCCTGTCCCCTGCTGAATGAAGATACGCTTTTGCGTATGGTCCACATCAGTTGCTTGTAGCTCTTCCTCAAACCTATGCTTTTGCATTTGGGAGGTTAGCGAGTGCTCTTCTGTATAAGAGCCTGAAGCTGGGTCGCTTGCAGTTTGTTTCGGCATCGAAACTTTGTCTGCGTGTTTTTTCGGCTCCGAGGTGACTTTTTTCCTTTTCGGGGCCGAAACCTCTCGGCGTCGATCTGTTTCGGTGCCGCTGTCTCGGCGTCGAGCCGTGTCCACACCGGCATCTCGGTGTCGAGGCTTGTCTCCAGCACTTTCTCGGTCCCGAGAAGGCTGCGTGCCTGTGTCTCGACCGGAGTCGGACGATCTCGGCACTGTTTGGGCCTTTTTCGGTGCCGAAGGTCGGTCACCGAATTTATGGGTCGAGCCATGGCCTGGTGGCAGTGGCGTCCCCTGGGCCTTGTAAATGTTTCTTTGTGTGGTTTTCGACGTCTTACTCACGGTTTGTGTATCGTCGAATCCTTCGGAGTCTGAGTCTTGGATCGAGAAGGAACCTTCCTCTTCTTGTTCCTCGAACTCCCGTTGGGCTGTCGGTGCGGACGCCATTTGAAGTCTTCTGGCTCGACGGTCTCGGAGTGTTTTTCGGGACCGGAACGCACGACAGGCCTCGCAGGTGTCTTCGCTGTGCTCAGGTGACAGGCACAGGTTGCAGACCAAGTGTTGGTCTGTGTAGGGGTATTTATTGTGGCATTTGGGGCAGAAACGGAACGGGGTCCGTTCCATCGGCGTTCTTCAGCACGCGGTCGGGCCGACCAGGCCCCGACGGAGGATCGAAAAACTACCCCGAAGGGCACCGGAGCTCTTCGATCTTCGATGTGGTGTGGAATCTAAGTACGCCGATCCCGAACGCAACAATACCGACGAAAATCTTCCGAAATTAACTAATTTTTTCCGTTCCGAAACTCGGAGCGACAGGAACACGTCCGAACCCGATGGCGGAAAAAAAACAATCGAAGATGGAGTCGACGCCCATGCGCAATGGAGACAAAAGGAGGAGTCACTCGGTCCCGTGACTCGAAAGACTTCTTCGAAGAAAAACAACTTGTAACACTCCGGCCCAACACCAGATGGCGAGCTATTGCAGAACATGCGTATCTACAGCGACAGATGCCATCGAACATAAGTATACAAACATTAATAGTGGCATACTGCTGTACTCAAACTAGGAAGCACTTGGGCAATCCGAAATAAAATACGCATTTGAAGAATAGTAATTGTCTATCTATCAATCATCTGGCAATCAATTGTTAACTTTTCAAATATGAACTGAGCTTTATGTAGTGTGAGTCGAAAAGAAGACAACATGTAGATAAAGCTGGTGGGACTGGGGTAGACCAACTACCTAGAGTACTGATCTGTAGAATAGGTGAATGGATGGAGATTCCCCAGAGATGGACAGGCAGGTACAAAGACTGAGCATTTCCCGTCAGGTTGGCAACCCTCAAACACCATTAGGGCTATGGAAGGGTTAATTACAACTGGCATCACTTAAAGGCATTCCCAATGAATGACACTTACCTCTCCAGTAGCGGTTAACAAGGCTGTACGGATGCTGTCCCCAGAGCCCCAGGAGGACTGGGCTTTCCACACCAGGTCACTTGGAGGGCTGTGGGTGGCACCGGCTCCAGATGCCCAGATCTGTAAAACGAAAGACATGTCAAACTGTGTATCCTTCTCAAACAATCAAAAGGACGGGGACTGAGATGCTGTTTCTGTGATTGTAGACTATGTCTAGATTTTCAAGTGGGCTAAAACTAAGGACAGGCCCAATTTCTGGACCTTTCGATATTTTATTCTGCTCTAGAACCAGGAAGTTTTCAGCAATGATGCTGTAAAGAATTTAAGTTCTTGAGAGCACAGACCTAAGGACATTGTTTCCCTGGAACCCTCAGTGAGAATGTCTTTCGTGCGTAAAAGCTTGAAACCGCCCTCCATTTTGTAACTATTTACTGCATATAAACATCAACTCTGCTTCATGTTTTATTGTAGTGAAACAGATTTGAACTCCTTTTTTAGAATGCCGAAGATCCTGGTCTCCATTCGGCAGGCTAGGGCCCTCTGTATGATTTAAGGGCTAAATTCTGATCCCTGCGCAAACAAGCATTTGCACATGCATTGGAATTAGAGGTAAGTATCACACCCTCACAGCTTTCCCCTGATAAATTCCAGGAGGTCAAGCTTGACAACATTTTTTTTGCCAGGAAAGACTCAGACAAAAGGCCAACATGTAGAATGTGAAGTGGTAAACACAAATTCTTCATGTTACGATCCATTTTATTGCTGAAAACCTAAAATCCTGGGATTCACAACTTTTTCATGCCTACATTGTAAGTTCACTGAAAGTCTGAACCAGGGTTGTTGATTGTTAATTGCACAGTCCCTAGAATGTGGCCTTAGCTTTGGCTGTGGTCTCTTGTGAGATGGGCAAATAATGTTGGTTACTGCCCTCAGCGGGCTGTTAACCAGTTAATTGCTTTTAAATGGCAGCAGTAATGCTTACTCAATAAACAAGAGACAAAACTGAACTTCTAACAAAATGTGTCTCTCTGTGCTGGTCCTAAGGACCTTTTCGTCCTTATTTGGTCACATGAAGACACCTTTTTAAAACTGCAACCTCACATACCCCTAATGCCCCATGTTTTTAAGGAATCTCAAAATGAGGTCTTCTTTGGATGTAAGACATCATCATGCCACTGACATTTTGTTTCTGTTGTAACGGAGTCCCACTAAACCAAAGAACAAGAGTGTGCTTCTTACCGTGGTGACCTGCCCCGCCTTCATGGTGAATTTAGGAGGGAACTTATAAACAATTGGGGTTTGATCACCAATCTGGCGCTTTATCTGCCAGTTCCCCATTGCCTGGTCCTGCAAAGTAAAACAGGAACACAACTCCGGGTCAATGACATCTGGAGCACAACAAATAAAGAAGCGCACAACAAGAAGTTCATTAGAACATGCACAATGCTCAAGGGTGCCACCCACCACTTTTGCGCAAGGCGTAATTTCAGGAACGCAAAATACAACAATGTTGCTGGCGTAATCACAATTTCGTCAAAGCTGAATGTCAAACCCAGAAGTGTTCAGTGTTATTCTTACATTCGTCAGCAGGTGGTGCTGTTGCATGATATATATATATATATACACACACACACACACACACATTATATATATATATATATACACATATATATATTTGTTTTATAAGGGGCTTATAGAGTGCATAGCTACCCGTAGGGCATCCCAGCGCTATAGTGTACTACACATTACACAGCGGTGACGATGTTAAACATCTGCCATCAAAACCAGGTGATCAATATATATACTGCTGACCTGAAACAGTAGGAAACCTGTGGATTAACCTTACTGGGTGTCATGAGGCCTGTACCGGAAACACAAAACTTCACGAAGGAAAGAACTTAATCAGTCTACGACATTCACTTTTACTACCATAAACATACCTCATTGGACTTGTTCCTAAGTCGGACAAACTTTCCTTCAAGATCCACTTCCTCTACGGCGATGCGGCCGCTGGTCCTGGCATGGTGTGAGAAGCTGGTGCCCAGGCCCTCTCCATCCTCCAGTTTCCTCTTCTTGGAGGAGCCATGTGAGGCGGAATGAGCCATACTGGTCCTGGAGGACACTCGCTTCTGAGAGGAAGGGCTCGGAGACAGCCTCAGCCTGGGAAATGAAAAGTGTGGAATCACAACAGGGTTCCATTGGATCAACCGCTACCAGCTTACACAGACAACGACATTATAAACCCACAAAATCAACCAGCGTCTTAAACGCATTGTGAGGCCCACCAGCATAGCCCAACTGCACCAGTACGAAAAGGCTAACCGGGCCACAATTTTCTCCAGTTTATCTACACAAAAACTTGATTCTGCCAAAAAATACCACCTAGTGCAGTCAGATCCTACACACCATTCACTTTCTGCTCATTAATGCCAGCTGTACTGCACTCAGCCTGCTAACCAATAGCCTCTAGTGCAGATTGTGCATGTCATAGACTGGTAGAAGAGTTGTTAACCATGTTTCCACATTCCACAATACATGCTCACCAGCAGCAAGGAACACAAACTAATTTGGATGTCAGAGTGTGGACTCGCCACCCTTCCCCCACTATGAAAGTATTATCCATTAGGCTGCACCTGCTCAACAGTAGAACCAGAGCCACCCACACTGGGCACAGCCTGCGTGGAAATATTACTCCAGTGCCTTACACACTCTTTACAGCCAGCTCCTCTTAAGCCACCAGCTTAAATGACTTCAGAAAAGGCCTGTTACACTATACATTCCTGTGCCTTCAACTCTAGAAAGAGGCTAACCCCCAAAAGCACAGTGCAATCAAGACCAACCAAAGCGTACACTCCAATAGTTTCCAAAGTCGCCTACAATCAGTATTGAATCCTAACCAATAACACCCCTGCAACCTACACCAGAGAGAGGCAACTCCCTGTCATTCTCTGTAGTCTTTCTCATAATCCCTCTCACTGAAAGCTGCTTGTGCAAATTACCATAGGCACTGCCAGGGCTTTAAGTGGGATGAAAAAACTGAGGGGGTCTCTCACTCTCAAAGGGTGTGGCTTAAAAACCATGAGCTACAAATCTGTCCTTAGCATAGTGTACCACCCAGCTGGTATTTTGCTGCTTCTTTCTGTCATTGCATCAGGATATATAACACGACAACAGACATTACACCTAAAACGGCCAGTACTATTGGCCTTTGTCAATGGTTGTTAGTTGCATAAGATAAACAAGTACAATAATAGCGTTGGTGCATATAATATTGAAAATGCTGCAGTTATGACATGATGAGACTGACATAACTATAACAAGTGTCTTTGAAGTTACATCAAAGGCAGTGAAGGCTGGTACTGCTGCCGAGTTAGGATATTTATCCATCCTGAGGTTGAGGACAAAAATAGAGAGCCCAATAGAGACCCTCCTTGGGCCTTGCTCTTTAGAATTGTTGGTGCTAAGCACAGGCCGTACCCGACCCACTTAAAGCCATGGGCACTGTCTATCTCCTAATCTTCTTCCAGATGAAATAATCTACTTGGCTGTTCTTAGTTCAGCAAATGAAAGGTGTTGCAGAACACTCTTGAGTTCTCCAAGATATCCTAGCTATCTAGTGTCCACCGTGTCCCAGTGGGTAGCATCATTGTAGGTCCACTTCGAGAGACAGTCACTCACCTTTCTTCCTCTCCTTCCAGTAGCTTTCGATAGGCGTGGATCTCCATGTCGAGAGCCAACTTGACGTCCAGAAGTTCTTGGTATTCATCCAGCTGCTTCTGCATCCTGGCCCGCATCTCTGCCATCTCCCTGTCCTTCTCTGACAACATGCGTCGGTTGTTGTCGCGTTCCCTGGCCAGTTGCTCTTCCATGTCACGCAGCTGCGCTTCCCTTGCAGCCAGCTGTGAAATGGAACAGAACAGAATACAAGGTATGGTTTTAAAATAAAACACCAGTTTTCACAAACAACTCAAGCATCATCTATCCCAGACCAAGGATAACAAATTCTCTATCCCAACTTATGGAGTCAGCCATCCCCCAAACACTGCCTTTATAATCGGAGACAATACGGCTCATGACATGGCACGGTTGCTTACATTTTTATAGTCTTAGGCCTACAGCGATATTGCTGTATGACCTCAGATGAGGAATCATCTCCTTTCAACCTCTTGCCCCATGCTGTAGAGATGGTCATCGTCTGGGGAAGAACTGATGTTTGCTTTGCTGGCATTCCATCAGCCACCTACAGCAGTAGTCATCTTCTTGCAAAATCAACATATGTCTGCCCTTGTCAAATTTCCACTGTCCACATCAGTGTTAATAAAGTACTGTTAGATAACACTTCATACTACACTTCTGGCATTTATAGGGGTTGTGAAACAACACTTTATATATTGCTACCCAGTTTGACACAACTCATTTCACTAACCTCAAAGGAATGGAATTCTGAGTTTCTAATGCTGTGGTTAACCTTGGGCCCTGCAGGTCACCACAGAGTTCAGCGCAAACGTTTCAAGCCACTGGTTTTTAAGGGTGTGCTCAAAACAGCACTTTAGAAAGTTGTAGAACTTTCTAGACCACCGAGTAAATTTATGGCCTAAAGAATAGTATTTCATGATAAACAGTGGAAGTGAGTTTTTTTGTGTGACTGCACGTAGATCCTTGAATATTAATGATAACTATTCTATGTTGATAAGTGTTGTTGCGTCGCGGTCATTCTGTAGAGCCACTGTAGAAAACAGAAGATGGACCCTGGAAATGCAAATGCCGGGAGGTGGATGTAGGGGAAAGTAGTTTAGAGCAGAAAACAATAACCAACCACCCCATGTCTTCAACATTTGTATGCATCGACTAACATTACATAATTCACAACGTGTATTGAGCCAAGGATTGTCCTTACAAAAAATCTTAATATATTTATTCTTACAATATTGTTTTATTCATAATTATTTCTTTTCAACATCTTATGGCCATTTATAGAAGATAATATAAAGTAACAGAACAAATACAAACAAGTCACCATATAAGTGGAGCACTGCACGAAAGACTTGACGTTTTTAATTGTTGTATATGTGAGGAAAGAGTGTGATATGCGTGAAGGTGTGTTGAAATGTTATTGAAGGGGTGGGCCATTTTTGGGGTAAAAGAAATTCCAGCTCTTATGGTGACTTATTTGTATTTGTTTTGTCAATTTATATTATCCTCTCCAAATGACGATTGAACATGAGAATTATAGGACCAGGAGATGTTAAAAAGAAAAATAATGAATACAAAATATTGTGAGAAGTAATATATAAAGACTTTTTGTCATGACAATCCCTTGCTCAATACACATGTTGTGAATTATGTAATGTTATTGGATACATACAAAAGTTAGAGATACAGGGTGGTTGGTTATCGTCCAACCTTTTTGACCTACTGGTGGAGCTTTAGTCTGGCCAGCGGATGGACCTCTCACACACACAGCACCCACAACAAAGGACAAAGACACAATCAGTTGGTACACTTCTGACATAATGTTTGAAGGTGTGTGTTATAAAGAACTTGCAATGTTTACCTACAAAAAGTTTTGTCGCTTGTAAGAAGTAGCCGTTTGTAATACAGTGTTGTTGGGTGCAGAGTGTGTATTGATTTAGAGGAACCTTTGGACATGTAATTTAGTAAGGGATGCAGAGATGAAGTGTCACCTCTTTTCAGGTAAAAAAAAAACTTTGTGCGAACGGCCATGTACCTCCTTTGAGATATGCCATGAGCTAGGTTCCTCCAGAACAACCCACATCAAACACGCTGTTCGGGGCTTGGCTTCCAGGTACATGCTGAAAGCAGCTGGCAGGCTGGTAGGAGTTTGCTTTGCGGCGGACGTCTCACCTGTTTCTGTAGCTGGCTGACCTGCGCAGACAGACTGTCCAAGCGGATCCTGGTCTGCGAGATCTCCTCGTGAGCTTCCCCAACCAGATGGCTGTTCCTGTCCGCCGACTGCTTCGCGTTCTCCAGCTAGGGATACAAAGTCGAGAGGATGAAGCACACTGGGTTAATAAAAGAGAATGAATCGTTTGCAATGCATCGGAGGAAGTCAGGGAGAGGCCGGGCACATTAAGGCACTTCGCTGAAGCATTAGACCCTTGAATTCTAACAAGTACATTTAATGAGAATGCAAATAACAAGAGAGCCTTGCGTTGCCCGTTGCAGTAATGGATGTCTTCTGAGCGTTCACTGGGTTATTTGGCCAAGAAATTACTAGACTGACAACTTTTTTGTTAACTTCCTTACACAGCACACCGATCTCCTTTTTTCTTGACATTCTCATTTACCGCCACACCCAGTCATCACTAGAATCATGACATGTAAAAGCAACAATATCATCTTCTCAGCCAAACTGTCTTAACAGTTCCAAAATGTACTAAGTGTAAATATTTAAAATAGGGAAATCTTTCTTACAATGATAAATAACTAATGTCACATGGGAACTAATTCTATAAATAAGGAATGCTTCAAACTCACTGTTCTCGTGTTTATCTCACTTGCACTTGGGAATCTTAAATAGTTTTGGATTGCCGGTTCTGGGTGCAGATGCCCAGCAGATAATTCAGGATTACGTATGAATCTATAAGTCATGCTTTATATGTAGAGCAAAGGGATTTAAATTGCAAGAAAATGTTATTGTGTAAGGATACCAACCATAAACACTGCGCAATGTGCTCATCGTGATGCACCTTTATTAATGTCTATACTGAGAAGGCTATATCCCGGGTCACCAGAAAAAGTGATTCTGGGGGGTCTGCACTGTCCACATAATTGCGGATTTAGCAAACATGCCACATAATCCTCCATTATTCTCCAAAATTAGCTTTCACCAAAAATTGCCTCTAGCTCATACAGTCCAAATTTACTGAAAAATGCACGACTTACTGGGCAGCACAATGACAGACCTTTTGCAAAGATTAACTTGTCGCCTTTAGTTTCCGATTGCTGGATTCAGGTATTAAACTGGTTCTAATGATGTGAAACGTTTGCTCAGACAGTATTAATGTGGGTCAAAGTAATACTGTGGTGAAATAGAGATGCCACAGAAAGTGCATGAGTCGCCCTTTGATGTCCCTTTATGTAGTCAGCCCTGCTACACAAATTGTAATATGGTACTCCATTGCTTCATAATTATAGTAGCATAACCACGTGAGACAGACTTTTTATAATCAGTCTTGGACACAATGAAAAAGTCACAGGTTTAATGGACCCAATATGAAATTTCTCTATGCCGTCAATAATGGTGGCTAGTAGGAGTGGGCACTATTCATAACAATAATGCTAAACCGAAGGCCAACACCAAACTAATGAGCTATTCTGCCAAACATAGATCATCCTGCAGAGGAATCTGGAGGCTAACAAACAATGCAAAACTATTTTGTAACATTAGTATTATTGTATTTTGTACGTTTGCGCCGATTTTGCGTCAAAAAACTATGCAAATGTGGCGCTAAATAAGTATAAATATTGGCCTAAGGGTCTAATTTAGAGTTTGACCAACATCATGTCTGCCTTATTACATGTGGTTTATATCTCATGAAACCTGAAATAAAGTGGACAGGAGATCTATCACATTTGCGATGAATTACTCATCCACCAAACTCCAAATCGGGCCCTAAACACGGTAGCTAGAATCCAATATGACCCACAGACCCCTCGGAGTACACCTCGCCTCAACTCCAGGTGTTGTAAAAGCTTAGGAAAGGACCAGACTTTTCTTTCCTTTAATTTTAATAATCAAATTATAAAATGAGACTCTAGTGTATCTATTGTAGTTAATATTCATGACATTTTTGGGTTCCCAACATTTTGACTTCTGTGGACCCCCACTTTATCATTACTGGAGCCAGGGGACCCCCACTGAATCTTTATTGGAATCCGGGGAACCCCCTGCAGAGTCATTACTGAAAGCTGTGGACCTAATTTGTTAATATTTAATTTTCTAAGTAGTTGTGGACCCTCTGAGGAGCATTCACTGACCCGCAGGGGTCCCCTGACCACAGATTGGGAACCACTGCTGTAGACTACAAAAAATAGCTGGTGCCCCCCTACATTCTTAAGTAAGCAGGTTTCCATTACTCCCTACCCCCAAAACAGAAACATATATCAAAAATATCACCTATTAACATCCTTGATGGAAGCGTCAGCAATGGGGTCATGTGGTAAATGTGTATGGAAGCTTACCTATTTCCTAACCATGTACATATTTAATTTTGTTTTATCAAAAAACTTTTGAAAATTGTTCACAACTTCTGACAAACAAATAAAATAGCTTAACAGTAAAAAAAAATGACTAAGCTTACGCAGATTTACCCATTTTCTGAAACAATGAGAGGTTCTTGAGGTTAATGACCACAGAAATTCCCAACAGACATGTTTGAGACTCTGAAAAGGATTTCAGTGATGCTATTTTGTTAGACAGACTGCTGTCACACAGCGGGCTAAGAGCTTGGCAATGTAAAGTAATATTTGGCCTTTTCAATGAAACACTTCAGCAATATACCAAATCAATGTATTGGTTAGAAATTGATCTTTACAAAAGTACCTTGGCATGGTAGGTCTTCTCCAAATCGTCCTTGTACTGCTTAATTTGATCTTCATGTTGGGCACGCATATCCCGCAGGGCGTCGGCCAGTTTGCTCTCAAATTCCCGCTGGCGTCCACTGTCAATCTCCACAAGGCGGGTGTCATGCCGCCTCTTGGTCTCGCGGATTTCCTGTGAAAATCAAGATAACACAGTTACAAACCCAAGCAATAAACTAAATGGATAAAGGAAGTTGTAGCCCATTTTTCTCAATCCTTTTCAAAATTCTTGAAATGGGTCTCATCCAAGGGAATGTGTGTTGGCCTTTTCTGAAACCTTGGTCTACTGGGCAATTACAAGAATCGGGTCCCTCATCTACAACAACTCTGTGAGCAATTGCAATAATAATTATTCAGTGCTTGTCTGTAACTGTGTAGCCTAAGATTGCACTAATAATTGTTTCATTTTATATGGCTTATTTAAAGGATGCTTATTGATATTAAAGACAAAAAGCATGAAACGTATACTCATTTATTTATTTAGAATTCATAAAGTGTAATCGAATACCCTGCAAGAGGTTGTCATGGTGCTGAAAAGACAACTAGCAAAAAACAGGTTTCAAAAGAGCCAGTTTTTGCCTTCTTTTCAGAACTGGCTAGAGTTGGACCTAAAAAGGATAAAAATGGGGAGTTATTAACTAATTTGTGATGTGTGGAACATTTGAGGATATGTGGATCAATACTGGTCAGAGCTGAAGTCCGCTCATGGAACGTCTGGAGCTGATTGCTCAGAGAGGGCAAAAGAGCAATGTGTCGGTGAAGTTCCTGCCTTTTGTCATATGCGTCATTGTTGTGTCCAAACCACTGAAGGGCATGTCGCTCTTTCTAGGGATGGGCGAAGAATTCCGCTCTGCGGACAGAGTTTGCTGAGTTTTTCCCCACTCCGTGCTCCATGTGGAGTTCCAAAAAAATCAGCGAGTGACACAGAGTTTTTCTTCTGCTCGCCAACATTAAGTTGGCAAGCGCTAGCAAGATTTCTGAACGGGAGCGGTCACGGTGGGCCATGACGGCTTGCGATGAGAAAGTTGCTGCTTGCATTGAGGAAGCCGCAGCTCGAGTAGGAAATCTACTTGAGTGGCAGAAAGAGGTTAGCTCCCTCTGCAACCCCATGTGATGCCGTTCGCACTGATTTTACAGCGCAGGAGAAACTCCCACGCTTAAAATCAGTGCAAACAGCGCGACTTACCCAAACTCTGCCGCTAGCGGAAGCCTGTGTAGTGTGGCTGAGTTTTTTTGCCACTCCGCCCCGGCCTACTTTTTTCACTGACACACTTGTAAGTCTGTGGTTTCCACACCACATCAACCAGCACACTGGATGTTTCCAGGAATCACTAAACCTGAATAAATAAAACTTAACATTTGAAGATGGCATCTGACAACGTAGATTAACATTAGAATGCATGTCATACATCTCATGAAATACTTTGACATAACAACTATAATGCATGGTAGATCTAGAGAAGTACGTGCTAAGTTAGGAATAGGAAATATAAGCGTGCTCTGTGATGTAGTGGTTAAGCCGATGCAATGCGGTTGCAGTTTGACATTATCCACTTCAATATAGTGACTTATAATCATGCAGTACAACTTTCATGGAGCAAACCAGATCCAAGTGATGAAAAACGTAGAGTACATCTCCATTAAATACTATGCCAGGGAATTTATAGCATGGCTGAACACTCCTGAAGTTACACTGCTGTGAGAAGGTGGATACACCAGAAACTGACATTAGGTTGTTGACTTTAGGAGAAAGGGGGTAACTTCTGGCAATAAAATTTCATTTATTATTGTAGATTTTAGTATGGGGGGTTATAAGCATGACACATATGGTTTAAAAATCTATCATCTCCATCAGAATAAATGTCTCTCAATGTTCTGATCATACTGTTTTGAATTTCCCAAATTAAAAAAAATCTCAGAATGACTAACCATGCACACAATGGCTTCAGAACTGGAAATGACCAATCCCAACCCAATATGTGAAAAGTTATGGAAGACATGCACAGCTCAGAGACGATAGCACATCTTGGGGGCCTTGTAGAGTTAGAGTGACTCACCAGCTGGGCACTGGACCATTGTTGTAATATATACATGGACTCACCTCAGAATAAATGTTCTTTTGGAAATCAAGCTCTTCTTTCAAGGTCTGAAGGCGGTTCTCAGCATCCACGCGGCGAAGCATCTCGTCCTGCAACTGCTTCTTGGCATCGGCAAGGCTTGCCTCCAACTAGGTAGAGGAGGAAGGGCACCAGTTACATTGACCAGCTCGGGCTACAATGTTCATACATTGCACAGTAATGGTGGTGTTTCATTAATGTGATATTGAGGGTGCCTGCCTGGGCCACAGCTGTTTGCTTACACTTCAGGGAAGGTTCATGGAGTAGGGTGGAGTAGATATTAAGTGAGAGCTAGAGAAAAAGGATACAAATTGAAAAGTGAGCAAAAGGTTACAGGTTGGGAAAAGAGGGTAAAGATGGAAAAGAAGGAGAAAAGTGATAAGGAAGAGCATAAGGGGCAAAGAAAGAGAAAGTAGCAAGAAATAAGGATATCACTGAGAGAGAAAGGTGGAAGGAAATATGGATCCGCGGGAGACAGAAAGGGAGAACAGAGAGACAGAGGAAGAGGGTAGGGAAGAAAATGTGAAAGGGAGAATAGAGCTGATAGAGTGGGAGGGGAGCAGGAAAGACTAAATGAGGACCTTGGACATCCATGGGGATTGCTGCAGCTATCATTAGTGCTGCAGGTGCAGTGACACCAATTTTTAGACCTTTTAGTGGCCCACTGTACCCCAGTTATGCTAGTGTTGTAAGGCCGGTGGAGGGGGAACGGGCACAGAGCCCATTTAACTTGCATTAGTTATCAACCCACTCCTCCTGTGCCGCCTCTTAATATATTTTGCAGGAGGGTCTCATTGTTTTGTATCATGTGACTGAATCCCACTTACACCAATTATTGCACCAACACCAGCATGTAAGCAGACTGACAAACTTTCTTGCAATAGGTGTATTGTTTCGGCCCAAATAATCTGCCTTTTAGAAGTAAACATAAATTCAAAAACAAAAATAAGACACACACAAACAGTTTTTGACTTTAGGAGAAAGGGGGTAACTTGAGCTAACAAAGGCTAGTACAGTTATCCAGGCCCATGGTTCTCATTTGAGGAGAACAGGAGCAAGGCTGAGGTCACCACATGTGTGAGGAGGCTTGCACTAGGTGCATCTGCCCACAAACACTTCACCAGGATACTGCCCATGTGAACCAATGCTGCACTTATGCAACATTATCTTTCCTCTAGTAAGGCCTCCATCAAGAGTTCAGACTAAATGGGATGACCTCAAGACCATGTAAAGGTTAAACACTGATTACACATAAACATGCTTTCTTTATACTTCCCCCTTTTTGTGATTGTGGGGAATCCAAACTGAATCCTAATGAGGCCATGTTGGGGGACCAGCTGGATGGCTCTAGTGGGGCGAGTAACCCTACTATTTGAGTATGTTCAGGGAGATTAGCACAATAGTCTACCTATTTGGGTCTCCTCTACCTAATTTCTGGTTTATCCTTTACTTTGAGCAATCCCCAGTATTGGTATAGCAGTGGCTATGGCCACTTTAGTACCAAATAAATCAGATTACATTGAAAATTCGAGGCCAGTAGCAAATGCAGAAAGTGTTAGAAGACCATGTTCATTATTTTCTAAGGACACCTTAAAGACGATTCTGAATAACAGTATGGTCCCAAAAAAGTCACACCTATGGTATCACCTAAACATGTTGTTTCTCTTCCATTAAATAGGTAAATCTACACAAATGGAACCCTTCATATTCCGTGACTAAAACGTAAATCTTTAAAAAAAACTACAAGGCTGAGGTCTTCAAAACCCCACTTGAGCAGTCTTATTTCAGATAAATCCTTTTCCAAAACAAAGAAGGTTTTGAATGAACTAGAAAAATAACATTTTCCAAATAAGGCCACTAAAAAGTGTAATAATCAAAACATGTCACTCTGTAAAAAGGTGATGCTACACAAATTGATCTGCAGGTTTCCTAACCATCACTGTGCAGCTGTCTAATTTGAAGAAGGGCCGCCCTGTTTTCTCCTCCGATAACAGAAGGGTGACCTGTAAAAAACACAACCCCTACCTAGAGCTGGGTGGCTATCCAGAAATAAAATTAGGATTTTTGAAAGGATCGACCTTCTCTCTACGTCATATATCTTTAGGGAGACTCGGTGGGTTAGCAGAATTCAAAACTCAAAATGTCAGCTCATGCTGCAGTGGATTCAGAATCCCCTACCCTTCCTACCGGAAGCCCTATGAAGGAGACTGTGAACTTGGAGGATGTCACAGATGGAAGAATAACAAAAATGTGGTGAAGGGCCCAAGATACTCCGAACACCTAACAGACATGCAAAGGTCATAGGATGTAGGCTGGCTTTCACTGTGGGGCTTCAAGGCCTGGATTACATCTGTGGTCACAGCACCCAAGAGCGTCACTGTACCTTGGCCACAAGCTCCCTGAGCTCCCGGACTTCCTTCTCCAGGTTCCTCTTCTCGCCAAGGGCGGTGGACAGGCCAGCATCTTTGGAGTTCAGTAGCGCCTCGAGGTCCTTCAGGCGTGCCTGTGCTGCCAGCAAGTCAGCTTCCTTCTTTGTGTTCCTAGGACACAAAATATTCATTTTGGTTAATAACTCAAGGTAAAGAAACACTAAACACAAAAAAATCAGGATGTCAGCATGGCTGTGATTATCGTGACTCGTGAGTTCAGCATCACTGGCTGCAGGTTGCTTCGTGGCCCATGGCTACCAAAGAAGCAACTTGGACTTCTAAGCTAATCTACTGGCAGCAGTGAACCTGCCAGGGATTCTACCAATTTTCTGGAAGCTGATATTTGAAGATCAGTTGCCAAGTCTGGGGGCATCTAAAGCTGCTATTGTTAAAGTTTTGACTTCTGTGGACCCCCACTTTATCATTACTGGAACCAGGGGACCCCCACTGAATCATTACTGGAATCTGTGGACCCCCCACTGAGTCATTACTTAAAGCTGGCGACCTAATCTGTTAAAACTGTTTAATTTTCTAAGCACTTGCGGACCCACTGAGAAGGCTCTGCGTACTCCCAGGGGTCCACAGACCACAGGTTGGGAACCACTGGTTTAAAGGTTATGAAGGGAAAACTTGTCGCTTAAAATGATTGCTGAGAACTAACTCCAAGCTCACCCTCATTAGATGTGAAACTAAAGATGCAAAGACTCATAGTATTAAATGGTAAAGATCACAATTTAATTTGGAATAGACCACTGATTCGAGAATAAAGGCAATCCAATGCAAAGCAGTGTTTGCTTTAGAATGTTCACATTAACACAATTATCACTTTAACCGGACACATATTCGGATTTATGACCTGCCCATCAGTTCAAAGGGCCTCACAATGGGGTTCGCCAGGCCCATTGGAATGATGATCTGTAGTGTTTTCACTATCATATCAGTATGTTATCCCCAAAAATATTATAACCTCTATTATTTTCTCAACCCCACAACTACCGAGACCCATGGAAACTGGCATTCTTATTCTGGAGATTTTAACAGCCACTCATAATTCTGGCGACAGAAAAAAGTGTCTTCTGTATAGCTGAACCACTGGCGTAACAATAGCCCCCGCAGCCCCTCTCTGTGCGGGGTGGTCCCGAGCTGCAGAAGGCCCCCTCGGGGCAGTACAATTTCCCCTGGCCTGAAAGCTCCTGACTGGGCCTGGTGTGTGGTGGTGGTGAGGGGAAGGGGGGCAATGTACTCTGCAGGGGGTCCCCTCAAGTTTCGCCACCGAGCTGAACCACCCAATTGTTTGCAGTAGAGGGATCCTCAGTAGGCCCGGGAGAGCCGGATCCACCCCAGACGGGGATAAACGATGACTAGGTCGATGAGTTCTAGTTAGAATATCTGTATTTACGTTTATCTGATTTCAATATCCTAAACATGATACACTGGAGCCTTCATTCTCATTTAAAAAAAACCTTCTATAATTTCTCTTGTACTTCACTTGCAGTGCACTTGTAGTTCCATGACCCTATAGCAGAGGTCTTCAAACTGGGGGGCAGGCCCCCCTAGGGGGGCCTCAAGTGATCCCAGGGGGGGGCCCCAGACTCTGGCCAAAAGAAATATTACACAGATAACAGTCCTTTGTTTTAAGCAGAAGCATGTTATTGCAGTTTTAAAAAGGTAACAGTACTTAACTGCAATGTTTAAATAGGTTTAGACATATTTAAACATTGTCATGTTTATAAAATAATTGTGAAAAATTCTGAGGGGGGCCCAATTATTTTTATTTTTCAACTGGGGGGGCGCGGCATTAAAAAGTTTGGAGACCTCTGCCCTATAGCCTCTCGTGTCTTGCAGTATCCGTATAATGTATGGCTGAGGGTAATACATCCTATACATCTAGCATAGATCTGGCCTCCCCTGCCCTACTCTGGACATCCCTGCCTTTCCAGCAGGCAATGATTGGAAATGAAATTGATTTTCATCCAGTGCACCACTAGGTGTCACCACTACAACATTCATAAGCAAATAATATAGCAGCACAGTAATATTAGTAAGAAACATGAAGCTAAAAAGCCATTAGAGTTTAAATACTTGGTCTCAGTTAAATTAAGTTGATAATAACTCTATTTAAGAGATTACTTTAGTTGAGATGTCAGTATAAAGTTGCATCCGGAAGGAAAAACCTCGTATTTATCCTTCATTATTTGCATCAAATTGGTTTATAAGAACTGATAATAGTTTGCTTACAGGGTAGCGCCACGGGCGACCATTTTACAACTTCGCTGAGCTATAAATGACGGGCTTTGCAATTACCAAGTACAACGGCCTTCCTTTTACAGGGCAGAGGAGTCCGCAACAAGGGTAGCTAGCAAATTGCACAGATTTTTGTAGCTGATAGCCGGTTAGACTCTAAACGATGGGCCGTCTCCCCACCAGGCAGAAAAACAAAATTTCAGATTAAAATAAACAGAGGGTTTCCCAAACCCCGCCACCCGCTCTAATTAATGGATCTGTTCGGATGAGGGGACACTTACAGCGGGCTACCACAAGGTGGCGCTCCAGTACTACTTGAAAAGAGCAAGCATACGTTTACTCACATTGCTACTTATAAAATGATGTTCAGTTCAAATTCGTAGGGCCCGAATCATAAGGATTTTGCTGTGGCTGACTCTAGTAATACTCCTGGATCTGCGCTTTACAAAAGTACAAAGCCATAATTAAGCGTGCTAAATTGCCTGGCGTGTTAAAAATCATTGCAGCATTTCTGAGTATATATCCTGTGTGTGAATAAAATGTCGGAAGAGCCGGACAGCCCTGCTTCGTGTGTGGGTCATAACTTGCTGAATAACCAAGCTGCACAGCAATTAGGTACAGTAATCGCAGAAAGTCACGCCCACCGCCCAACCTTTGAGCAGGTCAGAATATAATTAGTGGATTAGGTTTGCACCGGAGATTTACAGACTCCTTACGGAAGCCTCGGTAATTCTATGGGTCCTAACGTTGAAACTACTGGCCCCGCTGGGATTACAAGATTTACGGTAAATCCGTGGGTCTTGTGCGTATGACCAGACACTTTGATTGTTGAGAGCACCCAAAATGTGCGGGTGAAACTCTAGGAAATCCATCCCCCTGGAGAAGCTTGGAACATAGAGAGCTCCCTGGCACACAGTGGCACAGCCAGACTGGCATGGGTCTTAAGGCAAATTAGGAAAATTGGCACAATTACCGACCGGGGTGGTAGTGAATGACAGCCGGAAGTGGGGTGAGGCGGACCCTCACACCCCTGTGCCCCAGTGCCACTCCTCCCGCCACGCTAAGGGCAGCTACACCCCTCCTGCCACGTGCACTGCGCTGTGGGTGTGCACAAGGTCAAAAGGTGGTACCATCAGCAGCCGAGATCTTTCAAAACGAAACTGAAAGCAAAAACATTACCAAGCGACCTCTGGGTCAGGTGTACACAAGAATCCATTGTTTATTCTGTTGCCAGGATGACAGACGCACTGGAACAATAGGTGTGACACTCCCAGCTTCAATCACAATCTGCCATAGTCACCAGACAACCACACCCTCACTTAACAATCCTTCACCGACTCACACGAACACGGGGACACGCGAGGATCTAACAAGGTGAAATCAGAACTGAACTCAAAGGTTTGAGATCAGCGTGTGACCAGCTGCAGGGGCGTGCAATGTCACATACATTTTGTCTTCATGTGCTGATTGATTCTTGAGTTAATCGGAACATAAGTGGTATTTAGTGCACCTGGTAAATAACATCTCATCAGGGTAAGTTATTTACTCGGTGCCGTAAACAGTTCCTATTCCGAGTCTTCACCTTGGAAACGAGGCATAACGTGGAATATGAATGTAACACTACAAATACTGAATGCTTTGCCTTTCTTCTTGATATTACCTTGATAGATTTCAGTAGGCCTGACGTGCCAAAAAAATGCAAAAGACAAAATTGCACTTGAAGTAACACAAAAAATGCAGTTCTTAATGCAAACTCCTGTTTGTGCAGGGCTCAGAACTGTCCTCCGACCCACGGAATCATGGTGTAAGCGTGCAGGAAAAAACCCGAGTTGTCAAATTGTATCTAAATGAATTCCAATCTTAGGACTATGGGCTGCAGTGATATTACACTGAAGCTGCAAGTCAGGAAAACAGACTTTTGGAAAAAGGGCAGTGTGCAGTGTCAGCAACATTGCTTAGCTGAGCAAGGCACATTTATGCAGAGCTAATCAAATCTCTACCCTAAAGCATCCCTTTGCTTCCAGAATATCACTTCTCCAACCATCGGTCAACTCTTCTCTGAAGCATCTCTCCATCTCTTCCCTAAAGCATCTCTCTTTGCGAATGAGGATTCAGAAATCTGCATAGTGACATAAAAATTCTGCTAGATTCCGCGGACCTCTGCCAGCGGGAGGAAATATGCATGTTGTGCTACTCGTGCTGCAATTTAGCTCCAGCAGCGCTGAAATCACCATGGCCAGCACCATGCAACGTGCCAGAACACACAACCATTTGAGTTGATTTTGCTGTCGCTCGAGTAGAAAATATACTGGCAGTGCAGCAAATCGACTTGAGAAGCAGCCCTCTCACCGCGGAGTCACCAGATTCCATCAATTCCACGGGTGGATTGGCATATTCCGCCCACCCCTCCTGCATACAGACTGTTTTATGCTTCAGTTTGCAGCCCACTTGTCTGTAGACTTGCCATCTCTTTGAGATTCGATGGCGCTGCACCAAGGCAAAAGAGGCCGTTTCAGGTGCCGCCATTTTGTTAGGGTGGAGAATTTAGACGGTTCGCTCGGTGATGGGAGTTACAAAGGTGTCCATGGATCTATCAAGACAGTGGCCTCCAATCTGCTGCAATAGTTGGATGTTGCACCTTTGGATCAGGAGGGTGCTACATTCGCCAGTGCCTTGCTGGGGCAAGAGTGGTTTGAAAAAGGGCTGTATCAGAAAAATCAAACCAGCAGTATGGTGCAAGTCTAGCTAAATGGCTCCCTCACTCAGAGAGCTCGCCCCCTGGTGGAGGGTCATGTAGTGCAGTGGGAGCATAGGGAAGATCTATTGTGCAGATGAATCCATCAGTCTCATGCTCTCTCGTTTTTTTCTGTTAACACATTTTCTCTTCATGATAACACTCTGAAAAAGTATTCACAACGCAGATGTTAATAGAGTTTTCGCGTCTCAGTGTACACTGCCAAGAGTTAGGCCACCGCACACTGACTCTGCCCCCCTCCAGCCACAGCGTGCAAGTGTTGGAGACCCCACCTACTTGCCACCCAATGCTGCTGTCCATCCAGTGCCATTCACATGTGCAACAACAAGGCTAACAGATGTGGCACAGGGCCTATTCCAGATGTGGCGCAGGCCTTCGCAAGATGTGGCACTACACGCCTCCTCGAAGAACTGAAGTCAACTGGTAAAATAAGCTTTGGCAAAACCAACAGGTCACACCTTAAAATGGCAAATGTCGTCCATGAGCGCTACCAATATTTCTTTATTTTCAGTTTACCATTCTATCGTAGTGGATGCGCATTCAGAATGGTAACGTAAAAATAAAGTGCGCTGAAGTGCAAAAATTAAAGCACGTGGCTCAGCAACTCTTCGCAGCTGCCACACCTTAACAAAAAAAAAAAAGCTTAAATAAACAAGACTAGGACGGGGAAGAGCTGGGAGCAACCGACAAGCAGAGGTCAGATGATGGCAAAAAACCCTGCGTGGGCCTACTTTTATGGTGTTTCCTTCTGTGAAATGCCATTGGATGAAAACAGCAGTGATGGACATTCCTCTTAGCCAATGCCTAATGCTAGCTGAACAGTAGCCAACAGTAGCCAAAGGCTGTCCAAAAGCCCCTTTCTGAATATGTGTGAGTATTTTGTGTTTTGTGGTGTGGACTGTACAATAGTTGTCGCCAGTCACCAGGCATTCGGTAGGCGAGACCAAACAAAGAAATTGAACGTTAAAGTGCTTCAGAATATTCTTTTAGCATTCAAGCACTCGGTCTGTCTGTGCTGCTGGACTGTAAGCAAAGTCTGCTGTAAAATTATTTGTTCCCAATTTATAACTACAATTTCTTGGTGGAGAATTCCATCAAACCCACTCGAAGTGGGTTAAGTGCGTTTACAGCACTTAATCGCTCAGTACAATATGGGGTGGTATTAAAATATTCCAGAATTGCCTTCTGGCCTGAATTCTGCCTTTTCTGACAGTGGCACCAGGAGCGGCCACAGGCTTTCAAATCCTGCAAGTGGGTGGCATTTTGTCCCTTTCAACAGGTGAATATGATGAGGGGGCACTGAGAGGGGCGATTCACCTGGAGAGCGGCATTGGCTCTTTCGAATGTAAAATGGACAGAGATGTAAAGAAGCCGGGAAGAGAGATGGGAAACCCATAACAGAGAAATGTGCAGAATAATTGAATACATATTCTAGAAAGAGAGCTTCTGAGAGACGTAATGAGATCAGAAATAGACAGGGAAAAATATGTGTGATAAAAAAGATAGGTGTGGAAGGCATATACTGTAAGGGATAAAGATGAGGGGTATCTTTAAAACAAAGGTTCCCAGATGGCCATAAGCAGAGAACTCCCTACGTGCTCATATTTGCCTGATACAGTTGAAGGGGTGCAGTGCAATGTTGGTCCTTCTCATTGCTTAATTTGCATGTGAAAATATAAAGTGCAATGGAACAAGGTTTTTCTTGGTAGCCCACCAATGGCGCTGCCTAATGCCAGACTGTTTAGTCCTGTTTCCATGTCGCGCCTCTGTCTTCCACCAACCTCCACTTCCTGTCTCATGATCTCACTCTTGAACGTTCTATTAATTCCACACTTGTCCCTTTGTCGCTCATTTCCTATTGTTGATTTCATCCTTTTTCTGCTCTCTCTCTCTTGCTCTGTGTCAAAGTCTGAGATGTAAAAATAAGGCCTGACCACAAAAATGAGTGCTGGGGCCCACCATCTTCAACACCAGCACAAATGAAGCACAGGGTGTTCTGTAAATATCTCTGCAGCCTCTTCTCAGGCCTTGGCTTCTGTTTGCTGCGCCTAGATGTTGCTGGTCCACAGGGAGCACTACATTAAAAACAAAACTACACAATAGGTTTCTGTTTGCTTTCCTGGTATTCACTTATAATGAAGGCCGCTGGCATTTTAAAAGTTCAAAGTGATTGGGGCTGCTGATGAAACAAAGTTGGATGCCCAAACAGTGCTAATTTTACCAGTCCCAGTCCCTGGCTGAGTATTTCCCTGTCCTTGAGACCTCAGCAGCAAGAAATGCAATCAATGCTAAAAATACCACTGGAAATACTTCAAGGATGTGGGCTGGTTCCTACTGAAACTAAACCCAGGCTCTGCTGACAAGTGGTTCTCTGCACACAGCTATTCTGATCAATAGTGCAACACCAACAGCTCTCTGCAAAAAAACAATACAAACTGCTTCACTACCATTTTAATAAAACATCTCTTTGATATAAAAAAGCTGTATCATGCTGTCGGTCTACAATGAGGATTTAGATAGGCTTCTCCAACGAGTAGCTCTTGAGTGACTGGTGGATCTCCAGCTACCTGTAAGTAGATCCCTTGTGCACAGTCTATCAAATTAGAGGTTTTTCCTTAGTGACTCGATTTATGTATATCAAAATAAAAAAAGTGTGTATTCACAATAAGAATGTGTGTACTTTTGTAATTCATGTGCTGCTGTTTGGAGAAAAATGTTTGACTTTCCGAATTATATTTAAAGCTTGAGTGATAAATCATGCAGTGTTGGGGAGACTTATTACTGGGGTTATTTTTAAATTGGTGTCAGGGGCATTGCAGCTTTCACTGATATACCTATGGAGAGTCACACCATACTTTTACAATACTGCTGGGAACCCTGTCAGATGAACTGAGGTCATCACAGCTAATGATCCCGTGTAGGGTGGCCACTAACATAATATTGTCTGCTCTGGTCACTAATACGACTCTAATGATTTTAGTAGCTCTGGAAGACTTTAATTGAGCGTAAATACTGTAGCTCTTATTACTGGAAAGGTTGGAGACCCTGGTTCTGAAGGACATCTTCTAAAATCTTATCATCAGACCTTTGCTTTAGCAACACAACTATTCAGCTCGCTGCAATTTTCTCTGCTGACTGCCCAAACACAAACCCATATTATTATTCCGTGTACATTATTACAATAAATATGTTAATGGATAGGAGATTTACAGCTCCTCTGAATCAGGTCTGGCTGTCTCTTATAAATCAATAACTAACTGTGTTTCGTAAGGGTCAATTCAGTAAAAACCCAAACTGAGACATTGGAATCTTAGCAGCTCTCCAAATTTTTAAAATTCAATATATGGAATGGCGCGTTAACAACTGAGAGTCCGAGCCTCAATAAAAGTAAAAAATGCACACCTTTAGAATAGAGCCTACATTTTGAGTATATGTGTTACTTTTGTAGAATGCACAAAGATTTCCAGAAGTACTCAGAGGAAGATTCAACAGTCATAGGTGTGTTTTATAAATTATTTGCTTAATTCCAAAGTGTTGGAAAGTAAAATCCTTTTCACAAGTGTAAAGGGAATTGTTTGTTAGCTCTGCATTTAGGCATACTCACGTATGCAAATGCGCTTCTTAACTTTTTCAATTACTTTTTCTCTGTGGCGAAGGCCAGAGAAACCACTTCGCCTACATACCCGCTCATTTTATGTCTGTTCCCTTTCCACACTTGATACGGATTTACTCCAGCCTTTCACAGAAGGAAACTTTGTGCCATATCTAGAAAAGTAAAGTGACTTACAAACTTTTGTGAACTCCCACTACTCCTGCAGGGTTCCCCATCCTTGAAAGCCCACACTCCACCCTCTGGAGAAAATCTAGGTCACACGCAATAGTCCACCATATTATTCTAATATTTAGCATCTCATTGTGAGTACAGCATAATTCCAGTTTCCGCTGAAAACTCGAGCTTTCGGCTAAATCAGGATTAGGACTACACTGGAAAACCCACAACCTTTATGTTCTGACCCATGCAGATTCTGGGAGGATAGGCTGTGACATTATTCGAAACATAAGTCCAAATAATGGTTCCAGTGGTTATTCCCCGTTAGTGGGCTACACGTGTTATGGCGCAGTAACGTCACATTCAAGAATGACCATACCCACACAGGATCTCAACTTCTTGATGCGTTGTTTCCAATGGGGTTGGTACAGTCCCTAAAAAAAACATTCTGTAGCATGAGAAATTGCTAGACGTCAATTTATATCTTAAATGTCATTTTATACTTAAAAATGAGGCACCCGTGCATCGAATTGCAACGTATGTGTGCAAATCCCAAAGTTCTCAAGTTTGCTAGGCCCATGAGTGCAGGGCATGGCAGTGCTTTATTTGAGCAGGTGTTTGGCACTCATTTTTCTACATCAGGCATTCACTACGAGCAAAAGACACATAGGGAAAGACAGAAAGAAAAGGACGGAAATGCGTCAGAAAGAGCGAGAGCATAAAGCTGCAAGAGAGAGCTGAAAGGGCAGAGAGTGGCTGTAAATAAATTAAAGAGGCCTAGCATCGTTTCAAGATTAGGCTGTCTCAGTATTCTGTGCTCGCGCCTTTAATTGCAACAGCTGCGTTTTTCAGAGGAGAGCTTTGGGCACCGGCACTTTTTATTTACAAATTAGGGACTGGGGCAGGGTATCCTTTTTATTCCATGCAGCATTTTCCAACGGGCTGGAGCCCCTGTAGGCCATATTTGAAACCCCTGGGCGTTCCTGGTGCCTCTTCGCACTTTTCCCACCTAATTACAGCAGCCATGAGGAGGCTCCAAGACAGGAGATACAGAGAAACCACCAGAGGACGAGAGAACTGAGAGAGTAGAGCTGGGAAGAGAGAGAACTGACAAATGGAAAGCGAGTAAAAGCAGGAAGACGAAGGAGCAGTGCTGGTTTCAGAATATTTGCCAGGACTGCGCTTGGTTCCCCTGTCCTGCCACGCATGTGTGAGTAGCTCATTGAGGCCACATTTTTGATTTGTATTTTTGGACATCTTTTCGTGCTTGCCCCATCACATAATCACAAATCACAGAATACAAAGCAAAACATGGACAGAATTTGCATGCTTGAACTCCGGAAGCGTGAGAGTTGTGAAATTCCTGGGTGAATTCTTGCACATTTGTACATAATGTGCGTTGTGCGTAACACCATACTGGAAAGACCTCCGTGGCGAACTCTCAATCTTCCCAGGTCACTCCGTGAGCTCATCCAGCCAGGTTTTCTATTTGTATCCAGGGTCTTGTAGTCCCGATTTCATATTGGAATAACAGAACTACAAGTCCCACTGTGCAAAGTAAAACTTTGGACTTGGATAGCCTCTCGCGCACGCATGTGGGAAACTCGAGAGTTCCATCTTGGTGGGAACACGTCCTACTTTTCTGCCACCTCCCTGGCGGCTAGAAGTGCGTCACCGAGGCCCTTTACGCCAGTAACAACGGCTGTGCGGGGATCCCAGCCAAGGCTGTCTCCGCCCGCGCCCGGGGGCCCAAAATCAACACAAAAGGATGCCGTTTTGCAAGGAATCAGATTTTAATTTCCAGTGCGCGCGGCTGTGACTCACATAGGAAAAAATATCCCATCAGAGAGGGGTGGGTGGCTGGCGGCCCCCCTCCCACTGTAATGAATACCTCTGCAAACCCAGACGCTTCTGCAAGGCTCGGGCTGCGCGAGCTCCGTCCCCTCCTCGAGGCGCCTTTCCTCCATTCACGAGAAATGAGCACAGATCTTTGATCCAACCACAGTTTTGAATTCTAGACTTTAATCCGTTATACGTTTTCACTTTTTGCTCGCTCTTTTATTTCATTTAACCCTTTCCTTGCGTGCCTGGTGCTGGCATTTAACCGAGACCATAATAGTAAATAGGCCTGTTGTTTAATGCAAAAGACAGGAAAACAGTGACAAACATTGGCAACGTCGGGCTAAGGAACCTACCAAAGGCGTGAGGTTAAGACACCAAAAGTGTAGGATGGCGGAAGAAAGAGGCACGGGGCGGAATTAATCAATTTATCTATTTTACAAAATAGTCCCAGCTTTCAGGGCACAGTTTTGATTGACACGGGGAGGAGGGGGTTGGCAGTATTTGTTTTTACGGCACCATCATTACCCAAGAGAACTGCTGCTCTCTACCCACCCCTGAAGTTTCTCTGTAACTCCGCATCACCAAACATACTGTGCCCCAGTTAGGGACTTTGGTTTAACAGCCCCGTGCTTTCTTGGAGGTGACCGTGCTGTAGTTCTATATTTAGTTTCTCCTCCCTGCGCCTTCTGGGGGCTGTAGTCCTGCTTCGCCTGACTTGTTCTAACACCTGAGCAGCATGATAGAGCCCAGGACTGAGGCACTGCCTCCTCGGTGACATGTAGATATCTCATAACTATAGTACTGATATTTAAAACATGATATTATGGTGCAGCACCCAGATCTGCAGGTATACCACGTGACCTGCCATCATACAACACCACCTGGCACCAGAGAGCATCCCACGCCTCTACACACCTCCAGCCACTGAACTGCAACTTCTGTTAGTAGAAAGCATTTCCGAATATATTGCTGAACATGCAACAACTACACCAGTGGTTCTCAACCTGTAGTCGGGGGACCCCTGGGGGTCCATGAAGCCTCCTCAGGGGGTCCGTGACTACTTAGCAAATTAAATAATATTAACAGGTTAGGTCACCAGCTTTCAGTAATGACTCAGTGGGTAGTCCCCGGGTTCCAATAATGATTCAGTGGGGGTCCCCGGGCTCCAGTAATGATAAAGTGGGGGTCCAGAGGAGTCAAAAGGTTGGGAACCTCTGCACTACACCATTCCCATTGATGCTAGACCACATGTCATAAGACCACACGCCACAGACCGAAATCACTACCTGCTACTATACTGAACTCTTCGTGGCATCAGATGACAGCCCCACTAAGCTACACATCTGCCCGACACACCAATGTCCCATCACTTAACAACATCCCTAGCAACTGAAGGTGTGGTTCAGTTGTTTATCGCAACAATAAAACAATAAACAGCTAAACCACGCCTTCGAACAAAGTACTCTGCCAGGTTATTTTAGTATGTTCTGTGAAATACAAGTCATATACATCCTGGGAATTTGGAGGCAGTTTGATAAATGTGAGGAAGATATAAGGTAAATGGACCAGGGACAAATGGAGGCCACCTGTCAGCTTCCTTCGAGATTTGGAGGTCGGTTCTATAACACACAGTGAAGTCTTAGAAACTGAAAGGAAAAGAACCAGACAGAAAATATCAAAGAATCTAAAAAGTAAAACGAGATGAAGGAAATAAAAGGAATTAAAGTGGAGAAAGAAAGAAGTTAGATAGGGAGAAATATCTATGTAATATTTGTTTTAATTACAGTAACCGGATGCGCAAAGTACCAGAAATGTATAGAAATTGGTTGAATTTTTTTTAACTGAGTCAGTAGTACAATACTGCAAATATTTTGCAGTTCTCGCAAACTTAATTGTGCATGAGAGGAAGGAATTTGAGTGTTTGTATAGGATGCTTCACCTTCGCACTGGTATGTGTCCCACCCACAGAGCTACGGAATTCAGGTAAAGAGCGGGAAACCTATTGCTTCATCACCGTTCAATCATGCAGGTACCCGGCGCGCCCTTCAACCCACCCCCTTCCTTCCCACTAAGTGAACTCTGACTCATCTACACAAGTTAAAAATCAACCTACTGACCCAGGTGTAAAAAGGTGCAGGCCTGCAAGAAAACTATCATTGTTCACTCCACTCACACAGTTGCTACCTGTAATACAAACCTGGGGACGTGGGAGCCAGGAGGATGGTGGTAGGCCGGGGTACACATTTTAACTTACTTGTGGCGAAGCCCTCTGCTTGAGGTTATTCTAGACCTGGGGAAACACTCTTCCTTGCTAAAGATAAATATCTGGTAGTGTTTTTTTAAGGACTGTGATTTTGGCCATAGCCCCATCTTTTGAGAATTGCAGCTTCAGGTGGTTTAATGTCCCTTTCACCATCTTTTATTTTTCACCTTTTGCTTTGATCTATACCACTACATGCACCTTTCAAACATGTCACAACATAACCACAGTATTTGTCCAGTCTCCGTGCCCTTTGCTGTCTATGATCTCCAAGTTATCGCTTCCCCGCAGCATGGTCTCTCTGATCATAGCTCTTTTGTAATCGCCTGTTCCTGGGAGGCTGAACACCTTCTCTTCCTTGACGTATGAGCCAACAAGGTCCAATTTCCAGACTGTCTCCTGTCCGTAGCCTGCATGGTCCCGTGTGTTGGATATACTTGCACAAGTAATAATCAAGACTGAAAACCCACACAGCCAACTTAACCCACAAAAATACTGTACAACATGTAGACTGTAAACCCTACCAGACCATCCCGGACTGTGGAAGATATTAATTTAGTACCATATACGAGGTTTCTCTCCACCTTCCAGGATACAAGTGTATAAAACTCATGGTCAACACTTCCCTGGAAGCCACTGCGCTCAAAGCCTTTACTCCCATCGCAACTGCACATGCAGGAACCAAACCATCAGACCACATACAATGTCTGTGTTTCTCCCATAACAGTCTGCCTGATGTATTCCCTTGATAAGGTGGTCATGTGAGCTGGCTTAGTTGGTTGGCCTTCTTGGCCACCATACAAGTCATTCTAATCCTGTACACATGTTGAGCCACTGCCTATAGCACGGGCCACCTAAATTATGAGATCCTGTGGTTTTTTTGGGATAATTTTGGTTTTGAGCCACATGCCACATAATCCATCATATGCTGACTAATTTGTGATTTGAACAAAACATTGTTTCTAGCTCACATGGATAAAATGCTACTAAGTTTGCAGGTGTTTCCCTGTAGTGAAAGACCTTTCACAAAGGTTGACCTGTCACCTCACAGTTGTTTATTGCTGCTTTTGAGAGTTAAACTGTTACTAATGAGGTGAAGCCTTTGGCCAGACAGCGTAAACGTGCACAAATGACAAATAAGTAATGCTATCATGAACTGTGCCGCATAATTTGGCTTTTCTTTCCCCATAATTTAGTCATAAATTAATTTGGTCCTGCCTATAACTTAACAATGTAGTGTGTCAATTAATGATCGGCTTATAAGAGATTCAGCACACACAAGCAGGGCCACTGGAATTACCAGATCAAAACTTGGTTAAAAAAACCACACATTTGGTACCACCTAGCAACAGACCTTCTGCAAAATTTAGCTGGTGGCATCTCAGAATGTTGTATCCTGGTGCCGAATTTGAACTAATAAGATTAAACTTTTGCCCAGACAGTATTAATGCTTGTTAAAATGGATTGTTGTCACAAAATATGACCTATTATGCCGCATAGTTTCCTTACCTTGCAGCATAATTTAGTCAGCCGTGTAGCGTGATTCAGTTCTTTGTTGCCTCATAAATCCTGAATGCCACATGTAAATAAATATACCGTAACTCGGTTTTAAAATCTTCCGGAAATACACAAATTTGAGAAACTCATTATTGATATTAATAGTTCCGTCTGGGTCTGTACTACTAAGCTAATAGGAGCAATGCCTTGAAATTTGTCAATCACAATGCTGCCCCAAGCACTTTTTCTTTTTCCGTCTCCTGCATCCCGCATGGAGCTCACATTCCTTTCAAATTACGTCTTGAGAATGCATCTCGTTCTGTTGTACATAGTGTTCTCTGAATCTGTTCAGATTCAAATCTCTGCTACTGTAAATGTCTAAAAATAGGCCCATGTCAGAGAGCCACGTCAGCCTGTCGCGGGTGGGCTCAAGTCATCCTCGTTCGTTAATTTCCCGCTTCAGCAGACAAAAAAGTAACTGGCAATGCAGAAGACTGATACTCTATGAATATTTTAATTAATTGAAGTCACCTTAAAAGCGACTGATACAAAAAAAGCTGATGATATATTGCCAAGATAAGATAACCTATATTGGACGAGATCATGCAATTCTATGGTATTATCGGGGGTAGGCCCTGCACACCATTGCCATAATGCATGAATGAAACGTAGACACAGAAATGGGATTAGGAGAACTGATGCTGGCACAAGGGAACACAAACACAGGAGGCACAGACTATGGGACGGGGGACCAGAGTCTCTGGATAGGAGCCGGTGAGCAATCGGAGATTAAGCAGAGGACACTTGTGCGGGAACCCTCGGAGAATCAGACCCCAACCAACAACACCAGGAGAGGGAGAGCCCAGTCCTGGGGCAAGGAGACATATTCATAAGTAATGAGCGAGACGTCCACAGGAACACGGAGGAATAGACCCCGAACATGTAGAGACAATTCTTGGAAGACAGGACTTGGGCAGAGGAAAATGCTGACATAGGGTACATTGAGACAGCCTCTAGGAGACACACTGACTAGGACACAAAGCCATGGGAAGTGGCACTGAGAGCCAAGGACACTGTCAGGTAACCCAGACACAGATGCCTGGAGACAGGGAAACCAGGACAGAGAAAAACAGACACCGGGTCAAGAAGATAGACACCTGGGCAAGGACGCGCTGACACTGGAACATGGCGCCACTGAAATGGAAGAAACCATACACAGGGGCATGGAGATACTGACATTAGGAGTGTGTCACTCCGACACTGCGGCAAGGAGGCATGGACACAGGGAAGACAATCACACCTTGGGACAAGAAGTCACAAGCCGGGATACAACATGGAAAGACAGACAGAGGACGACAGTGCAGATACAGATGTGACGAGATCAAAACTTGCAAGATGGAGAAAGGAAAGCAGCTGCACGGGCAGGAAATCTTGGACTCTTGGACTGGGAAACTGAGGGAAAGAATATTTATCAGACATAATCAGATATCTTCTAAAAGCGTCAAGAAGCCAAGCAATTTGTGACTGCTGCACCATACACGTACCCAGTAGCACAACATCACATCCTTTTGCCTGACATCCCTTAGACCAGAGAAGGAACCATGGACCAGATGTAGCAAAGGTTTTTACCCATTCTGTGTCTATGGGAAAAAGTGTTCGTACATATGGCCCTATGTTCCTCCAATCAATATGAATGTCTTGTGATTCGGAAATTCAGCAGCAGTTAAAATTAAATTCCCGCTCCATAGTCTCTTTTGAAAGAACATTTCGACTTTCGAGCCGTCTCCAGTCCTGTCCATGAGGTGTGTCTCTCCAGTTTTACTTTACTCATCTCCTGCACAGCTCCCACCTCCTTGTGCGTGGCAATGTTTGTTATCACTACCTCGGAGCTCCCATGACCCCTTGGGCGACCCGCGTCAGCTTAAAGAGAGAGAGACGGCCGCACCCCACGTGCAGGTGTGTTCAGGGCAGTAAGTGCGTTTTTGTATCTGCAGCATTCACCTTCAGCCTGAAATTAAACAGCTTCTCTCTGGAAGATATCAAAATGGTGCCTCTGCTGCTCCCTTGTCGGTGGTCATTATTTATTTAAACACGTCCATGCTTTAGTAACGTTGCCTGTAGCACTTGAGGCGAAAAACCCAGGTGTGGGCCAGCTGACTGTCAATGGCACGTACAGAAACATGGGCAGGACACAGGGTGACCAGACGTCCAGGATTTCCCCAGACAGTCGAGACTCATCTACAGGACAGTCCAGATATAAAAGTGCGACTAATGGCTTCAGTCCTACTTTTATGTCTAACCTGTCCAGTTTTTTTCTTTTCAAAATCTAGTCTCCCTAGTAGCACATGGAGCCGCATAAGCAGAGAAGCGGACAGAGGCATGTGAAAAGAGAGAGACAGGTGCACTTGTAGAGAGGGAAGAGGCACGTGACAAGCTACATACAGCGTCACCTAATGGAGCACATAAAAAATCAAGGGCAAAGGGACTTGCAGTGGCAAATACCAAGACATGGGCACAGTCGTGCAGTGGCATGTACAAAGCCCGGAACAGAGACACATGTAACAATAAAGGCACAGAGGGCCACATGTACCGGCACATACAAAGACATGGGCAGAGACATGAGTAGCAGTACATCGAGGAACATGGACAAAGGTACATGCAGTAGTACATGGAGAGATATGAACAGAGGTTCATGCCAGGAACAACACGCATGCAATGGCACAGACATGGATAGAGGAGCCAGTAACGACATACACAGAGACATAGGGGGTCATTCTGACCATGGCGGTAATTACCGCCATGGCGGAGGTCGGCGGTAGCACCGCCAACAGGCTGGCGGTGCACCGCTGGGCATTCTGACCGCGGCGGTTCAGCCGCGGCCAGAAACGTTAAGTCGGCGGTGTACCGCCGACTTTCCGCTGCCCGTCTGAATCCTCCATGGCGGCGGAGCGCGCTCCGCCGCCATGGGGATTCTGACACCCCCTACCGCCATCCTGTTCATGGCGGCTCTCCCGCCATGAACAGGATGGCGGTAGGGGGTGCCGCGGGCCCCTGGGGGCCCCTGCCGTGCCCATGCCAATGGCATGGGCACGGCAGGGGCCCCCGTAAGAGGGCCCCACAAAGTATTTCAGTGTCTGCCCAGCAGACACTGAAATACGCGACGGGTGCAACTGCACCCGTCGCACCTTCCCACTCCGCCGGCTCAATTCTGAGCCGGCATCCTAGTGGGAAGGTTGATTTGCCCTGGGCTGGCGGGCGGTCTTTTGGCGGCCGCCCGCCAGCCCAGGGCAAATGTCAGAATCACCGCCGCGGTCTTTCGACCGCGGTGCGGTGTTCTGACGGCGGTACCTTGGCGGACGGCGGATGACCCCCATAGAAGCCCACATAGCAGCACATACAGAAACAAGGGCAGAGTTCTATGCAACACATACAGAAACACGGACACAGATGCATAGTGTGGCACAGAATGGTACAGACAGAGCAGCATGCAGCAGCACATACAGAGGCATAGAGAGACACTCCTGGACATGTTTAGTGACATGGACAGTGCTTTCGTCAACCCATATATCCTCCCTATAGTTCAGACGTTATCATCACAGACTGGAGTCTGATGTATTTAGATATGCTTTGTATTGAGTATTATCTTCTGTGCATCTTCTCGAATAGGTGGCTTTGTCTACTTCAATAAGGGTGGGCGTCTGATTTTGAGGTGGCAGGCCTTGTCCATGCTTGGGCTACAAGAGTTCTCTCTCCTCCTAGGTTAACACACTAAAACACTTCTGGCCAGAGCCACTGGAATTGTGCCTCAGGGAGGACCAAATTATATCAACTAAAAAAAATACAAATAATGCTGCCCATTTTGAAGCTGTATTAATTCACTAATTTGATATTTTTACACATTTTAACAGTACGAGGGCAAAAGTGTCACCTCATTAATATCAGTTTAACATCTGAATACAGCAATGAGCAACTAACAGGTGAACTGCCGCAACTGGCCAAAAGCCTACTACTGTGGTTGCATTTAAGTTTAAGATAGAAATATATATTTTTTGCCAAAATCTGCAAATTATGCAGGAGGTGGTGGATTATGTGGCAAGTGCAGCATTTCGATACTTACACAGAAAAAACCTCAGCCGCACAATTGCATAATTCCAATGGCTAATACACCTAAGGCATTTTAAGGCACAGGCAAAAAGGGCGATTGCCAAGGGCCCCCACCTTACAAGGGCCCCTCGGAAAGTGATTGTTCCCTCCATCTCCCATATGTCTGTTTCTCCATTTCAACATATTATTCAATACAATTTGGCATCATGGGGTTTGAATTAGCAGAAAATACAAAGAAGTTCCGAAGAGGGGCAACTGGGATGAGTCCCCCAGAATCCTCAAAAGGGCCCTACAACACACCCCACATTGGCTGCTAATAGTTTGAGCGTAGTCTGCTGCTTACCTCTTGCACCCACCAAAGAAACGTTGTTATTGCTCAGGCCCCCAGCTAAGGGTGCAATACCATCTGCTAAATGCAAAGATTGTTCCTTGAGGATTTCAACTATTTTAGTAAACGAAGGCTCTGTTTATGAATGAATAGAATACAGGATTGTATGCACATGTGGTAGGCCGCGCCCTTACTTACATGTCTTTGTAAGACTCCTTGATTGTGCTTGGACCACCACCCTTTAGGCCATGACTTTGTTCTTAGTTTTTCGAGCCCTGCATTGGTACCCAGCCAATCTCGATATTATATCAATCACAAGGCCTTGATAGAACACAGATACTTTCTCTCATCTTATTGCAGTGATGGAAATGTGTACAGCTGCACATTCCGTGCTTTCCATCTACCCGGACGAGTGAATTCATGCCAGGTTTTTTTCTTTTGTTAATTCAATATTTAGCTGGACAAGGCATACGGAAGACAGTGTGTTTGCATGTGGATTATACCGATCACAGATGTCAGTTGGCTGCATCTGTTGAAAGATCTTTGTGCTAACATTGAGTGTGCAGTTGGAAGTGTATGGGGTGGAGTCTATGCACAGTAATAATTCTTACACTTCAAGCATCTGTTCCGTGCTTGATAAACACAGATACCAAGAAAGCAAGCACTGGGCAGGCCAATTAGTCCTACTTGCATTTTCAGTCCTGACTAAAACATAAAAAAAGTCTGCAGTGAAAATTGAAAAATAAATGGTTGTTTTCTGCATATAATTCAATTATTAGAACTGATATAATGTGCATGAGATGCAAAAAGTGCTTTTGAGATGCAAAAAGTTCCCCTTGCGTGCTAATGCAAGCACGCCACAGGAGGCGCAATGATACACCAAAGCTCATGAGGTGAAAGGCAAACACTTCTCTGGGCGGAGCCACCGCATGTTCTAGTGTACTTTAAAGAATCGTAACAATAGGTCAGGCAGACCGCTGAATTGAGAAGCCAGTACTGAAAAGCCAACCTAGTTACTGTTTGCTGTAAGGTCTCTCCCAGGGTATGCAACACCACGAAAATACTATAATGGAGGCGCAGGGCCCAGAAATACAATGTCAGATAAGGCCACATTCCTTTACCAACGTGCTACTTTCAAGGATTAAATCAAAACTGTTGAAATACTTCCAAAGCACAGAGACCACTCCTCTGCAGACAACCCCCTCCTTCCGCCCCACAACGCCGCTACATTAAATCCCAAATTAGTAAACTTATACCCAGAGAATGTCAGAAGCTACTGCTTCTCTGGCCCATTTCCTTGCTTCTTTCTCAGGCCCTCATTCGAGCAACCTTGTATTTTGAGAAGGTAACACCGCTTCTGGAAATACCAATATAATACTTTGCGTTTTTTCGCCGTTGTGGGTTCGTTTCATGGTTTTATTTTACTGGAAGTTCTGTGAAGCGCTGCTAAGCTAACCTTTCACTTGGTAGCCTCACAGCACTGTATGATCAGATAAAATGGTGGGAGTGTCTTAACATTTGGGGCGGGTACCAGCATGGGCCAGAAACCATGTCACTGATGCTGAATGGTAGAGCCTCAGAAAGGCATATTAGTCATCGGTGTTCACCCTGGACGATGGCAGCAGATGGTTTTAGGCATTTACCACCTCGTTCTGAGTTTCCAAGGTCAGAATGAGGCATAAAGTGGAGATTTAGTGTGTGGAAGTTAATCTTCAGTGCAGTGATAATATTTTCAAGGTAACTGAAAATTTATTTATTTTTTAAAATAGTGAGAAAATGGATTCCCGTAAAGTGGAAATATACAGCGTGTGCAGGAAAATAATGATTGTGGCACTCAAAAAGCTTAAGGGCAATGGTATTCCTTAGTTATTCATATGTTAGTGAATAAGCCAGTGGGACCAGCATGATTCACTTTGAATGTTGTCACCCAGCTCTTCTTAATTTAATGGGAAATACTTGCACACAAAGTCAGACATCTTGAGTAGACAGCAATGTCCCATAGTGAGAGTATCTGTCAAGTAGAGGCGGCCGTCAGCTTGATCACCCCCAAGTGCGGTGCCTCTGTACGACTTGTAGGTTTAAGATTAAAGTCAGTAAAATGCCAGACTCAAGCCTAGTAAAATCAGCTCTGCCACCGAGACAGTAAGGAAATCTGATTCAACTAAAGTATAGGCCATCTCTGAAATGCCTAAGACCACAATGAAATAGTTTCTATGCACGGACGATGGTGGTTTAGTGAGCATAACAAGATGAAGTGAGCGAAGGGTAGGGTCGAGAGCTAAAAGAGAAACATGCAGGTACAAACTCATTCCAAATTATAAAGTTACCATCCTCCCCCGATGATTGGTGACTATCAGGACCGGGCTCTTGAACAACTGCAAAGATGGATTCCTACTGATTTCGTGCTGACTGTCTTTGCTTGCTTGGGGACTTATCCTAGGTGGTTTCATACCTATTAAGCTTCGGTTCAACTGTGTTTTCATTGACTTCTTAGAAACAAGAGGGATTTGGCTGAAAGTTAACAATTGGGGACCCAAAACTAATTATATAGAACACTAAATTCCAGAGAGGATTAACAGAGAGAATTAACAACCAAGAAAGAACATCCATTAACAAAGTCACTATTATTAATTCATATTATTTTTACTATTACCCTTGTAATGAGGTTTAAATCTGCTAAAATTTAGGGCCTGATTTAGAGTTTGGCGAATGAGGTTACTCTATCACGATCCCGTCCGCCGTATTGCGATCCCATTATATCCTATGGGAATCATAATACGGCGGACGGGATATCCGTCACATTTGTGATGGAGTAACCAGTCAGCCAAGCTCTAAATAAGGCCCTCAGTGTGGATCCTCTATTTCAAAATTAGTTTTACATTTTTAACAACATGTTATTCTCGCTCTTTGTGCTGTATTATGTCTGCGGATATTTGACCTACCAGTGAAAGCGAAAGGGGAATGTTCCTTATGCAGTGTATGGGATACTAATATAAGCTCTTTTTACTGATATGCTTCAAATGGCAAGCATACGAAAAAACATTATTCAACCACAGAATTTGAATAATGCCATTAGCAAAAAACATATAGCACTGAATGTACGGATTGCATTAAAAGAGAAGAGGCTATGCTGTTAATTTCTTTTCATATAACCTAAAAGTGTTATACCGCTAAGGAAGAGTTATGCCATGAATTCAAGGAAATCATCATGTATGTTTTTATAAAGGGAAATCAGTAAAAAGGTACAATTTGTGGTCTGATTGTATTTAAATTCATACACAGAGTACTGTGGTCCATAGGAAGTACTAGGGGCCAGATGTACCAAAGGATTTTACCCATTCTGTGTCTATGGGAAAAAGCTTTCGTACATATGGCCCTAGATTCTTTCTGAGACTTCAAAATTGTTCCTCTCTTAACTGTACTTCAGATTCAATCTGATTAAAAAGGATGGCGACTCCTCCCGCACATGTGAAGATGGCTATGTTTTATTTACGGACTCATCACTGTATGAAAATTGTAACCAAATTCATGATTGAGGCAATTCTTTTTTACAACACAAGTTTGTAAGAACACAGTTTTTGGTTCTATTTTGACTAATCAGGTATAAAGAAACAAATTCTTACATTTTCTGCTTTGATTTTTTTAAGGGCAATCTAATCTACACTAGCACTGTAGGCATCCAGCCCACACTTTGTTCTGTTTTTGCAAAGAGTACTTCTGTTACTAAGCCTTGTCATAGCAAAAATACTCACTAACCCATAATAACCTTCAATCTGGAACGAACGCCATGCATTATCAGTGCATAACCTTTATTGACCCATTCCTCCAAGTATCTTATCAAGGATGAAACCTTGAAGGTTGGTGAAAGTCCATTCTCAGAATGATTCTGCTTGTATATAACCTTTATGCATTAAGTTCAATCTTTAAGCAGTATATATTGTTTCCTAAGAAGTGTTTAAACTGGGTGATATTTAAAAAACATGACTTGTACATAAATGTCAGGTGGAAGTCACTATAATTGTTCTGCACTCTAAGTGTTGATCACAAGGAAAATTATACTGGATAAAGTACACCCGGCTATGGAGTGTAAGAATGTTGTGAACCACCTAGATGTTCAGTGACTATAGCGGCCCTGGGTATAAACCTTAATACGCCGAGGTGACATGTAAAATCCCTTTTTATTAAATGAGAACCTGTTCCTCAAAGAGTAGTATGGTTTATTATGGTGTGTCATAATATGCTATGGTCTTATATACAACATTTCTACCATTTTTATGGTATAGCATTATGTTATAGTATGGTGTGGGGTAAGAAGCTTGAACACGTGCTAGATTTTGTATTTTCATTTTTGTTTACTAGGACTGTTAATTCCACATTAATTTAATCAGTACAAATTGTGTTATAAACAATGTTGATTTCCTGTAGTCACTGCACCATTGGATGTATTTATCGTATAACCTCAATGCCCCTCCTCTTAACATTCAACATACAGGATATAACATAACCCCCAGGAAAATGCAATATTGTTATAGAAACAAGTTGTAAATGTACTTGAAAAAATAAAAGCAACGCTTATAAGCACTCTTACTGTTAATCATCTTGACAGCTACAAAGATACAGGTCTTTCTGTTTCTTGTGCTTGTCTTCCTTGATGGAATATTTGGAGTTGTATGTGTTTTTCTTTGGTGCGTTTGTTGCTTAAGTCTTAAACTGCACTAATCTATATCTTACTTAAAATGTGTGGTAAAAAGAAATCAGACTGACCGGAAAAATTCTCAAGAGGGCCAGAAAATGAGGGTGCAGACTGTTACCATAACACTTTAAAAAATAGCTGGTGTTGTGCTTGGAAGGAAGGCTGAGAAGGCCAGGCAGCTTTAATAAATATGCAGAGCCAATCAATGCTTTGCGCAAACACCAAGAGCAGACATCTGGTACATTGGGGCAGGAAGTTTGCTGCAGAGAACTGCAGACAAATATATAAAACCTTTACATCCCTTGGGTCTCAGCCGCTTTGATGCCAATGAAATAGACGCAGTTGAGAGTTGTATTGTTATGACATTTTATTACACTTGTTGATGCTTCTACTGAGATAGCAGTACATGAAAGGCCAGTTATTTTTATTAAGGGTGTACATCTCCCAAATGGGTGCACATTTTCAGATCAGAAATACACCAGCCAATGCATATGTCAACTGGTGACACACTACTGGCCTCAGTAGATAACGAATCCAGCTGCTCTGCATTGGGGGGATATGTGTACTGTGATATATTTTTAAGGTCTGAGTTACCCCAAACCTTTTGATTTTACTAAAATTAGATATAAACTTATTTATAGGGGCTTTCCGCAAACGATTGTCATCCATTTGTCTGTTGTTGGGTCATTCACATTTTGTTCTGCCTACCACAGCAGACAGCACAGGGCAACGGGTCAGCCCACTTCGGCCATTGGTTAATTTCCCTGTGAAAGATGTATTCTGTACATTCACGAGGAGCACATCCACCCACAAAGTAGTTCCTCTCAGTGTAAATGACTACTATTGCAAAGTGTACTTTTTGAGACCAAAAACTATTTTTTATTTTATTGTTTCCATTTTTTTAGAACAGCAATGGCCCGCAACTACCACAACAATGTTTTACAAAAAACAGGACAAATCAAAACAAGCATTAACAAAGTGAAAAGGCTGACAACTACGATTAGACCTTTTGGCTTTGCCCATGCTTGTAAGTTAAAGTGTATCCGAGGAGAGAATGTGGTCCATTTTGAAATTTGTGACGTCAGTCATCTGTATTTTAGGACTTGTGGACCCACCAGATGTGTGCTCAAAAGCACTGAACGTCGGTCAGTTAGGTTGGTTATCTTAAACCTCTAGACTGCTTGACCTCACACCTCGTAAGATCTGCCAGGTTAAAGCCATAGAGTAACATATGTAAGTCCTGTATAGAAGAAGATTAATGCCTAGTCCCACAACCCAACAGAACTGGAGGAAACAGTAATAGAATTAAGAAAGACTCAGTGAAAGAATCAGTGGCGGGATTATACAATTCTCCTTCTGCACTGATATCTGCATAATTTATGGATTTACGTCACTCGCCACACAATCTACATATTTTGAATGTTCTAACTTTTCTTCTCCTTTTCTCTGAAACATTGATTCATATCTATGAAAGGAAGGTTCAAGCTCTGGAAAAAACAGAGATGTGTGTTCCTCTGCAGAGGGCAAGACACACATGGACACTCGGATTTAGGACATGCGCTTCCCCCTCCCCCAACATTTCCGGACGTCAGTCTCCTTCATCAACCTCCCAGGGTATAAAGTAAATAAAATGCTTCCATACCATCTGTTTCACATTTGCTTCTTAAATTTCCACGCCTGTCTTGTTCCTCTGCCATCTGTGCTGAGCTTGAAAATAGTTAGACAGGATTTCGTGATTGCCAGATAGCCCTTTCAGTCGCCAACCAGCCCATGCAAGTATGTATTTGATATGTGCCTGCCTTGGCGTTTAGTAAATATTGTGATATAACTCTCCCAGGTTTTCCAGCTCTATCTCTGTTTCAAGAGGAGCTCTAAACTCAATCTGACATTGCCACTTACACAATAGTTATTTATTTATATAGAATTATTTCAGAAAAAGCGTCTTTCAGGGGGTCGCGCATCAAGGTGGTAAGGTTGGGGAAAGGAGGGACAGTGGAAGTGTGGCTTTGCAGAGTGCATCACAAAGGTACGATTCCAGTCGATGAATGTAAAGATCTATGGAAACTCTACAGCAGAAGATCTCAAGCACATACGCACTTGGTCGAAACTACTGCTAGAAAAGCAAAGGTTTTGGAAAACATTGATCGAATAAATGTGTTAAAACATGTTTACATAAAGAATTTGGTTGAAAAAAAAATCCAGGAATGGCATTATAGTCGTAATTTATCAAGTCCAAATAAATGCTGTGTATCAAAAATGTTGGCAAAATGATTGGGCAAGGGGAGGCATAATCCTATTCAAACTGATACTATCACAGACGTTCAATGAAAATACTTTTAATTAGTTTCTTTCATTAAATACACTTTGACTCATCTCAAGGTATCACCTCTCACACCTTCAGACAGTAGAGTCTTTAAACTTTTCTACAACCTATTGGAATACCTCAAGTTCGAAGCATTAGATAGTAATTCAGACGGCTAAGCTTTTCCAGAGTAGCTCAAAGAGCTGCCACCAAGCTTGGCCTTTTTCAGTCCCCTGTCAAGAATTGATTATAAACAAACAGTTGATACTTTTCAAGCCTTGCCTTATGGCTGGCTGTCTGGTAGTTCTATAAAACATTTGGTATTAGTATAAAAAAATTCCACTGTGACTTTCTTCAATGTCAGTTACAGTGGGCAGCTTTAGAACAGCGCGGTGGTGTTTAGCTTGTGTTTAGAGACAACCCAAGACTTTGCCCGAGGGAAGCCAGCCAGCAGGAAGATAACAAAAGTGGTCACTTGGCGATTCCTTTCAGCCGGAGGAGGAGCCGCAGAAAAAGATGCGCTTCGCTATAACACGAGCGTCAAAACAAATGAAAACACTGTGAAGCTGGCAGCTTCATTGAAGACAGTGGGACAATAAAGGCTGGTGTAGGCATTCTGCTCCGAATTTCCAATGCTGGTCTTTCTGTTTTTCCCTTTTTAATTTAGAACATTCTACCCTCAGAGGACAAATTGTTTACACAGCATTGTACGCTTTTTGCCTAAGGATATAGCACAGGTTAAAGGCCCCCTCCCATGTTTTCAGCCCTTGCTTTTGAGATCAAAAGGATAAAATGGGGAGTGAGCGTTAACAACTGGTATACCCCTTGACTGATGGTTATAACGCGTTATGTACCCATTCCTATGTACCATGAGCCAAGCTTGACTGTCCAAAAAGGGCACAAGTAAAGTGAAATATATATATATATATATAATTATATATATATATATATATATTGGGCAAGAAACTGTCGCAGGCTGTTCTTGAACCAAAGATAGCCAGCTTCCATTGGGGGCCAATTGCTAAGAGTTCCATAGGTTCTTGTCAGTCAATTTCTCTGGCCAATTCTGTTTAAAATCTAAAAATCATAGACACTGGGAGGTACGTATAAGAAACTCTTGCACCAAGGGCCAGATGTATGAAAGCATTTTGCATTTGCAAACGGTGTGAATGCCCGTTTGCAAATGCAAAATGCCATTTCAGAATGTATGAAATACATTCTGAACGCAATTTTAAGGAATCGCTAAAATAGCGATTCGTTAAAATTGCGACCCTGTTTAGAGAGTCGCAAATTGCGACTCTCTAAATTAGAAATCGCAAATAAGGATTCCTTATTTGCGATTTCTTAGCACATGTATGAAGCAATTCCTAAATGCAATTTTGGCATTTAGGAATTTCTAATTACCACCAAGTTGAACTTGGTGGTAACCATGTGCAAAATTTAAAAATGCATTTAAAATGCATTTTTAAAATGTACATGTAAAGCACACATGCCCTTTTGGCATGTGTGCATCTTACATGTCCCCCCCCAAAAAAATTGGGGTGGAGCAGAGGGGGCCTTAGGCCCCAACACCCTGGTGTTTTGCATTTCCAAAATTGCGATTTCTGGTTCAGAAATCGCAATTTTGGAAATGCAAAAAATTCGCAGATATGGGCCAACAGGCCCATAGCTGCAAATGTGGCGGGTATCGCAATTTGCGATTCGGTAATAGCATTTGCGATTTTTAAGAAATCGCTATTACCGAATCGCAACTGTGATACATGGCACTTTGTGAGTCGGAAATAGCGATTTCTTAAAAATCGCTATTTCCGAATCACAAAGGGCCGTGATGATACATATGGCCCAAAATTTGTAATTCTTAATTTTAAAAAGTGCAGCCAGGTCACTTGGGCTTCTGTGAGCTTTATAAACGAATAGGAATACCCGGGTCTCCAGAAAGATATTTATAGAATTTAGTGACAGGCTCCCTTTGAAATCGGTGAAAGTAAACACATGTCCGTATAGGTCGTTTCTGCTTCTTTAGAAAGCTCCATTAGAAGCAGGCTGCTTCAGGAGCACGTCCAAGGTTTATGCGTGGACGTAAATCTCGTCCAAGTTTCCATTACTTAAAGGCGAAAGTTTCCTACCAGATGTTTCTATATTTACACAAGAGAGATTCCTCCTGGATGCTCCGCCTGGGCCAGTTTTTCGGTTTAAAAGCACTCACTTTGTTCCAAGATCTTACTCTTTCTTTAACTCGTTTTTTCTTGCGTTTCTATAGCACATTCCGTCTGTTTTATTCATTAAATGTGCAATAAACTAAACACTGCGACTAATAATACGTTTCAGGTCCAAGTCCGCCAGTGAATTCCCCCTGAACCCCCTTGAAGAAACTCCAAATCAAGGCCAAAGTCCAAGTATACTGCAAATAGTCCAAACTTCACCCCGGGCTTCTCCCCAGCCTCAAGATTCCAGTCACTTCACCCCAGGGTCGGGCTGGCCTATAGGACAACCAGGAAGTGTTCGGTGGTCTGACAGGTCAGTGTGTTGCTTGTGTTTTTTGGCTGTTTGTGGGCCTTTTCTTTGGTCTGCTGGTTTTTACTGTTGATTTCCCAGATATTATCAAACATATTGCCTGCTGGCAGCTCTAATCTACCTACGCAGTGTTCCATACATTGCAAAACACTTATGGAGGGTGTCAATGCAAGTTCAAAACTGTCCCAATTTGTAAACATTGGACAGTTTTTAGCCTATCTAAAAGGGGCCACTTCTATTTTGGCGCGCAGGCCGTTTTTCTGTTCCAGTCCAACCATGCTTCACCCCGTTTTAAAATCACTCTGTTGTCTATCCCACAAACATAATATTGAATTAAAAAGCCTCTGCCTGGTACACATAGCTTTGCACAACACAGCAATGGCTTACTTTTTTAACTATTCATAGGCACCAAGTTTTCCAGGTCCGTGCATGACTAATTAGACCAGGCCTGTTTTCGCTTGGAATTCTGGGACTCGTCGTTCTGTTTTTATACTGGTTCTAATTCCACAGAAAGTTTCACAGTTCTAAGAAAAAGTCAGGCCTGGACTATTTAGTCACATGTGGTCCTGAGCAACCCGGCAGCCAGGGAACAGTCATAGAATTATAAAAATGCCTGCTCAGCAGTTCTCCCAGTTGTTTCCCATGTATAAATTGCGTGTGATCATCGACTTGAATTATTGGTTTATGCTTTTAGGATTCAAAGACTACAAGTCCCAGAATCAAAAGACTAAACCTGAACTGAAGCAGCTAGTTATGCGTGATCTTCATGGAAGCTATTCCGACCTTTGAACAGCAGAATAACCTTCTTGCCTTTGAATGTCCGTTAGCTGCAGATAATGTAAAAAAAATCTTTTCCATAGTTGACCCTTTTCCCAGATCCATACTTTTCTTCAGAATTCTGGGATTCACAGTCTTATTTGACCCAGTATAACACTAGGACTTCAAGTCCCAGAATTCTAAGAAAAAAATGGGACCAGACTAACGTCACAATCGCGTATGCCCATCGACTTGAATTCTTGGTTTATGGCTTTAGGATACTAAGACTACAAGTCCAATAATGCAAACACAGAACGTGAACTGAAGCAGCTAGTCATGTGTGATCCTCATGGAAGCTATTTTGACCTTTGACCAGCAGAATAACCTTCTTGCCTTTGCATGTCCGTTAGATGCGGCAAATGTGATAATGTAAATAACATCTTTTCCATAGTTGACCCTTTTCCCAGGCCCATACTTTTCTTCAGAATTCTGGGATTCACAGTCTTATTTGACCCAATATAACCATAGGACTACAAGTCCCAGAGTTCTTTAAAAAAAAAAAAAGAGACTGGACAAGTCACCCATGGACCAGGGAAACTTCTCAGCTATAACTATTTTTACATAATGTCGCCACACCAGAAGCCTACGGCCGAACTCTCTAAGACACCTCACAGAGTTGCAAGTGCGTGCGCACAATAACTCTTTTCCGCAGCATGAGGCTAACATTAGACCACAGGGAGATCTATGAATTGACCGTGCCGCAGAGGCCGTGGCAAGCAAGGCTAATGCACACCTTTAGGCAAGCGCTACCTTGAAGGGCCTATCACGCCCCACTTTGGAGCCAGAGAGGCTACGTTGTCTGTACATACTGATGGGGTCGTTTGTATTGGTGGAATTTACTAGCTGTGCCAATGCCAAAGGGAACACTTATGAACAGAACGTTGGCTGTATCTACTGGCACCATGAAAAGTCAGAAGGCTCGGTGTTTCCTAAGGAGGGGCAGGAATAGTTTTTTACTTTATTTTGTAGGTGCAGGCTTGGGGGTCAGGTCATCATACCACTTAGGAGAGTAAAACTTTCACATACAGCATGTTTTTTTTGTTTAATCTTTTAGTGACGTGGATTTTTATATAAAAAAAGGAGGTGTGTATATTACAACTAAAATAGTCATGCATTAAAAATAAAATCATTTTTATGTTATGTTAATGACACTTTCATATTGCACATTTTGCCCGCCCACGTGATTTTCCAGAAAGGCTGCGAGTTCCCCCTGCACCCCGGAGTGTGATTGAGCTTGAAACACTATATTGGGGTGAAGTTATTCTCACATTGGGTTTCTATGTCTTGGGCACTGAGTTTTAAGTCATGTAGAAGTCCATTTTTCTCTCCTTCCCCTTGGCTTTGGTATCTAGTGTAAAGTACAAGTTTCATAACTAGACAGGTTGCGGGACCATGGCGTAGACATATTGGAATGTATTTTATGTTGTGTGTCAAGTTGGGACACTTTGACGCACGCTTCTACCTTCCTTTAGCTGAAAGGGAAAATAATTTCACAACAAAGGTGAAAATTGCTTATGAAATACAGTAAAGCGCGCAGGAGCAAATTGTTGCTTTGTACTCTAGGTGCCTCAGGTGACGGGCGTGTAAGCCGCTGAGTGCAGGATAAGAGTTGTTACAAACTGAACAAATGTGTCTAGTCAGGGGCTCAAAATGTTTTCGTGATGATATGTTCAAAAATTAATCACTCTACTTTTCAGCTCACTGGAGAGTGAATGGGACCTGTAAAGACTTGTCCAGGATTGTTGTAATCCAGGACTCTTGCTTTTTAAAGGAAAGTGAAAATGGAAAAATAAAAGATAAGCAGGAAAGAGACGGCCTGGAAAAATACATTTTGTAGGCCTTTGCATTTTTTATTAATTCTTAGCAACACCAATAGTGTAAAATCATGTTGTTATAACAGAAAGTGTCAAGCACCCTGAATGAACGCCGCAAACTGGTTCATCATGAATTGTAAAATGGTGCTTCCTGATTCGATGCTGTGAAGTCAGTATCCCTCACGCTGCACGCAGGTAGTGAGGCGATACTTATACTTCATTGACAGACACTGAAGGGGGTAGGAGAAGCAGATATTCCTCCTCATACCACTGGCCAACTCATTCTCTTCTCAGCAGTAGGAATGGAGTGCCCCCTGCTGACGAGGAAAGGTATCGGTCTTTACACAGCCCCAGAGGACAATAGGCCCTCTGCGAGGACAGCACAAAATTGCTCCAATAACAAGGACAGATAAAGGAGCTAGAAGTAACACAGGCGTGGCCTATGGGATGCTTTCTGATGAAATGAAGGGCCAAGCATTAGAAAAGCCAGTGGGCATGGCATTAGCTGTCACTCGTTTGGCTTTGCCAATGCTTGTTTTGTTTTATCATGGTTTTTGTTAAACTTAATGGTAGTGGGAGCTGCCAGGCCAAAAACACTGGATAAAGGAAGAAATATTTATTTGGTCTCCAAAAACACACATTGTCACAGTAGCTGCTGCTACTGGTAGAAACTACTTTGTATGTGGATGTGCTTCTTGTGAAAGAGCTTAATGCCAGACACTCTAAGTAATGTTATCCAATGGCTGATGTGGGCTGACCCATTGCCAGTCATAGTAATGTTAGCCAATGGCTGATGTGGGCTGACCCATTGCCATCTACTGTTGTCAGTGGAGAAAATTTGTGAATGACACAAAAACAGACCAATGGATGTAGATGGCTGAAAGCTGCAGTAGTTGAGTGCATGTTAGTGTAAGGGACGCCATTGCCAGCCTCAGGCGACCTCTGGTACACATCCGTTTATACTGTATATCTTACAGAAATACCAAGAATGGTACTAGATGTGGTTACCCAGACTTTCCGCTAGCGTGTATTGCGCATTTGGAATCCTGTCTGAATCATGCACAAATTTTCTCTGAAAAACCACACATTCTCTATTCTGCTCAAACGAGATAAGCCACATCCTGAGATGAACGATAGAGGAAGCCCAGGCATCAAGAAGAAACGAGACACAAAATAATGCCCCCCGCAATACTGTATGAAGGGAAGTCTGTGACGGAGGACATCTCTGTATTCAAAGCAAGATGTGAAGAATGAGTGGTTCCCTTTTCATAATGAGCTGCAAATGATGCATCCTGCAAGATATTTCTACAGCACGTACTGCGGCTGGAATTGGAGCCACAGACAGACTCTGTTGGAAGCTGGGACATGTGTGGCATAGTGAAGGTCTCTCAATACGAGAAGGGATTTGCTAAGGTGGGACCTAGCACAGCCCCTTCGAGTGATGAGAAGAGATATGTATGGTATCACAAGGATCGATTCAATCAAATGTTCTCGTCAGTGAGAAGAAGCATGGGAAAGGGACACGCAAGAGATAGAGGGGAAGTGCGAGCTTCGAAGATTGTGTCAAGGTATAAGATCCACAGTTCCTCCAGCACGAGGAGGTTGAGACTACTTATAGAGGTGTCAATGTCTTACATTTGAAAATGGAGGTCTACAATCTCCAAACAAGGGATCACAATACAAGAGTGTGGTTTAGGAGAAAAATGTTCCAGACAATAAGAAGTAAGTGCTTGAGTGAAGCCTCTGAACTACCTGACTGTGGGGTGTCAGGAACAGCACTGGAAGGTATATGTGTAGGAGTGTAGGGTAAGAAGCCAAAAGGGGACCCCACCCTGCAAATTACATTCAATAATTGCTCAACCAGTCTGCTCCGGATGAATGCCGCCCCATGTATATAATGCAGAGATCTTCCATTCGTCCTGCTTTCAAGGAAATCACGGCTAGAGCCGTAGATCCCTCAGAAGTGTCCTGTCTTTCTCTAAATCTATTCTTTATTTCCATGTTTCTATCAGGTGTGGCAGCAGAACAATGAGTCCTTCAAAGTCACAATTATTATGGGATACTGTTGGCAAGCCATAGCAGTAAGTCAAGCCCAAGCAGTGATTATTTTAAGCACAGCAGCATCCTGTTAGGACGAAGGCCAGGAGGGAACAATCTGAGAATCTTTAAAAAAGCCGGATCACAGGCTGGGTGACAATTCTGATGACACTCCCTTCTGGGCCTTAATGACTCATATGAAAACTCCCAGGTTTGACACTCATTTATAAAATATAAACAAGCCGGTAACTAGGAAGAGAACACGGTGACAGCGTACAGAGCGAGCGCTCTTATTTATATGAACGTAAGTGTAGTTGGAGTTTGTTTGCGTAAAAGTCAACACGAACAATATTGTGCAAACAGTAGTAGGAACAAATGATGTGCACATGGCGGAAGTCCAACACCACACAGATGAAGCAGTCCATTCCACTAGGAGACGATTGTGTCCTACCCCTCAATGAAAATACCATTTGTCGTTGTAGGTGTCAATGCTATGCATAACCATCTACTCACAACTTCAACTTTTCCAGAAAAAAGACTTTAATACATTAGTTAATGTAGGAAATTGATGTAGGTCTTTCGTCACATACACAAAATGTACTTGAAAGATGACAATTGTTATTTGCAAGGGGCCGTTCAGGGAATGATAAAACGTTCAGTATTAAAGCTTAATAACACATCCAACTATGAAGACATGTTGTGGATCAGTTGTTGGTGATGTGGTGTGAGTCGAGAAAACTTGATTGTTTTTTTTCACTCGATGTGCCCTTTAACCACTCTAATTTTTTTATGTTTTAGCCATCCCCACCATTGAAAACTACAACCAAATATCCTAAATATTTTGAGGCTACTGAAAGTCTGTCCACTACACATAGGACTTGGAAGACCATTTAATACTATTATGAGATTTGTAGGGGTCATTCGATACCAGTCTCTCCCTTGAAGATCATTATATGACTCCCTCAAAGAATGCAGGAGTAAATTCATGCTTTGTACTCTGCTTGCCCCAGGTAATGGGCATGCAAGTCGCCCAGTGCAAGTTGATTGATAGTTATTACAAGCTATCAACCAAGGGTGCTGAATTGGAAAAAATCAGTGATATCATTTGGGGGAAATCAGTGAAGGAAGTGGCCGTTAAAACCAGGAATTTGGGAAAAAAGTGTTTGGTACCAAAATGGCCAGGTGAGCTGGGCCTCAGCCTTCACTGTCAGTTGCCTCTGTGATACTCACAAAAATACCTTCCCTTCAGCCCCACGCCCAAATAAAGAAAATAGTTACTTATCTAGGCGGCTGTTACAGGTGACGATATACTGAAATTGGGAACTCAAATTAAAAAAAACAAATTATAAATAAAAAACTGGGTATTGTAGGAACTATAGGAGACTTTCACTGGTATACCCCCTATATTGCAAGCATTATATGTGTATGTATGTATGTGGTATTTGTATAGTAAGAATATAGCCACAAAGAGTGGCGTGGTGTACAATGTCTAAGCAAAAATAAAGACGGTGAGTAAATAGAGGGGGAGTGGAGTTCAGGGACAGAAGTACATTATATCATACGAGAAATACAGCATATTCACTACACCGACGTAACCATTGCATTGCAAGGTAAGTCAAGGTAAGTAACTGTGGAAGTAAGAACGATAAATGTTCATACAATGATGTGGTACTATTAAGTGATGTGCTGGACATACAATTTTAATAGTTTGATCCTATACTACCTTGATATAATGTCATACAACACCATTCCTGGTAAAGCTGCGGTGTGTCCCAAGCATTCGCACAAAACAGTATGTCATCTCAGCCGTCCATGTCTGACTGAAGCTTTTTGTGGTACCCACAAGGCAGTCTTCACGGGTGCCAACCTGTCCCAGTTCAATGCATCGCCAGCAAAGCAAGTTATAAATATAATCATATGGAGAAAAAAAAGTTATCTTTGAGGAACCTCTTTTAACACATGAGTGGACATACAAATATATGTAACGAAAGCTGAACTAGCCTAAGGAAAAAAGAAAGCGGATTTACATGAGATTGTTTAATGTACGTAGGAAGTTGGAATGTATTTCTCTTTCGGGCCCTTTATACTTGCAGACACACCCTGTGCTGTGCTGGTTGATTACAGGGTCTGCCACTTATTTTTCTCACTTTGGCACACACACCAGCAGCTTAGGATACAAAACGTAGGGTCTGATTTGGAGTTTTGCAGACACCTCACAAACATGAGGGATGTCCCGTCTGATAGTCTATGGCAGTGGTTCCCAACCTTTTGACTTCTGTGGACCCCCACATTATCAGAACAGGAACCCGGGGACCCCCACTTAATCATTATTGGAATCTGGGGACCCCCCAATGAGTCATTACTTAAACCTGTGGACCTAATCTGTTAAATTTTTTAAGCAGCTACAGACCCCCTGAGGAGGCTTCGCGGACCCCCAGGGGTCCCCGGACCACAGGTTGGGAACCACTGGTCTACGGCACTTGTAAGACAGCGATTGTGACGGAGTAACCCATCCACCAAACTCGAAATCAGGCTTTTAGCTCTTTGTGGGCCTTCAATTTTTTTTTACTTAAATACTTAGGGGATGAGAAAAAAATAAATGATTAAAAAGAACGTCCAAGGTTTTCAAATGTAACATGAACCTAGTTCTAGTCTTATGTCGTAGCAGAGTATGGATTAAACCAAAAATGTCCTAATAAAACTCTGGCATTGCTGTACGACTCTACTCCCGGCTTAGTGGCTGCACAACTAGAAGACGGCGTGCCAAGCCTGGCTTCCACAGCTGATAAAACTGATGAAATTGTGTGATCTTGGGCAGATGTCTTTCATCCCTTTGGCCTTGTCTCTCACAACTTGGAAGCATTTTTTTTTAAGAAAAAAGGTTAATTATAGCCTGGATGTGGCACTACACGTTGTGCTGAGCATGTATTTCATCTGTTTTGGGCGTGATATATGTTACTGTTCAACATTCTTATACTGGCGCTGTATAAAGTGCGTCGATGTCCCGCAAGCAGTGAATTCAGTGAGGTTTACTCGGGTGGGGTTGTGAATATGGCAAGGAACAGGCTACTGCCGATGAGTCAGGGACAGATACTCCCTTCTGCGTCCGGGAGACAAGCAGCAGAACCTTACATGACGAGTGTGATGCTGTTTAGGGGCCGTCCCCATGGCAACACGGCAAGGCCTGGAAAAGCGCTTCAGCGCCGGTGCTCCCCCCTCGTACTAACTGGGGACACGACGGGGAGAGGAACCTCCGCCTATAAATAACAGGAGGGTCTAAGAGAAGTGAGTCAAGGGGAATTGGTACAGAAATGTCAGCGGTTCTGGGCTGGGGGGGCACCCGGCGCCCCCTCCCCTCCGCATGAGTCATGTCATAGCAACGCGCGACTGTTTATAGGAGACACGTCCGTGCCAGACCTGCTGCCCACACACACAGCCCTCCGTCTGGAAGTATAAACACTGCTGCTTTTATTGAAGTGGTGGCTTGGAAGGGGGTGGGGGCTCTCTGTATACTCCACCAGACGTCCTTTAATACTTCTGGGGGTGGGCGGGATGAACTGCTAAACTATACCACCAGCGGCACATGGTTTTAATTCGGGGCCTACGCAGGCGAGTATATATTTGCGACAAGACATCCACGACCGGTGCTTTAAATGAGCAGGAGCCAACAGGTACTCAGTACCTGCACTGTTTAATTTGGGAATGATGCTACCAGCACTTCTCAGCACTGCTCCAGTGCTTTTAATGGGGGAGTACTGACACTTCTCAGCATGAAACAGGTACTTTAAGAAGAAAGTATCTGCATTTCCATATTTCCATGTAAAACTCTGCCCATGACCGAGATGTGCAGTGCAGCATGGGAATAAACTTGTTCCTTAAAGGGGAGGTTCCTCCCAGCCTTTTAGCTCCCCATCTAGATTTTTCTCTCATCGAAAGGTGCACTATACAAATCATCCATTTTATTTCTTCCCATGTAACCCTTGGCAGATCCCGCCTTTCACCCTTCTTGCTATTCGTGGACACAGTTCACTTAGGAGGAAAGACAATTGTTATGTTAATACATTTATCTGAATGCCTGAGAGGTGGAGTTAAAATACTAAATAAGTACTTACTTTACAAACTAGGTCCTTATCACGAGTGGCCCAGGAATTGGGCTTGTATATCCCCACCCCCATTGTAGCCAATTTCAAGAGTACTGACAACTGCATGGGTGGAAACAATCCAGTCCATTATGAGCTGGACTCTGTGGGTTCACTAAGAAATAAGAAATTATTGGGGGGCGCGTAATAGCAAGTCCAGTTCTTGATAAATGCTTCCAGGACTTTCACATGTTTTCAGCAGCCGAAACCTCCTAGTCAATGAAACTAGTGTTCCACCAGATCTTACTGTTTCGATAGGACCGGCATCTTCTGGCGTTGTATCGGAACTGACAGACTACAAGGAATGAGACCCCAAGTGGGAGGACGATGCAGTGGATGTGACATTAGTGTAGGGGAGGGATTGCCTACTAGGATGTAGTCAGATACAACCATATTTAATCTGACAAACAGCAGGTTTGGGAAGCTGGCCATAAGTGTCCAGGGTAACCGGTTGCGCTGTAAGGTGCCAAGGACATAGGTAAGTAACAAGTCACTGATTCCTTTGGGAGTAAAGAAAAGTGTTTGGAAGTTGATATGATGTTTGGCTTGGAACAAATGCAAGAATCTCAAAATGTATATGGTGTGGTCCAAACACTTACGGATAAAGATTAAATCAGGTGCAGCGCGCTGAACTCGTTGAAGTTTCTTTAGTGGCTGCGGAAGTAGACCTATCAAAATATCATTGCAATAGTCACGGACAGCGATACCACCACAGCAGTTTTAAGTGCTGTCTTGTGCAATCACCCATGTTCCTTACGTACAAAAATCTTTAAAATGTTTCCTCACGCCCATTTGGTGTAAATCAGCATTTTCATGATTTTTGAGAGAACATCCAGTTGAATCTAAATACTTGAAAATGGTGGCAAGCTTTGTTAAAAACAAGGAGTAACTCAAGTTAGTCTAGGTTATGAGCACGTATGGCCATCATTATTTCTCTCTGGTCCGGACACTGCACATACAGTCGCATGCAATAAGCCGCGACAAGTGTTTATCAGAACACACTCCCAGCGGATGCAGTCAGCCTATCTCCAGGAAGATGAACGCGCGCGCTTCCTTTCAGGAGTGCGGATACTGTATCTTGCATGCACTGAGGGGGGAGGGTGTGACGCAAGGCCAGTGCTTAATTTGAGCGTGTGGCTGTCAATTCTGAGCACCAGCATATGTTTTTGGCGACCAGGACTTATTTTTCATCATCAGACTTTGACTCAATGCAAGAGAGAGAAAGGCAGAAATGAAGTAGGAGGAAAAATAGAACAGCACAAAACCAAAAAGTAGGGATGAAAAAGACATGAAAAATTGGGATAAGGAAACAGGACGTGTTGGCTAGTGAGGGAAAGAAGCACGAAGAGGAAGAAGACCATGAAGCCTTGGTATTCAGCAGAAAACCTTTCATCCCCTGCACTAATTAATTATTTTTCCACAAATTAAGCTCTGCATGAGGCAAACAAACAAGACGGGAGCTGGCATTAATAGAATGGTTGGATGGCGATCAAGATGGCGAATGCGGAGTGAGGAGGGTTAATGATCATCTGGCATGCCTCATTTCTCCTGAGTTGGAAAGAACCCAGTAGTGCCTAATGAAGAAACAGGCAGAGAGCGATTACTCATTACACAAAATTAGATTAAAATCCAGATAGAGAACTGGATAGAGCGCAACTGAGAGAGAGTGAGAGCTGTGCACTCTGCAAGCTAGAGAAAGGAACCAGAATCGTGTTTTCCCCATTTCTGTCTATAGTGCCAAGAAGACTGCTTCATTAGAACATTTTAATCTGTTATAAAGATGTTCTCAGCTTTGTGCGAGAAAGGAAGGCAAATTGTTATTGTTAGGTTTCTCACCAACTGCTCTCATTCTGGTGACGAGGGTTCTTTTCACGATAGACCGGCATAGTGAGAGCAATGACTATTACATTTACTAGTTAAACTGCTACGTCTTGAGCAACTTTCATGTAGGTAATTTGTCTCAATACGGATATATCAAGACATTGGACTACAAACAGGGTGACACACAATCCTGGCTTGTTGTGTGGTGGGAATCGCCAGTAGCCCACTTGAGACAAAACCTCTGCTTCCAGGCCAGTGGTTCCCAACCTGTGGTCCGGGGAGCCCTAGGCGTCCCCACTCGAGACAAAACCTCAACTTCCAGGCCACTGTCTCTCAACCTGTGGTCTGGGGACCCCTGGGGGTCCGCAAAGTCTCCTCAGGGGGTCCATGACTGCTTAGAAAATTATTAAATATTAAAAGATTAGGTCTCCAAGTTTCATTAATGACTCAGTGGGGGCTCCTCAGATTCCAATAATGATACAATGGGGGTCCCCGGGTTCCAGCAATGATAAAGTGGGGGTCCACAGAAGTCAAAAGGTTGGGAACTACTGAACCTGGCTGAAATATGATTTTAAAATGTGTACCTTAGGAACCGTGGCTCCTGCATCAAAAAATCAATTTAACATGATTATTGACAACATCCGTGAATATGAAAAACTGCACCTCCTACTGGTGAGGGCAACAATCCACTAATATAATTAAAATGCAGCAGTAAATGTTGGGTAGAATGTAACTTGGAGGGAGAAGTTTGGTTAGACTCACACTCAGAAAGAAGTAGAGTTGGGCTGAGGGCAGGCTGGAAAGAAAAAGCTGCAGTCTCGATGTTGGGAAGATGCAGGTGAGGGCAACTCATCACATGTGGAACTAAGAGAAACAAAAACACTGCTCTGCACGAATAGGGTCAGATACGTTTTCTCCCTTACGCGACTCACCACAGATGTTCCAAGTCACTGAGTGGAGAGAAAACGCTGGAAAATGTCCTGGCAGACTGCACTGTTTGGAACATTAGCACTAGATGCGGGCTGACGAGCACTAAAGCGATCCAACATGTCTGTGAAAGAAAAAAGCTAATTTTTAATATCTGCCTTCGCTTGCCTTCATCTCATCAAACTGTGTTACTACCAAGATCTCTTACTTGGCGCCGGCTGCTAATCCCAGGATCCTGAGTTTAACGAGGAGGAGCCATTTGTTTAAAGTAAATTGACAAAAGTCACAGTGAGGAGTACGCCTGGGCAGATCCCATCTTGGCAGCCAGACAGGGCTTGGCCTGTTGGAGAACAAAGTCTGGTAGGCTGATGAGTCACCCTCGCTCCTCCCAGCCGAGCTCAGCTGCCGCTCTGTATAAACGTGGCATTGTAATCCTGCCCGTGCGGCTGGAGCAGAAACCACAGGGAGGCCGACATTACTCCCACAAGAGCAAGGCTTGGCGGCCTAAACCAAGGGAATGAAAATGAAGTGGAAGTTAAAAGCCCCCTGAAGTGCACCGCAGCTTTCTGGCTTTTCAAGGTAGAGCATCCCGCCACCATGCAGCCAGATCAAGGCCCATATTTATACTTTTTTAGCGCCGCATTTGCGCCATTTTTTGGACGCAAAAGCGTCGCAAACTTACAAAATACAATTATATTTTGTACGTTTGCGCCACTTTTACTTCAAAAAAATGACGCAAATGCGGCGCTAAAAAAGTATAAATATTGGGTCAAGTTTATACCTCCAGACACTTACATGGCCTAGAAAGCCTGAAAAAGGTCTACCACACTCCACTAATGTGTGATCCAACTGGAGGCAGCCCTGTAAGGTGTGATGCAATCGGGGGCAGCCCTGCAATGTGTGATGCAGTCGTGGGCAGCCCAGCAAGCTATGGTCCAATTGAAGTAGCCAAGGATTGACAGCGGGTGGCTTTAAACTGTCCAATATGCAATGTCTCAGCCTCTGGCAGCAAGAGGCGATCAATGTTTGTTAGTATCAGTACATTTTAGGGAGTGCTGTAAACCTCCATTAACTGTTAGCCTGGTCCCTGGTGAATGACTTGACTTATATGGATGGGGTGAGGGTCATCTCCGATTGCCTCTATGGTGTCATATAAGATGTGGCTTTTCAACTGTAAGGTTTGATGGTGAAATCTGACTCTCATCGGAGAGACAACTGCAGCCTGTCCACAGCAGATAAGTGGCCACAGAGATTATTTCATCCATAGGACTCTTGGTCCGGAGCTCAGCTTTATTTATGGCACACATTTATGTTCTAGGGTCTTCTCTTGATTCCTGGAGCTGGAATGGGCATTTGTATATGGGGAAAGAGGACACAGTCTCCTTCTGTGTGAGCTTTTCCAATGCCTTAGCCCATGCACAGAAGGCAATCCATGTGGGCTCAATGAAGAAATGAAAAATGTCTGTTGTGCCCCTACATAATTGGTGATGCCTTCTGCCCTTCTGCCTCATATTGATCGAGTTGACCCGATTGGTGGTTTTCTAAACAATACCTTTTAAAGCCAATGGTTCAATAATAGATGGGGTGTCAGAAAGAGGGGGGATGTAGTATAGCTGCGGGGAGGGCACCAGGGAGCTGGAAAAAATGTATTCTATTACCATTTGAACAAACAATCCTGGAAACAATAATTTGTAAAAGGAAAGCCCAGGCCTGTTAAAGCTTTTTTATGGTGAAGCCATCAGGCAACCTGACGTCAGACTCTTTGTAAGTAGAATGTGCACAGACAGTTTAGAGAATAGCATTGAGTATTCAGAAGTTGGAGGATGTGAAAATTGTGCAATAACATGGGGTATCTGATGAAGAGCTATTTGTGTAGCTGCATCTGCCCGACTGTCGGACGTGGTGCATGGACCTCAGAAGAAAGTAAAGTCAGGTCTTATGAGCTCCAATCAGAACCATGTCTGGGGCCTGACTCAAGGAAGTGGGATCCTGACCAAAACTAAAAGATGGGGGGCGTCCGAGTCATGAACTAGAAGCCAGTAGACCAGCAGTCCTTAACGTTTTGACTTGTGTGGACCCCTGCTGAATGAGAACTGGAAACCGGGGACTCCGAAATTTCTGCTTTTTGAAGTCAAAACACTGCACAGAAATGCAGAAAAAAATACAAATAAACCAAATACACAAATTATGAAATATCATTTTTAATTAATAAACAAAAAATATGCATATTTTTATATTTTAATTTTAATGAGAAGGTATGAGTGTGTCAAAATGTAGTTGCATTTATGAAAGCCAAAGCAATATGCTTAGTTTGAGATTACCACTTTGCCTTTTTTCCTCCTAATGCCTGCTGTCCTTTTGGCAGCGCATACCAGTGCTTCACTTGAGGCCACCAATCATCTACTCTAGATTCCATTTTCATGACTTGCGTTGTAAAGATAAGGATTCCAACTTAATCTTTAGCAATCTCCGCATTACAGAATGTTGTTAAACTTTCCATTTTGCCTTTTTATGTACACATGTACTTTATTAATCTGTTAATAATATTTAATTTTCGAAGCAGTTGCGGACATCTTGAGTAGGCTTCACGTACCCCAAGGTTAAGATCCACGGCGCTAGACGCACGTTGGTCTTCTATGCGCATGAGGAAATGCTGCATCCCAGCACCATCAGTATGGGTGAAGAAAGTTTCAGGAAAAAATGAAAACAACCATTGCCGATGGGCAGCTTGGGACTAGTAGTAAAACAGGCAGGGCTCGAGACTCCATGAAAAGCTTTGGGGAAAAGGTTTTTGCGTCTCACAAGTCAAATTTTAGCAGAAAGGGAGACAGTCGTTTAGAGAGATTTTATAAGAGCTGCCTCAGTCTCGCCAAAAGCAATTAATGTCTGTGACACCCTTAGAAATTCTGCTTATTGCTGAATATCTCTGCAATTGACCTGTTACCAGAAGTCGAAGGAAGTCAGCTCTCAGACTCCCTGACAAGTGGTACAGAGGCAGGATTCCCTTAACACTGCCAGTTTTTGTGTATCTTTAATCCCCGAGATCTACAAACAAAAAAAGAAAGCGAAACACCCATCCAAAGTTTGCCAACTTCTCACCAATGTATACTTGTTCATTGTCACACCTGCTTCCGGCCAATATCAGGGCAAAGCTCTGTAAAAAATCATTCTTTGTGTGCTGGACACCTAGGCTGAAAACACTTTTGTGCTGCTAATCACAATCTGAGATAAGCACTGTGAATGGAAGTTGCCACACACACTGCAGTTGTGTGTACCGAACACAAAGCACTGCTTCGTACAATAACCGCACCTGATCAGCTAATATTAGCTGTGTGGCTTCTGAAGCAGGCCCAACATCTGGATTTTGTTTAGGACACTGAGGATATTAGAAGTAGCAAAACAAGGAGTTTGCACCCTAGGGGGTGCCGGAGCAGATGTTGCAAATAAGGGCAGTTGCCAGTGTGTAAACAGGGCATTGGTCACATGGCCACTAAGAAAACTTTGTTCTACTTCTATTGCATTTCTCTTCAGCCATTTGTAAACATTCGGTAGCCCAAAGTTCATGACTCGCAGCTTAAATGTGCTTTACATAGGTGCTGTTACAGGGTTAGGCACAGTGGTGCCTTAAAGCCTCTAGGGGAAACTGTTGCATTGAAATTATAACAGTGGGGCCTACAGCAGGGATTTACACACAGATTAGCCCTTTCTAACCACGCACAAGTGTGAGCACTGATGGTACTTTACCAATCTTCTGCACTCAAGAAGAATTCAAGATTAAAACAGCAACTGTGGTGTGGCCACTAGCTAGCCTCTACTCAGTTTATACCTAAATTAGACTTTTTATTAGGCATGTGGACAATGGATTTTCAACAATACATATCTTACACCAAGAAGGGATAGATGCCCCTTGGGAATGCGGCAATATAGTTTGTCAGAAAGGAAGCCACATTACAAATCTGCATATTTCATATTGGTCTTTATTAATATATTTTCATATTCTCTTATATGTGGGCGGCTGCCCATTATTTTCTACATAAATATGCCTTACGGTTACAGATGTAGCCGACACGTGTTTCGACAACCATCTTGCTTTTTCCAAAGCAAGAAAAAATAAAATAGTGAGATCCAAATCAACTCAAAACAGACATTAACATAAGGTCAAGCATTTTACTGCATTGCACCAGATCGATCCGAATAATTTTTCGGCTAATTCATTTTGTGCCACTCATCCTCCATTATTAAAGTTCATTACATCATGTGATCTCCTTTTCTCCTATCCATGGTACATATTGAGCATGATGTGCACACAACCCTTCCTGTTGACAATGGACTTTTTGTGTAAAAATAGGGCAATATTCCTCTTTGGCTCTTGCAGTACAATTTTCTGCTCGTCTTTTGATTTTAGAGAGGGAGTAGTACACAGAGGCCTGTGAAAGATCAGACGGAGTGTTTTCATACTGTTTTACACCACCAAGGAGGTTTCCTCCCACTGATCTTGTTTGCCACAACATTAACACTGTTTGGTACAACAACACGTCACTGAAGGCCTTGAGCATGCAGACAACAGGCGGGGATGTGACGCACACAATACGTCAGTCATGCTCCCTGGATCTGGGACCAGCAGGGAAAAGCAACCACTACAAACCCATTCTTGGCACAAGTGCTCACCTCTAAGGGAAATATGGGGGGTAGAGAAGCTCGGGATTCCAATGCTTAATTTGGCAAATGAAAAATAAATTCAAAGGTCCAAAGTTTTTATAAGGACCCTGGGTCTACTGCAGGCTTCAGCAGAATCCCAGAGTTCCTGCATCCGGAGGCTGCCCAGTTTTTATTCCGCCTCATGCCTCTTCCACTAACATAAACTGTTTGTCTTTTTATCACACTCTTGCAGGTTATTTCTCCCCTCCTTTTCCCTCATTGCACTGTTTTTATGTCTCTCCTTTACTCCTGATTTTACCCGTGTTTCTCTCTTGCTTTGGGTCAAAGGCTGGTGATAAAAAATAATTCCCAGTTCCAAAAACATGAATGTGGGTGACCACCACTGGCAACAACTAAGCACTATAGGATCTCATGCCATTGAACTCACAGCTCTGCCAAATCAAACCCTTACCAGTCTAGGCCTGAGATGCTCACCAAGATGTAATGCTTTGGGATACTCAACGTTCAGCATAGGCCGCCATAAGAGAAAGGAGTCCAGAAGGTCCTCCTGACTAGCAAGTGGGGTGAATTTTTAACATCCTTGGCAGGACAATCAGATGGCGTCAGCCACCACTTTATTTAACAATGAGAATCCGCCTGACTCACTGTTTCCTTCCACGCCCACCTCTGCGTGCAGCCGTGCCAAGTGTAACACTTCTGCTTGAAGAACACAGTGTATTTCATCCTCAGTACTGATTGTGATCCAACCAGAGATGTACCACTGCCAACTTCCCTACAACTCAGACAAGCGCAGATCTTTGTCTTCCACCCACGTGCATTCCACATCCTTTAGTCGGGGCACGCCAAAGTACCCACTTGCGTGTACTACCATTTTATAAGCACTGTGTGATCAAGAGCAAATGCGAGCCACATGAAACACCAATGTTGTTGTCTGGTCAAGAACTCAGATGGGTCTCTTTCCACCTGAAAGGCACTTTGTACTCAAGAATTCATGATGATCCTTATGCACTTAAAGGGGCAAACCCACGCCTTAAATTATATGGTTAACAAAACTATTTCATCTTCCATGGCGTAAGTGCAATAAAAGACATATGTTATTTTAAAATTCGAGGAAACTACACCATTAATGAGGAAATGCTCTGCATATCTTATTTATTTTTGTATTTGATATAGTGCAGTCCTGGCTTTGAGGAGCATTTTTCATGCACATTTTCACCTTAGTAGAAGCATTGTGGATGTGCCCTGCTGCAAATGGAATAGAAAAGTGTGATGAATTTAGCTTGGCGCTTGCAACAATTGTAATTCTGCACTTGATATCATTCGCAAAGCTGTGGCCACAGACCTCGTTTCTCCCACCAATACTGAAGTGGACCTTCTGCTTGAATATCCTTTAGGCATTTCTTTAATTCCTCATATAAAATATAGTGGTGTCTTTCCAAGTTCATGTCCTGGAGCTGCCTGACTTCAGGATATCTGAAAACGTGGCGCAGAAGGCCAACAGTAGGAAGCATTTTAAAAAGGGAATTCTGGGTAGAGTAAATGCTGCAAATTAGGCAAACTTCAAAGAATTGTCTAGGGAAGTATCATCTGTTGACACGCTCCAGTATTTATGGCAGCAAAGGTCTATCGCCTATTTCGTTTGGTTCACATAGTGGATATGCTATATGGATATTGTATGTCACAGGTCCTGCATTAATTGTAGTACATGCTAAGTGAGCATACCGAGTTTGAGTGTTATGCATTTGAGTGCATTTGATATGTAACTTTTTAAGTGTGTTGCACTCCCTACAATTCTGAAATACACAAGGAGGAGACAACCAATACTTTAGAACTATATAACAAACACAACAAATTATGTTACACTTTCAAGCTTCCAAGTAACTGAAGCTGGGATATGTGGATGAGATTTCATGGAGATTTGTTAATCCCACATAAACATGCACAAGCAAGGTGGCATTTTTAGAGGTGGTAAATTGTAAAAACCACCAGTTTCTCAGGAATAGAATAAAACGCCAGGAAACTCTCAGAAAACTAGGCATTATGGCCTGGTGTTAGTTGGTGTGGTTAAGGGCGAACCCACCAGTTTTCTGAAAACGATGAAGTCCGTGATTTTGTGCACAGTAGTGCGACGTGACAGGATGTGGAAGCATGTCCCTCCTCCTGATCTGTTCAATCACACTCATAGGTGTGCTCATTCAAAATCTGATGACGTCCTCAGCCCAAGAGAACATAGCTGTAAGGCTTGGGATGAGGATATACAATTCTAATGAGACCCCCTTGTAGAATAAACGAGCTACAGTTCCTGGCATAAAATAGAGATATACTAACAGAGGTGTGGGGCCAAAGTTCCAGAAGAAGACACCCAAGTTCCTGGGATGATGACTTGGAAAGCATGGGACATGGAGCTACAGTTCCTACAGCTGCAATCTGGGGCACCAAGCTGCAGTTACTGGAACACACAGATGCAGTCCTTGGGCTATCGAACTGAAAATCAGCAATTGCCGAGTCCTAGAGTTGCTGTTCTGGAGATTGTGAGTGGCAAATGTGAGGATGCCTGAACACCAACAGTTTCTGGCAGAACGAGCTGCAAATTCTAGGACGCGCAAATTCAGGCCCTAAGTTTTGCAGCTGCAGTTCCTTGTAATCGTAGCTGCAATTCCTGAGCACAATTATGGCGGTAATGTTTTTGACATGCCGAACGCACAAATGTTCTTATTCATGAATTCAATCAATGTGCTTCAGAGGAAACTGAACTACTACCACCACCTCACTGCCCATTCAAGCGGTACTTGAAATATCCCTACGCCTTTAAACTGTTATGTGGGTTCAATCCAATTTTGGGTCGTCCCAGATGATCTGAAGCAAAATGTTGTGGTCCCCAGCAATCTGGAAGGGTTGGGGAGTTCTGACATCTCACAGACTACACAGCTCTTTGGCTGTACAGATGTGCCACAATAGATTGGTGCTCCCGTGTGGCGGCTTTCTAGGCATGTACTTCACACTTCTTATCCTATGGGACTGTAGGAGACCTTCACAAAGGTCTGCTCCTCCAAATATCCTAAAATGGCAGTTGGCACCTCTCTGTGAGGGGGCTTTGTGGGCACCTAGCAGCTGGTGGTCGATGAGCTCCTGAAAATGGAAACTCAGTTTTTATGAGGTAGAATGATCCGCCCATCTGTTCTGCAGTTGTGTTGGGCAGCTGCTCGCCAACAACTGTGTACTGACCCTAACACTGCCGCCATTCAGCCATGAAAGGCGGGGCCCTCATTCCCCACCACAGTCGCCACTGAGTGATGGGACCTCCACTGATTAGTGGTAATAATAAACTATACCATGTGCGGAAACACATGAGCTGTGGACAGAGGCAGCCCCACTCTTCCTCTTTTTTTATTATTATATTTAGGGCTCCCAGTTGTATTGCATTAATTTTTTAGACATGTTCAATTGTATTTATCCTTCTTTATGTTTTGCTATTTTTATCAGTATTTACTCATGCTAATTTTGTGTTTTGTGAAGCAATTAACCTGAAAGCACTATATTTTCGCATTTTTTATACATTAAGGCACACTCCTGTGGCTGACCAGTGATGGTTACAGCTATAGGAAGCCATACATAATTCATCATGCATATGCAGACTCACCTGACATTAGTATTTTAGCACTAACGCATGCACATCTTCAAATCGTTAAAGTTCAACTAGGAAAACTTGTCCCTGTCTGTTTTTTAACACTTGTGTATATAAATCTGCTCAGCTATTGTCCCGGCAGTCATGAATATTAGCATAAAAGTTCACTCAAAAGGATATCTATCTTTTTATATATTTAAAATATATGCAGACCTAGAAAATCCTCCAAATTTCTGGAGCAAATTTGAAAATAGAGTAAAATAATTTGACTGAATTTCCTCTACCACATTTATAATATAAAATAAAGACTGCCAACGAAACAAAGTACCACCATGCATGCAGGACAAGTAAAAAACAGAAAAGTGAAGAATTGAACCAAAAGAGAGCTGACTTTCTTCACTTTTCAAGAAGATAAGATGGTATAAAACCACGAGTTTACATGAATTCAAAATAACTGGCCAATAGAATAAAATGGAAGTTCGGCAATGTAGGCGTGAAAAAGGGCAATGTAAAAAAGTGTGCAGGGAACAAGTCTAGACTTGTGGAAAGTGTTCCTGGCAATGACCGCGTCTTGGAAAGGAGCCTGTGCTCGCGCGGACTGACATTTAAGGGGACAGCGACTTACTGTTCATTCCCATTCCACAGTAAGTAGCCCTAGTTCCCCTCCTACATTGTTTTACATCTGTCACGATAGCACAAGTGTCTACAATACCTATTGTTACCAAGTTTTAAAGCTATTTATATATAGTGTGCCCTTCTTCTCGCAACGGGGAAGATTTCTCTCAGATCATGCCATTAGCTGATTGATGTATCATTCCACCTTCTATGGAGTGCTTGGTTTGTGATACATTTGGGACTATTTTACATCTCAAAAGAACATAGAGTCATCACACTTTAAATTCTTTATCACAGGATGCACCGTGCAGATAAAACACTTCTTTTTAACCACAGCAGTCTTTTTTAATAATATTTTATTGAAGCCTAGATATCCAAGCCAGATCTATTGGTTTTGTGAATGCTTTGTTTTTTAGGGAAAGGTATGTATGGTTGAGTTTTTAGGGGTTTGCTCAATGGTTCCCTAAATCAGCATCCGTTTTGATGTCAGTCATGGAAGGAGAGCGGGCTTGCTGAGGTTCTCAAGGATCACCACACAATAGGACCACCTCTCTGTGCTTTTATGCAACAAAAATCTCGGAGGTGTCATTTATTTCAGGTATTCTGGCTATAGACCATTAGTGTCAAATTAGTATAGCAACTCTCTCTCTTTATCCGCGTGGTGCTTTCCAAAAGCGATTTAAACTGGATCAGTGTTGAGTTTCATGGATTAAAGCCGAAACACAAATCACTTTAGAGGAAGGTTGAACACAATTGTCCAGACCGTTGACTGGCCTTTGGACAGTAAGTATGGGTTTCATTGCAGGCGCGTCAAAAGGCCTGGCACAGAACCTGAGTACAAGGGGGCGGGCTGTACATACACATCTGGAGTGTGTCACCCAACGCTGGGATTGGGAGATCTAATTAAAATGAAGAGGAGGGGGGATGCAGGGAAGAAAAGAAAGATAGGAGACTGCGAACGAATGATGAAGACAGATGAGGAATGAAGTAGAAGGTAGGGTGAGAGGAACTACAGAAAGAGAATGGATGGCGAGAAACCAAAATATATAAAGAGAGAGGTAAAGCAATGATGTCGCCCATGTACCTGGCTTTAATGTGTTGGCACAGGCATTCACAAATGTTGTACACATATAAAGTGTCTCAACCTCTGAAGGTAGAGATTTGTAAAGCAGTGTGTGCCTTGAGTACAAAACTCATGCAGGACGCGGCTAGCTCGCCTCGTTGTGGCATAATGTAAGTCGTGTATAGCTCTGCGCACACACAGCATTTCCATCGTGAACATAGCCAATAACGTCAGGCCTGTATGATGTAGTAAATAATATGTTGCTGCACAATTTTTTCCTATTTGTGCAGCGGACCACTGTAGAATTTCACCAACAATGTATGATTTTTAGTAAATCTGGGTACAAGCATAAGACATTCATCTCGGTCTATCCATGATATTGTTTTTAATTCAAGTTTTACAAGAAATAAGAATAGGCACAGGTAGATTTCAGCCTATTTACAAACAAAAGTGTCGATTCCCCCTGTTCTCTCCATGACAAACCTGTTATGAAATAGTACACGAAGCACATTCTTTGCAGAACCTGTTTTCGTGTACATTTTATAGGGGATGTGCTGGGACGGCCACCATACACCTCTTGTATGTCTTCAGATGGCATCTAGGCCGAGAAGCTCTCTCATCCCACGAGGCCCGCTAGATCACTCAGATCCCATTCCACTGGCTCAAGCAGACTTTAGATACCAACCACGCGATGTTGGTCATAAGGACCCAAGCAAGTATCAAAGCCTTTGAGCCAAGGCTGAATTTTTACAACAGGGGCCACAGGAAATCCTTCCTACCTCTAAGAGGAGACACAGATAAGGCCAACACCATCAAGAATGCCCACTCTCCTACAAATTGTAAATCTACAGTTGTAAGCAGTCCCGAAAGGCGGATTTTGACCTGTTTTGGCAGAGGAAGGGATTAAGGCACAGGTAGATAGGATGATTTGCCAAAGATCACACATTTTATTTTTTTAAAAGAGGTAGCGTTAGGTCTCTTATTTCCTGTTTCCACACTCAACCATCTATCCAATGTAGGTTCAGGAAAGCAGAGCCATGCCAGCTTTACGAAAAACAACTGATGAGGTAGAATTTTCTATTTAGATTTATTTAATGTGGCTATGTTGAAAATCTAACGTGGATCCAGCATGTCTTGGACCTACATTGCACTCCCATGAAATAACCATCAGTCCACATCTCCCCGTCTCTTACAACTCCTGCACACGCTGCAGCTTTATCCCATCTATAACCGCCCGCGCCTCATCAGCGCTGGTGCTTGGTTTCAGTCTTGTGGCCCAGAAACACATGCAATTGTCTCTGCCCATCACATGCTTCTCTCCCTGCTGACCATTTCTGACAGACATCCTGCGCATTTCGACACATGCTTATGGAGGAAGCGGCCGCAGACCGTGGTTTGATAAAAGGATCGAGGATCGGGGGAGGTTGCTTTGGAAACAGGAACCACTGTCTGCTTTTGAGACAAGTCACTTCAGTTATTACTTCCTGGATTGAAGGACTAACCAGATTTACTGGAGCATCTGCCCTGCACTGGATGTTCTCCGGGGATAACCATCCGTATTTCTTAATTAGCAACTGAGGGGATGTGGCAGAACCTGCCGCTTGCTACCACTATGCCTTCATCTCCAATGTCAGAGAACTATAGGCTCTGGTCCTGTGGTATCCTTGGGTGCAGGGGGGGTGCACACAGAAGAACTATTCCTTCTCCAACAGGAGGGATGCAGCATACCACCCACACCTACCATGAGCAGTGTTAGAAAGCGAGGGGATATGGTCCTGGGGCATCCTAGGGCTTCAGTGATGGTGCAGACAAAACTACTAATGCATTACCCAACGGGGGAGGTGCGACAGAACATACACCATGCTGCCTGCAGGCCTACGGTCTTCAGTATCGGAAACCTGAGGGATCTGGCCCTGCGTCAGCTCCTGAGTGTCCAGGTCCTGGGCTGCGGCAGTGGTGCAGACATCTCAACTTCTTCATTAGCCGATGTGGGAGACGTCACAGAGCAAGAAACTTGCTGCCTACTAGCCCTAAGGCCTTTGGGGTCGGGTTTTGCAGTTGGCCCGCGGGCTGCGATGGGGGTGCAGACAGCCACAGCGGCAGTGGTGCACACCACGCAGAATGTTGCCCGGATGCCTAGAGTGAAGATTAAAGCCTTTGGCATCAGATCCTGTGGCAGCTCCCCAGTGTCCCCCCTTGGGCTGTGGTGGTGGCGTAGACACCCATTCCACTTCATTATCTTATAGGGGAGACACCATAAAGCTAGAAACCTGTAAAGTGGTTTGGGCCTCCGTCAGGAGAAGGCCCCAGTCCTTGGGTTCTGAAGGTGCGCTAAATCAGTGATTGCAACTGCACGTGCGGTGCAGAGGTGCCACAGATATGGGGTGTTGGAAGGTGGTTGAATCCTCGTTTAAAAGAAGGGAAGTGAAATCCTTCATTCGTTTCCTCAAATAACACAAGCACTGCAAACCCAGTATGAGCTGTGCCTAGAAATTCTTCAACAAATTCTCAACCACTATTAGCCTCTTTGTTAGGTGGAGATAGAACTGCTCTATGTTTGTGAGTAAACCTTCTTGGACATTTCTATTTCCAGTACTGTTCAGATGCCTCGGCTGTGTAAGAATTCACCCCACCTAACCTTGAAGCGGCTGGCTCAGGATGAAGGCTGATGCTGCCAGAGATTGTTCAATTTCCCTTAGGCACGAAGTTCTGTCCGGCTAGGTGTGTAAAAAAACATATTATTTACCGGGCACCGCCCTGGAAACAGGAAACTGCACTTGGCAGCAAAAGGCGGTAGCTCTCTAGTGGGCACATGCCTGACTCTGCCAACGTTTGCCAGTCTGCTTGTGCACTCACGGGTAGCTGGGCACCGGCCTCGCAGAGATGGGAATTCGTTTTATCTGAACAATGAAATCAAAAATCAAATCTTGGCTCCCGCCCAGTGAAAACACGCTGCCGCCTTCCGTGTGATCTGCAGTCACCTTCAGGGAACTGGCGCCCGAGCCAAGAGAAACATTCAGGTACCAATACTGTCTGCAGACCTCAGACCAATCCAGCGACTGCAGCAACTTTTTCACTTGTGGTAACCTTGGCGCTCAGGTTGTAATGAGCGAGGGAATGTATAACATTCAAAAACCTCGAAGATACCACGGTGGGTTCCGCCAGGGCTTCTGTTCGCCGAAATCTGCACCTCAGGTGCTTCGATCCCATCAGTTCATGTTTCCAGGTCGATAAAACCATAGATCAGAGCACGAGACTCTTCGAGTAGCCCACGGCATAACCTTACACTTCCAGCTACAAGGGCCCACCTCCTGCTAGGCCAGAGGGCGTTCAAGGAGACCAACTTCATGCCTTTGGCAGGGTCTTTTAACAGTGACAGACCCCTACAGACCGTCGAAAACAGTGGCAGATGAAAGACACCGCAAGTTTCCATACGAACTGCTCCAAGATCACACTGAGTGTCAGAATGAGCTGGGACACTAACCAGCCACTCCAGTTTTTCAGGGTGTGACCAATAACATGAACCAAGACACGCTGTCCATGATGTCTAGAGAACGGCCTTCCCGTTACAAAATTCAACATGTTTTTTTTCTGTGGCCTGACACAGACCAAGCTCAAAGGGATTCCTGCTCTATCTGAGGGTCATCTGGGTGGTGACTTCGTCCGCAGGAGCTCTGGGGAAAATTTGCCGGGGGACAAAATTATGGACCTCCTTCGACTGCTAACGTTGTTGTGGTCCGTATGGGCAAATAGCCTGTTCGAGCGGTTTAACCTATTGACCCCCCCCCCCCCCAAGGGAATCACGGGAAGGGAGGGAACAGAGACCGTGACCTGACATCTTGCAGGAACCTGTAGCAGGCCACCACATCGTAAAAGACACATTCTTCGACTCCCCTGCTATGCTGGGTCAGAAGAAATGTGCTCCCCGAGGCCCACAACCTGCAAATCATCCTACGGAAGTGACAATCCCTCTCATTCCAAGATGGCGAGTCTAGATTCCGGCCTGCTTCACGAGGCCCAATAGCCCTCTCACTGGGCCCTTCTATTGGGCCTGTCACATCGATAGCAACAACTGATTTATATTGTGTTAGTAACAGGTGTCACAATTCGTCTCATTTAATATTACTCAATTTGTGTTTATGGAAGGATGAGGGGCAGAGTTCGCAGTGCTAGGATTCACTATCTAGAGTTTAACTCGCTGAGCCATCTCGCCAGCGTATGCTCTCCAGTTTTACCTACTTGGCATCCTCAGCGTTAGGACAAGCGAGGGAGCGAATGACTGAGTACATATTTACTTTAACAATACCCACTCTAAACTGTGCCCTTCTCTGGAATGTATACCCTGGTCTCCCTCTCAGCTCGAAGGGTTCTCCCACTGGTCGAGCCATCTCTCCGATTTGCAGTGTGCACCACAAAGTCTCCTGGATTAGCCACAGCCGCCCAAACAGATCTCCGAGAGAAAACAAAAAACAAATATGCATTTATTTCGTATGAAAGGTCACACCATATCTCAATATAGCAAGTATAAGTATATACGAAGAAAGACTACATTTTAAAGATATGCAAACTGCAACACCTCGGCTTTTCCACAAGTCATCTGTCGGACAGTTGACTGATAGGATAAATGGCAGCGTTGAGTGTCTGCCACGGAGATTTGTAGGTGCCCCCCAGGGCACTGTTCCTAATGTGACATTGCAAACTGGCTCGTCTGTTCATCCTTCCAAGGTTGGTAAACTAAGCGCACTGCGCGTGAGTGATAATAGTACCACTGATTAGTTCATACCTGTAGAGATAAATGTGTGTTTGTTACATTAAAAAAAGGTATGGGCCACTGGACCTATGAAGATCTGTCGCCACATCTTTTTCCGCATATTTATGGATATACTGCACTCGTCATACATTTATCAGCTGCATAACTTGCAGATTTCAAGAAAAAGTATTTACAGCTCAAATTGGTCAAAAATCATACATGTCGCAGTGCAATTAGGGCTCATTTGTAAATACTAACTCGTGACCCTTGCTGATTCTGATAGCTGTAGTCAGGTGCTAAACTAGTACTAATGAGGTGAACCTTTTGCCTAGTGCTAACGTCGGCTAAAATTACAAAACAAGCTGCATAATTTGCGTACGCTTGCTGCATTAGTAAATCAACTCTGCCACATAATTTAGTCCTACGCTGCCACATAATTCCACGTGGTTCTTTCTGTAGCTCTACAGACTGGGACTGTTTCTGCCTCAATCAAAGCATTCACTGTCGAAATAAAGAACAAACTTTAGCCCTTGTTCTTGAACGGCACAGTGCACACACAGAGTGATTAGCCGGTTTCTGCTGAGATCATATTATGACAGAAAACAGACACACAAACATTCATCTATTTCTTACAGCTCACTGAAAGCATTTTCATACAGCTATGTTTGCATCCTCGTGTTCGAGTTTGAATTTAATTTACAGACATCCATTTGTCAGGTCACTGACACAAAGCACCCGACCTGGCCATGGCGCCTTTGCCAGCTCAGGGTGGTTGCAGGCCGCACAACTTGACTGCCCACACCTGTGTGCACAAGAGGGCGTCGGCTACTTCTGCCGCCCAGACAGACACGAGCACCTGCCCTGAGATCAGTGGAGCCGGCGACAGCAGTTTCACCGAGCAGGTTTTACGATTTCAAGCACCCTGCTTTAAACATAACAACCTCCATCACAAATGTGTAAATACAGATGAGGAAGCTAAACGTGGCAGGTCCAAAGCGTGTTTTTTGGCAAGTCTTTTTAACGGGCCTCATTAAATTCTTGACTTTTCCACCTAAAAACATGTTCTGCTTGGACTACAAGAGTGCACATTAGTAAAGGTTTTTTTTTGTGCCACGCACAGGTTCACAAAGTGTTTGAAACTTTTCAGGTTTTTGTCTGGCTAGATTCCTTACCAGGTTTCTTTTCTGTAGTAATTGTACTGGTAGTGCCGAGAAACCCAGGGCCTTGTCAAGCTCTAGAAAGCGTCAAAAGTTAAACAGGTTGCGAGTAATTCTACCAGAGGTCCCAGTACAATTTCACTATAATCCTAGCTGATTTTGTCGTGACATGATGTGCTGCACAAATCACGCCTTAGTCAAAGCCTAAATTACCATCTAAGAGTGCCTCCTCTCTGTGAAGGCGGTGGAGTGAAATACTGTGCCACTGGTGGTGGGTGGTGGGTACCGGCGCTCAGTTTTAGTGCATTATGTTTTATCAGCAGACTTTGACCCAGAGCAACTGATAGAGAAGGGCAGAAAATCGAGGCTCACAAGAAAGATAGGATAAAAGGACAAAGGACGAATAAAAAGGAAGCTGCGTGAGTGAGATTAAGGTGTGGGCTGGTAGAAGAAAGAAGCGGGAAGTGGAAATAAACTTGACGACCTTGGAAAAGTCACTGAGAATTTTTTGGGGGGTTCTTTTTTCTTTCTTCACAAATTAAACGCTGCAGCAATCATCTGAGAAGGCCCATATTTAGTTTGTTGCAACTGGCACTCCTGTGCTGCAGCTATCAGACCCCACTGCAGGCGGTGGAGCACCTCACCCACCCTACCAATAACCTGTTGTGACAGACGACATATAAAGCCTTTCATCATGTGCTCAAACACGAAACAACACTTAAAAAACTCTCTCTCGATTGTGTTTTAGCAATCAGCCAAAATTAGAAGACTCTTGAGCCCCTCCCGAAGAAAGCAGGGACTGCGATATCTGTTTTCCGGTGCATTTCCTTGAAAGTTCGTAAAAAAAAGGATCTAAATGAATTTGCTAGTCACCATATTTTGTGCCTACGATTGTGATGGGAAATGGCTAGTCCTTCATATAATGCTTAATTGTGAGGGGTTGGGCTCAGAACATAGAGCGAAAATGATCTGCAGAGGATCACACATTTTGGTTAAGTGACAGAAAATATACATGCCCTTTAGCCGCGCCCTGCAATGAAACCCCGGGGATTCCCAGAGGAAGGCCTGTATCCTGCATAAACTACATGTAATTATAAAATGGAGCACCCAGTGCTATTGCTGACTGCAGGTCTTGACCTGTAGGAACCTGTGCAATCGAGAGCGCTTGAATTTAAGCACACGCGTGCGCGTACCGACGTTTACGTGCGTGACCGACGTGCAGTCAACAATGGCTACGTCCACTCTTAATCAGCGCGCCAGTTGCACAAGTCCACACGTGGTTGAGTCTGGAGTCTTTGCCGCTTCCCTCAGAGCCCGCCTCCACAGCGCGCGACACCGGAGCCGGTCTCGTGTTTTTCATAATCTCGGGCGCTCCTTATCTGGAGGGAAGGCCTCCAGATGAGCGGATGACACAAGGCCGTCTCTAGCAAGCTTGACGAGGGCCGGGTGACACCCAGTGCAGACCTTTCCCCTGGTACTGCTTTGATTACACTTTGTTCTCCAGAATAAGATGGCTTATGCAAATAGAAGAAAGGAGCTTCTGTTCCCAGAAAGCTCTCTTGTATGGAGGATTTAGCACAAAGTACTAGATGTCTTATTGTCATCATAACTTACCTTATGTAAGTCCACACCCACCCTTTTAACTAAAATCTGTGGCAGTCGGTAGAGTTTTGGTTGGAAGGAGGGCAAATGCTAGAGAAATAGTGATGTCAATTTTTCTGACTAAAAATACAGAAACAAACATAAACTTGGTCGCCTTAGCAAAAACTGATGGTAAATGTATGCCCTTTCATTCATCCATCCATCGACATAACTGAACGGCCGGGCAACAAATTCTTTGGGATTTAGAGTTCAGTCCTATTGGAAGGCAACCTAATTTTATGGCAATACAGTACTCAAACTTTCAGAGCCAAAGGCCAGGAAACTCTGTTTAATGTATCAGAAATAATGTCAGGGTAAGAAAAATAACTACAACTACTTGGATTTAGGTGTGAAATTAACATTAAGAAAGACGGTCATGGCTACCATGCAAAACAATTTTAAAAAAATGTATTTTTAAAACGTTTATTAATCACACCTCTGTAAATGCCAACCCAGTGCTCAGGCCAGTCAAGGACCAACACCTGCACACTCAGAAACTTTAATTGTGTTTCAAGATAAATGAAAGAACCTCTTGCCAACTCTGCGTTGGGTTTGGAGCGGCCTTGGTCACACGGGTAAAGATAGAGTGATTGTTAAACGCCTACTGTGAGGTGCTACAAGGAAAAAAAAATCTTCTCGCCTGACCAAAGTCCTTATAAATCTCTTGAGACACTACAAATGTTTCCAAAGCAACAGCCGCGGTGTCCTCACCCATGCATTACCAAAGCCTTGTAAGCCCGCCAGGCGTGGGCCGGTACAGTGGAGCGGCGGTGCAGGACGTGAGCCATCAAGAAGGGAGTACTCACTTCCTAGTGCAGGAGCCATGAGAGGATCTGGAGGCAGACCAAAGCCGACTGATGGGACCAGGCCATCACGTGGCCAGTGAGACGTACCTCTCTCATCAATCACATGAGGTAATCCTTGCCTGTTTAGCCGAGGTAGGGAGTGCAGGATTTAATAGCTTGCTCAAGGAACTCAGACAGTAAGACTGACATGCACTGACGAGGTAACCCTGCCTGTATTGCTCAATCAGGGCTGGGAGGATCCAAATAGTAACTGTTGAGTAAACACGAGAACCACAAAGTAGGACTGAAGTTGTCCCAGATACCCTAGGTACAAACGCATACTGAATAGCAAGATTGCCTAGTCTTGTTTCACCTGACCTCATGCCTCTTTCTTCCACCAGCTAAACATCTCACTCTTGCAGGTTCTTTTCCATTCCTGTGTTCTCCCTTTGATACTGATTTTCCTCTCTTTCTCCTTTCGTTGTTACTTTCTATCTCTCTCTGTCGGTCGAAGTCCCTAATGAAATGTAAGCCTTCATCCCCAAACATGAAAGTTGGTGCCCATCATATGAAACAACTGGCACAAATTAAGCACTGGCTTATCTTGGATAAAACTTGAATGGTTTTCTTTGGTTTTAAAGCATTCAACTAAAAGCACTACTTTGAGTTACTGGGATAGAAAAAGATGTTATAGTGGCACAGGGAATTTTATTTTCATATTCTTCCAAAAAATGACTTTTGGAGATTTCAAAAACAGTTTGACATCTTATCAACGCGTTTAATTTGTGTGGGGAAGGACATGTTAGAAGGCAGAAAATGGTGTTGGGCTGGGCACTGAAAGATGAATCTTCTAGCCACTTGGCTTAGTTCACAGACTAGCCAGTACATCTCAAACAAGCATTAGCAAAGTCAGTAGGTGTAGGGTGCCAGCGCTTTGGCTCGGTCAGTGCTTATTTTGCTTGCCTTGATTATTACCAAATGTTATTGTTGGCGAAGCTGCCAATCACTCAGAACTCTAGAATACATTAGGTAAAAACAAAATATTCTTTGTTCTAAAAAAGCACACATTGTCATAGTAGTCCCTGGTACTGAAGGGAACTACTTTGTGGGCGGATGTGCACCATGTGAAATGCTAGAATGCTGTCACTCACGGAAAAGTTACCAATGGCTAAAGTTGGCTTACCTATTTCCTCATTCTGTAAACTATAGTGAACAACATAAAAATGTAAATGACACAATAACGAACAGTGAATGAGTATGGCTGGATAACACTCCCCCTCAAAAAAAAAATGAAAAGTGAGTATATAAGACATATTTTACTAAAATCAAAAAAGTGTTGGTAACGTCAGACGTAATAAAGCGAGCCAAAGGAGTCAGGCAAATATCTGGCAATGGCACGCTGTCACTTTTAACAGCCAGCCAATCCCCTCCGCTCAGAGGTCTCTGGGGTGTTCTGGAAGGCGGCAGTATCTGTCCTGTAATTTCCGGAATGTTCTGGAAGGACACGTGTGCTCGCCGGCACACACTAACGCACGGCTCGGCTTTCAAACCCTTGAAGCGCCTGAGGAGACCGAGCTCAGGGCGCCAGACTTGGCAAGGTTCGTAGCACTACAGCCCTGAATGACGTGTGCTATACAGCTGGCCGTGGACTAGCGCCGAGGGACAGCTGCCACACAAGCCTGGGCCAGATGCAGTGCCCACTGGAGGCTGCGTTGGTATATTCAAAACGCAATTCACTGGGCACTAAAATCCACCCTGCCGGCAGCTTCACATCATGACGAGCACTGGCAAAGCCCCTAGGTCTAGCCTAAGGAAGCCAGCAAAGTTTTTTTGCTCTTTTTCTTTTTTCCATATACAACAGATATGAAAATAGAAAACGTAATTACAATTAGTATATTTGCAAAAAAGTAATAAATTATCCATTAAAAAAATCACGACCTGTCAGCAGAAATGAAAGCTGAAGTTGTCCCATATTGAAATTGTTGTTAATGCATGAAACTGTGCCCTGTTCCACAACATTTCATCTCTTAAGGTGTACTCTATGGGGCTGCACCTGGTCCCTGGGAATGTGCCACGTTCCTACTGTGGAGACAGCTTACCTACCCTAGTGGTTCATTCATTGCTTTTCCCTGAAATATCCTGTATACCAGGCTCATGTTACACAAACCAAGCACAGCCAGTCCCACCCCTTACAAGGGTGTTGTGGTAGGTTGTAGGGTCCCTTACACGGCCACATTTAGAATGAATGAGATCAATGCAGCATTCTTAGTTCAGGCCCAGTTGCAGCACTTGGAACCTCCAGAAAAACCAAATCACTAATAGCCAGGTGTGCAACGCAAAATGTTGGGGTCTCCGGGGAAAATATTTGAGGACCCCTGCACATTAACTTTGGTTGGCCAAGTACAGGCATAGAACAACCTAACACCGAGCTGCGTACACCCTGAAAGTGTTCCATAGTAGGTTTGCAACACTGGGAATTCAACCTTGTCACAATTGTGCCCCGGCCTGCCCTGGCGTGGGTTTTGCCAGCCTTTCTGGGTTCACACTCCAGCTACCAAAGGACCCAAGCAGGCAAAGGGCCTTCCCTACTGTAGCCAGCACTGGGAGGCGGTGACGCACTGGCAGCCACATGGCACGGCGTCGTCGAGGCTGACGTAGGACAAACCCACCTCAGAACTGTCCGCCCTTCACAGGTCCTGTCGGAATATCTCGCAGTGTTTTGAAAACACTGGAATACTACCGGAACTGAGGTCAGCCCCCAGAGGAGACTAGGGCCACAGCAGACGACGGGCAGGAAGCTCTCCTAAACCCAGGCACAGGGCCTTATTTGGAAGTATGAGCCCAGTTTTGCTTATTCTTCCTCCACAGTTGTAACTCATAGTTGAAGGGCTGCATTCCTTTTTAGGCTTCCCCAGTTTGGCTTGAATCCATCTGCCAAGGTCCAATTATCGTTTTTTTCTATGCATCTTTCACCAGACCCTCCGAGGGGCCGAAAAAACTACATTCCCTGCCATCTCCTACCAGAAGCAACACAGGTTTACTAGAAAGCACATTTAAGTATTATAGATTGCAGGTGACACCATTAAAACCCTGATCCGATAGTTTACAAACTTCCACTGCTATTAAAATACACCGTTCGCATAACTTCTTTTTACTACGCATGCAAGCTTTTTCTACTCCTGCATTATTGTTCCCCAGCAACCAGCAGCTGGTTAATGCAACCGTGCAGTGACGTAGGTTTGACTGATGCAGCAGGTGCAGTGGCACAAAGACCCAGAGCCCTGAAGGGCCCATTGAACCCTGATAATGGTTGCATTTTAGTACCTCAACAGCAGTCAAAGGGGGCATGGCGTCCTTGCTTCGCTTCTGCACCCATGGACTTTACAACAAAAATTAGAGCAGTGAACAGAAGAATAGAAGAGTCAGTCTCTCCCCCCCCCCGCCCCCCCCCCACCCACCCCCAAGCGCCTGCCCAAATGGTAATACCAGTAACTGTGAAGTAAGTTATGTCTTTCAGAGAAAAGGTGAGACAATGAACTTGTGGGTATGATAGCTTATTCGGATAATGCGCCTGCAACAGAAATCTGTGCACACTAGACGTCTCTGGTTGGAATCTTGGTGAATTATGCTCCTAGACTACTGTACTTTTCAGGTAGGGATAAGTGAATTGGGTGACTGCAACTTCTACTATTCACAGCGCTAAGAAGCCTTAAGACTCTGGCATCAAGCACTAAGCAGAAAAAGGTACCATGATTATATCAGGAGCAAGAAAGTGTGCTTGGTGTGGCTAGGTCTAGGCGAATATGATACACACTGCACAACTTCACTTGGGTAAAAAAAAGACCTGCTTTCTTTACATTAGTTCTTTATTTGCAACGAGGAGGCTTGGAGCCAAGAAGTAGAAAGCGACGCACGTCACGAGCTGGCCGATCTAGCCTGTGGCTTCCAGAAGGCCGTGGCAAGTATTTCATAATTCTCTTCTTCACTCCTATCATTGTAGGGCAGAATTTTGAATGGGACATTTGGAATAACGTTAAATTCTCAAAACCACTGGATAAAATTGCAACAGAAAACTATTTTGAATTCAGAAACCTGCAGGTCCGTCCGTGTGTATTTAGAATGTCTTTTACGCTTCAGGTTAACCAGGGAGGTAAACCACTGAATTGCACATTTATATTTTTGGAGTGGATGCATGCATTTTTTTAATTGACCACTCCCTGGCATTTTTTATTAGCAAAGCGTGAAAGGCCATCTCCTCCAGTAGTCTTCCTGCCTTTCAGAGACACTCTGCATTGAAGCAGCAACAATATCTTGATTCATAGCACTACAATTAGTTTTTTGTCACATGTACACAGATGGTAAAACAATATCGGCAGACGTTTCAGCTCATTAATATCAGCATAGCGCCTAAACACAGCAATTAGCAACTGAAAGGTGATCTGTCGCTGCATGACACGAAGTCTACCAATGCGCTGCAGCGTGTGGTAGAGTTTTTAGAAACTTTTGATTTGTTTGAGCTAGACATATGCTTTTACAATTGCAAATTATGCGCAAGTTGCCAGAATACGTGGCAATTGGAGCATATCCATAATTATGTGGAAATGCTGCAGCATTACATAATTCCAGTGGCCCTAAACACATTGCAACATATGTAGCTTATTTCCCTATGAAAAATGGTGGCACTTCCAAGAAATCTATATGATTCTTCTACACACACAGAAGAAACAAGGACTACCATACCAATGTGGGCGGTAGTCCAGTTTTAGGCTCAATCTCCCATTTATGTCTACAACAGGATTACACTTTTGGAGCAAATAGTGTGTATGTGCTGTTTATACACTTTGGAATGGAGATTAGCATGCGTGCTGACCACATTATTCCTCATTCAGGAGGTTTCAAGCTTGTAATTGAGTGCAATCAGTGTTTTAAATGGAAATTTGGAAAACCGCACCACCATCCCACTACCAGACATTTCAACTAAACAAATAAAAAAATCACCATGTGAGAAAGGGGTGAGTTCTTGGTGGGTGTAGGACCTCCACCAAGAAATATTTGAGGCACTTTTGCCCGCTCCATCCCACCGAACCCACTCCTCCAAAAAAATAAATAAAACAAAATTGCTTTATGAGGACGGTGCCAATGTACTGGGGTGTTTTTGCACCCCTTAGTGGATATCGACTGTTCAAAGCCTCAGTAAAAGTGCTGAAAATCAACTCTTTGCAGTGGTTTCCAGCTCGATTTCCTCACCACCGTGTGATATCGGCTCCTCACCAAATGAGCGTATGAAGGGATCCGATATCATGTGACACACAGCAGCACCGCGTGAGTCGCAGGTCTGCTCTACCAATTCTTACCGTCCCAGAGTACATGTTTGCTTCTGAGAAGTGCTGGTACTCTCCCTTTAAAAGTATTGCTCCCTTGCTGAGAGCTGTAGGTAGTCTCCTCTTTCAAATTTAAGAAGTGCAAGTACTCGGTACCTGACGGAACCTGCCTATTAAAAGCATTAGTGCCGCGAGTGCTTATGGTAGTGGGCGCACCCTGCGCGTAGCTACTCTATAGAGTGCGCTGAGGAACGAAGGACATCTAAGGTGAAAGAGTAGAAATTTTGAAGGAGACAGAGAAAACCAAAAATTTAAGACTATAGGTGTTTGCACATACATCTCCTGTCCTTTCCAAAGCCGCACTCATTCTTTTACTTTTATATTAAAGTGTTTATTGATCTATCAGCGAGCAAGTTCTACCCTGGACTAAATAAAAGAAATGGATGGTTAGATTGCTCAGTGGGTTGACATGTCTGCTGTGAAATATGAGGCTGCAATCTGAATCCTTGTAGTTCAAGACATTTTTTGGACATTCCGCCAACTCAGGGTTTTGGGGAAATGATCATGATGAATACATGCTAGTGAGGAGCATGGCTACGCTAACAGGGATTCCAAGTACTACATGAAAACAAGTGGCAGCAGTGATCTTAAATATCCAAGTTTTCAACAGCTTACGAAACTCCAGAAAGGAAGTACATGCCCGAATTTTTAGAGGGAAAGAATTGCATATTGCAGGCCCACCAAAGGCGACATACTGAATGCACTCACAAACTTTAGGGTCTGTTTAGTCTTAAATGCAAATCAAGGAAGTTTTAGGATGAGTTCCTTTCACCCTAGTGAATTACAGCATTATAGTTTAAAGTTTCGCTATTGTACCCTCCGACCTAATATACGCATTTGTCTTTTACACACACATACTACGTTAATTACCATGCTCGAAGTAACCATGCAGCCTGAACCTCGAACCATCGAAAGGATTCAGTAATCCATGATTTCAAGAACCTTCTGACGATGAATGGCAGCTGTCAGGTGTGGTTTACAGAGACACATTCGGGTTTGCACTCTGTCCCGTGCTGTGTGGCACAGAAATGATTATAATAATATTAGTAATTATGTTATAATTATTTTTACCATTATTATTATTATTGAAAATGTTGTTGCTATTATTATAATTATAATAATAATAATAATAATAATTATTAATATTATTATCTATAAAACGTCCCAGCAGATTAATGTCTCCTCAAAACTGTGCGAGCTGTAGGTCACAAGTCTGAATCCTGGCACCATGGGCTCAGCCGTTCTTTCTTCGGATATTGATGGAATTACTATGGTTGGGTGGTAATAATAAATTATTGGACTAGCAATCTTCAACATTTGCGGTGCCAAGAGCCATAAAAAACAGATGTTGCTAGCGCCGGACAAGGAAACCAAAGTCAGCCAAGCCAGAAAGGCTCAGATCTGCCCCTCTCTCTTGTTTCCTAGTACAATCTCTCTCTTTCAGCCACCCATTCCCTCTCTCTGCTCTCTCTTCTCTCTCTCTCTGACCGCTTTCTGTTTACCTTTCTCTCCCTCCCTCTCTTTCTCCTGAAGCCTCACAATGGCTGCTAAAATTAACCCTGCAGAACTGGGAAAAGTGACAGCGGCATCACAGGTCTTTCAAAACCGTCCTCCAAGAGCTCCAGCCCACTGGGGAAAAGCAGGGTAGAATAAAAGATCTGTCCTACCCTTATAACTTGGCCGTCGCCTTACCTGGCCTTCAGCTCCTTGTAGTCCTCGCGCACTTTGCTGAGCTCGAGCTGCAGGCGCGCACGCTCCTTGGCCACGGCGTCGAGGGTCTTGCGCGCGTCCCCCAGCTCCACCTCATAGGCTGACTTGATGCCCGTTACCTCGCGGTTCAGTGCCTCCTCAGACTCGGTGATGCGCAGACGCAGTCCAGCATTCTCCGACTCGAGCGAGCGCACCTTGTCGATGTAGACCGCAAGTCTGTCGTTGAGCTCCTGGAGGTCCTCCTTCTCTTGTAGCCGGGTGATGCGGGTGGGAGAGAGCAATGGGGTACCTCCTCTGCGGGTGCTGCGCTTCTGCCCTGGGGTCTCCATACTAACAGATGCCGGGCGGAGATTCCGTTAGTGTCCAGACAGAATCCGCTGTTGGGGAGGCAAGGGAGCAACAGACAGCTGGACTGTCCTCGTCTCGGCTGCTGGCAGTCAGTGTGCCCTCCTCTCCGGCTCCAGCTCACATAACCAAGCCAAGGGAGGGGTCTTGGGCCGCCAACTCCACGCCTTCAGTGTCATTACTTTATTTTTATAACTTGGACACTGCACAAGGAGGACAAGCCACTGGCAATAAACCAGTAATAACCCAGCTACATATTTTACAAGGCTGTGTTCAATTTCAAAGTATTAACTCGGCAAAAATCTAATGGAAGAAGAACGTAACAACCATGAATCGTATCCTAGGGCTCACAGTCACTATTTAGCACTCGGTCGTTCTTCAGCTAGGTTCAGGCTACACGAGTACCATGTACATACATGCAACGATATTGCCAGTGTTGAGTTCCTAGAACGTGCGCATCACCCACAAACCGCCCAAGCTAAAGGACAGTCCTGTTTGCATCGCCTTGATAAAAAGAGCAATTTTGTGTGCATATTTAATGGCCATTTAGAAGTACAGTCATTTTGGCAAGTAGTCTCATTCCACTCCTCGTGCACAGTGTGTACCAAAATGGAGTGTGCAGCTGTCCACCCTAAATGTACCTCACAATGCAAAGGGATAAGAGGCTGTACACATAAAATCATTTGCCTTCCGCAAATCATGGCCCCTCGCCATTCTTAGCAATGGTGCATCTGCATAATACATATTTATATAGTGTTGTGCCATGCCAGTAAAAATAAATAAGACACAATAGCACGTTATTTGAAACAACGTTAATAATAAACACAAAACCAAATGTATTAATAATAATACATTTGCACAAACAGTGCAAAGGTATTATTACCAGAGTAGAGTGTAGAGGTCTTGAGAAAACAATGCTTGATGCCTCCATTCTACAGTCACTTCATTGGGGGAAACAACTTGGATCATATTCACAAATCCTACGTAATGTGATTGTATCTTAGTGCACTGATTTATTCCATTGTGTTCTGGCTATAACTACAGTGGCATATACCATACGTTCCACATGCAGATCCGCAGAGTGTTATATGATATCATATATATATATATATCTGTGATCAAGGAGATGTGATCTCCGAAATGCGATGGGGAATTTTGCTGTGTATCACCATGATGCAATAAAATGCTGGACCTGAGCAAAGTTGGTGGTCACAACTGTTTTCTGTTGGTGAAACCTGATAAAGAGTTACGCCAAGTGGAAACAACTTAGAGTGGATGTAAAGGGAGTGCTACCCCCTTGTGACCTCCTGGGACAAGGAGCGAACAAGTTGGCTGTATATATAAATATATATATATTAGGCCGTTATACGCAAGCTTATATGTGTATATTATGCAAAACAGAAGGAGAGAACTCTGGGTTGTTGCAATCTTTAAGTGGAGCTCATTTATATGTTGCAAATCTACAACACCAGAGACACTCTAAATCCGCCCTTATTGTGTATATATGTACTGTCGCTACAAAAATATATAAATAATAACAATACAAAAATGTAATGTGATTTTTTTTTCATTACCAATTATTCTGTTTAAAGGTAGCTTCTTGGTACCACAAATATGAATGAGCATGTACATAAAGCATTCCCTGTGCGGAGAGTCAAGCACCACAAAGGTACCATGTTTACTGCCTAGGGCGAAAACAGATACATCATCCTTTTTGTGAGTAAAAAAAAAAACTGACCTCATTCAGTCTGAAGTGCTTAGAACCTTGGGATTAAAACCACCCCCCACAACCCCCGCAGTAGATGACACCATTAGAGCAGAGTGGCCAATTTACTTTATCTCGCTTTTACATTACAGTATACCTCATGACTCAAAATATCAATAACTTATTTTGGGGGGCTAGGTTATCTCTCGTCAGGTGATCAGAGGTGCTCGGGCCGCACTTCTTGCAGTTCTAGAGGCTGTGTACACTCACCTCTGATGTCATCTGTGCTTGGCATCTAGGTAAGACATTCAAGTTCCAAGTGGGCGACTGATCCTCTCATCCGTCTGAGGATTGTACAATTAATACAGTTCAAAATGATAATTTTTATGACACTGCCTACCGTGCTATTATTCTGCAAGACTGTAGCAGCCGAGCACTATACACAAAAAGCAATGGCAAAGCCAATAGGCCTCGACGTTATAATGCGAGTGCAAAGTTATTGGCTTTGCGAATGTTTGTCTGTAAAGCATTGTTTACAAATAGTAAAAGAAAAAAACATTTTAAAATACTGAAGGAAGAGCAAACATGTATCTAATGGTATCTCAAAACTATACAGTGAATTGATTATTTTCACTGTTTACAACTGTCATGGTATATTTATCAAATATGTATGATCTAAGGAAACTGTAAAGTGCATGGCTTTAAAAACAATAACAAGGAATTTAAAAAGAATAAGGATGCATCAGAATGTAAATGGAAATGCTTGCCAAGGCCTCATTTACTTTCCACGGGATTCAGCCATTTACTCCTCAGCACTGGCCCAGGGAGCAGATTTTTGGGCCTTAAGGAAATGTGTTATGCTAAATACACCTTCTGCCTCAGACGCCAGCTGAGTGCAGCAGACTCCCCTCCACCGCCCATAGAAGTCTTTGTGTGCCAAGGCTTGTGCTTTCAATAATATGTGGAATGCAGGCGATACAACGAAAGAAACCTGTAGAGTCTGCCTCTCAGCCCTACCCCAGCAGAAGTATCGCTGTTTGTGTGTTTACAGACAAGCGGAGGGGTGTGGAGCAACACAGTGATGGAAGGGGGTACTTGAGGGGTGAAGCAGCACAAGAGGGAGAAATCTAACATACATGCGCACTCTTATCGAGTGCTGTATGAAAAAGGCAAAAATAATTCCTTAAATGTGAGCACCGAAAAAATACAAGTCTGCCAATCAAAATGATCATAAAGATGCTCAGCCCCAGTCTATGAAGAGGAAGGCAAACCCTCAAATAAGAAGCTATCAGATGAGAGTCACAATAAAGCCAACCTATGGTAAGCAATAAGCAGGCGATAAGCCCTCTATAAGCTCACAATAGATCTTTCCCAACCGGACACTCTGCGTTGTCTGGTAAGCTAGACCTAAAAATCAAGCCAAGCGCAATGAGATGCATCTGTAGCACAAATAAGTGAGATGAAGGTGACTGTACGCCATATCCGAAATAGCTTCAGATACAAAACACTCCTGCTCAGTCATGCCACTTATATAGGCGACTTGTATAGCCGAGCAATTCTTTGTTTGCTAGAGCAAGGTGGAGAAGGCGGACCTCGAAAACTCTGAAATACCAGTCATTTATTGTACCAACAAATCCTATGCAGTCGGTTCGACTCCTGCAGGGGCTCTGTAGCAGTCACAGAGCTCCTCATAAAATAATAATTTAAAAAAATTCCACAAAGCTTACTTCATGTTCTGCAACCATTCATGGGAGAAATACTCCAATGCAAGAACACAAGAGCCCAACATTGTAACCAGCTACAACAAAGATTTTGGGTTCTCCTGCAAAAATTGATGTGCGCCCCCTTCAATTTCAGTAAGGTTGTTTGCTCACAAACATGTAGGGCTTTGGTTGAATGGAAACCTTCTAATTAGATTAAGCCTGATTCAAAGTGAGAAGTGTAAAAGTCCCGGTGGAGGTCTACCCCACGGCTTCAATGTGTTTTATACTTTATGTTTTTTATATTTACAAAAACAGGTATGCCTGCTTACCTAACAGTATGCCTGGGAAACCTTGCAAAGCATAGGACTCCAAGCTTACTAATGCACTTCGTTTGGGCCCTGTTAGGCTGCCTATTCCTCCCATGTAGAGTTGTAGGTAGCGTACACTTCCACAGTGTGGGAAAGCCGCTGAATGTGAAAAAAACTTTATCACCACAGGGACACTTTTTTTCTCCTCAGAAAAAGTCCTTTCCACACCCCTGCTCCAGATCTAGAGGTGATCTGCTCTCCTTCACATCCTGAAAGGGAAGTTACTCCAGTCCTGGGCTGGAGTAAATTCCCAACCATTTCCAGCAAGCAATCAGATTTCAGTTTGGGACCGCCCACAAATGGTCATGTTTGTGGGCGGTCACAATCTTAGAGGGCAAAGAACACCTGGTTCTTCCTTCATCCACCCTTTACTATTGTGGACTCAGAAAACTCGTGGTGGGGAAATGTCCAATAGTAAAAGCCTTTTATTTGTTTGTGAATTGCTGAAGGGCGTAAATGAAGGCACTTTCATCCTCAAACATAATTGTACAGCTGGAAACACCTTTGTAAGTCAAGCACTTAATGTCCACAGCTGCCAAGTCTCCATGTCTGCTGAAGACCTTCGGCCAGTCTGGACTTTTTATCCAACTGCTCTTTGCGCTTTAGGATCTTTAAGCCCATTATTATAAAGTTATAAGCAAAACTACAAGACCCAGAATCCATTGTGCTGACGGTTTACGAGCCAAGAGAAAGTGAAGGCACTGCACATGACTTTTAGCTACTTCGCAGCTGTCCCCTCCCCCCTCTAGGCATCGCAGGCGCTGCAGAGACCCAAGTTAGTCCCTCCATAGTAAGAACCCCTCGAGTCTCTGCCAACCTTGCTGCACTGACATCCTGGATACTCAGTGCTGCCTCCAAGGACATCCTGAGAATTCCGAACATGTGGCTCTTAGAGAGCCGGGAGGGCACAGTCTGCGCCGAGGCCGGAGGTCAGGCCTTTTACAATACCACTTTTCCTTAAATGAATGCCTCTGGGAGGCACTGCATCGTCCGGATTTTTATTAATTTGGTTATTTAACTTAGAATTTTATATAGCGCAAAAAAATCCCAAACTGGTATCTGAGCGCTTTAGTTATAGTTACTAAAAGAATATGCCCGAACTGGGTAAGAGCAACCCCTAATATTTACAGTTGCTACTGCATAAAAGCAGTTTAAAGAAGAACAGATGCCCAGGTTAGGATACATTTGACATTGTAAATAATTATATACGTTTATAACAGCAATCACCCACACAAACACATCTAGGCAGGAAATTGGATTTTTACCACGAGGATATGTGCAGAGGGCATAAAGCCGGCACTGAAGAAAATAAAAAAACTGTGGGCGCCCTTTATTCTATTGAATATGTTTTAATATTTCCAAAATTCTACAATACCACAGGAAACTGAAAGTCGGTACCTGGCAGCGCCTGGGTGTATGAGGCGACCAACAGGAAGCGCTCCGAAACCACAGCACAAGGCCTCGTTTGGAAGGATGAACATACCCTTCCTTGCCTATTCTGTCAGAGCTGCACGTTTTTGCAGGGTAGCGTTACTTTGAGGATACCTCACTTTAGCATTATTCTAACTGCAGTGTCCTGACTTTCAAGTTGCGTTCCTTCATCAAAGTGACTGAGGCGCTAGGGTGCATAAAAATTAGAGGTGAGTGGAACTCACGGCGTTTGCAAACTCTGCAAGATTCTGCAGAGGGCTGCAAATGTGCGGGAGTCCGAACATCGCACCTACTCACGCTGATTGTTAGTCCCGGGAGCTCATTTCGTGCAGACAAATCAGCGCAAACGGCCCCACGTGGCACACTGGAGGGCGCTGCTGCTCGAGTTGGTTTTGCTGCCTCTCAGGTAGATTGTCTACTTGAGTGACAGCTTTCTCACCACCTCAACTTTCTCACCTGGAACAGTCACAACCGTCCGCGGCCGACAACGTTGGGAAAATCTTGGCAGGTCCTCTGCTAGCTCTGGAAAATCACACTAGGGGATGCCAATTCTTGCTCACGCTAGCCAACTTACCCTTGGCGAGCCGCTCCAAATATGTCATGCGGTAGCTGGTGGAATTCGTCAGAACTCCTTGTTACCATAGTAATGAGGAGAGGCCAAAATTCCACCAACTCCACCGGCGGAGCAAATTTATTGCCCGCCCCTAATAAAAATACAAAGTGGGTTCCTCAGTTTATGCCATGCACCAGGTAATGTAAGGGTGGAGATATTTGAGACGGTGGCCACCTCACATTATTATTCATGCATTAATTTGTTTTTATTAACACCCATTGGTTGTTCTCTCCGTATGAGACCATTTTGAATTCCTCAACTTGCAGCAACTAAAAAGGGACTACATTGCGTTGCTTGTTGTAAACGAAAGGGACAAAAGACCACAGAGACCCTCCTACTATGAATGCTGGCGATTGTTTTCATATAGAATAACAGAAAAGGGTTTATGACAAATTTGCGCCAACTACTCAGGGTTGCTACTGGGTCTGGCCTAGTACTCAGCTACGTACTCTATGTTGGGTTATTTGTAACATCACGGGCAAAGGAATATGTAACGGTGCCTCCGGCCACTGAAAGAGCTGCGGTCTCCATCCGCCTCTGAATCTTGATGATCTTTTTCAGAGAGAAAACATTTTTTATCACAAGTAACCCCTAGCTACTGTACTAGTCTTAAAGACTAGTCGGGCTTTGTAAAGGAGCAGCTTAATATATCATAAAAAATACAAAATCTATTACATTAAAAAAATCATCATATCGCCCTTCTCTTTATCCTTGACACCTGACCTAAGTAGTGTACCTTTTAGGTCTGACTTTAGCCAGTACTTTTTGGTTTTAGTAAAATAATACAGATATATTATACTTGCAGGGGTTTTCAGCAGGCCCTCTTCATCCTGACATTGTATCATTCAAATGTTGTTTCCGCCCACTACAGGCATTGGCTGTCTTCACTGTGAGGGATTGCATTGATCCTTTCCACAAGGAGCACATACAAAGGAATTCTAGTAGGGCAATGTGTTATTTTTGAGATCCCATGATATCCATACCTAAAGGCACCTTTTATCATTCAGAAGTGGATGTCACTCTCATCACCTCAAACCTAAGCATCTAAAATCAGTTTCCCTTAATTCCTATAAACACTCCAGGATCTCTGTTCATTGCTGGGGAGACATTCTTGAGTGCAAACCTTTGATCATTTATTGTACCAAATTGCTTGCTAACATGGGTGTCCGCAGTGGGGGGGTAAGGGGAGGGTACTTGCTCCCCTGTATTTGGGAGCAGCCTGGTGTGAAGGCTCACAGTGCAGCGTAACACTATGGCCGCCGTAGTGTCACGCTGGCTCAGGAAGGATGCCGTTTAAAATATGCCACTCCACTGAGAAAATTATGCCCCCTGAAAAAAATTCTGCAGCTGCCCATGCTTGCCAGTACTTTGCAGAATTGACTGCATCTTCAATCCCACGTGAACGGTATGGACAAGGTTGTCTATTTCAATTGAGATTCCTATTTAGGCTTCAGGCATTGGACCGCAAGGTCAAAGTTCCGTCTTAAATTTCTCAAGACGGGACTATGGCAATTCCCTCTTCATAACTCATTTTTCACACCTCAGAGGATTGGAAATGTAAGACAACTAGAATACACCAATATGTTATGTAAGTGACATATATAATAATTATGTAATGAAATTAGGTTGGAGTAGAGGAGAGGAAATAAACAGCTCCAGACAGGTAGAGACATTGACCACAGCAGGGTTTTTTGCTGGTGAGGGGGACTGGGTGGGATTCTTGCACTGTTTATTTCTTTGGGATTGTCCAGATCAGTGCTTGAAATGGAAAAATAGAAAAATAGAAGTTCAGTTACTCTGCGCCAGAGTACCTGCTTGTTTCTGAGAAGTGCTGGTACTCGCAATTAAAAGTATTGCATTTTTCTTGAGAAGAACAGGTACTCTCCCTCTCAAAATAAAAAAGTGCCGGTACTCAGTACCGACCAGTACCATCCTATTTAAAGCACTGGCCCAGACGCTGCAATTGTCTGACAGAATTAACTTTGAAATACATTACTTATTTCAGAAAAGAGTGACACGATATTTTGGAGCAATGGACCATAAGATAGCTCAGTGGATTAATGCTTCTGCTCTTGATATTTTTGGTTAATCTATGTGTCACAGCTTGGAATCCCAATGGATCCGACTACTGGTGCATCATCCCTGCAGATCATTGAAATGTAACTGAATTTATGTGGGTAAAAGTGACTCCGTAACTTTTATAGCACTAAGAAGCCTGAAGAGTGTAGCGGCAAGCGCTAAATAAAAAAAAAAATGTCTGTGTAGTGGAAGCTGGAAATGTGTCTCTGTAGAGTTAAGGACTGATAGAGAATAACGTGATTTCGTGGAAATCAGTGTTTTAAATGGGCAGGTACTGTCCGGGACTGAGTACCTGCACTTCTTTAATTTGAAGGGTAGAGTAACTGCACTTCTCAGCACTAGTACAATACATTTAATTGAGAGAGTCCTGGCACTTCTCTGAGGCAAGCAGGTACTCTAGAGTGAGTACATGCACTTCTGTATTTCCATTTAAAGCACTGCCGGAAACCCAGGGCGGAAAATTAACATGCGTGAGGGGAAAAATGCATTTTTAGGGTCGAGCCTGCGTTGCATGTGCTCGCGCATGCGTATCACAGCGAGACGCTTTAGGTATTAGAAAAGGGCTTGGAGCCCTGTCGACGTCACGTCAGTGTTTTTCATTGGTTCGTGGGCTTGCCTATTAAAATCTGCTTGCTTTCATTAGTCGAAGGCATGCATACGTCATGCCTTTTCCGGTGGCTAGCCCTCCTCGAGCGCATCGACCAAGTACAGAAAACACGCGAGGCTCGCTGTTTTCTGTCCGGCTCGTGGACTACATTTTCTCTATTTTCCTAGCGCGATTTCGCTTGCCAGAAGTTGAGCGCTTTACACAGTTAATTGCACTTTTTCGGGTTACGTACATAAAAGCACTTTTGCCGATAGGTGAAAAGTCGGGTTAGGAGTTTACAACGCTATCAGCACTAACATGAGCAAACGCGAGCCCGTTGCATTGCAAATGCTTGTTTAAAACTGGTGTGTCCCCACAGAGGAGACACATCAGGCTACGACTCCAGACGGATCACGTCACGGACCTGCCCCTTTCACCACAGGCCTCCAGGACGGGCGTGGCAGGGATTTCATAATCCGGCGCCTCCCTGGTTTCTTGAGTGTTCTGGAAGACATTTTGGATGACAAACCTAGGCTAATATCTTCAGTCAAACCATTTGTAAAAACTCCAGACAGCAAAATAAGGTGATATATTCATGCACAACCCGGTCGTGTGTGATAAGTGTATAATGTGTTGCTTATGCTTCAGGTTGTTAGTGGGCGGGAGAAAGAGAAATCTGCACTTTTAGTTTTGTAACTTAACAAGAAGTGACATGTTTTTTGCGGTATGAAGCACAATCGTCCTGAGCAGTGAAGGAGGAACCCACTCAGTGAATGTTCATGTAATACAGCCGGAGACAGGCTCAGACAAGGTGCTAAAATATCCTCTCGTGTCAGTACCGTCTCTTCCACAGTGTGCAGCGCTGTCAGGAAAAGTAAAAGTTAGGACAATATTTTTTTCCTATTTCCTATCTTGTTTTCCTACACAGATCTGGCCCAAAATTTAGAAATCACGGACCTAGCCCCTTTATGCCCCCTCCCTCAACTCGGGTGTGTCCTACGCCGACTCGTTTGATGAGGTTTAGCCTCCGCTGAATGTCCATCTGAACTATACTAACCCAGCCGGTAGCACTGTGAGGCATCTTTAGCGCCTACCTTCTTTTTTAGCCGCTCTAGGCCTGCAAAGCGCATCCACACGGCGACCCGTTGCCACAATACAAACAACAAAAATAAATACAAAAGAGCATGTAATATCGGGCTCTCTGGCCACTAACGTTGGCATTGTGCACAGAAAAAGACACATATCGTATTACAATTTACACTCCACAGACTGTATGAAGGCCAGGACTTTAATTTGTCACCACAAAATTAACGGACATACGCTTCCATGTTTTTTTTCTTACCAATAATGGCACACACGAGTTAAAAATCGCTAGATTGGAATGTGTGTGTGTGTGTGTGGGGGGGATCTGAATTCAAGTCGCTGAGATTCATTCAAGGGATGCACCCATCACCTGCTGCGGTTAGGGGCAGCGGTCTCAGGCCACGCCACTAACAGCGCCTTCAGTCACAACACAACTGCACAAGAGGGTGTAAGTAAACCCTTCGTGAGAAGCTCGCCACAATAGGAATGCCAGCGTCTATTACGTCTTGGACGACAACGCAACGCCTTACTTGGTCTTTTCTGTATAAAAACGGGGACTTTATCGATTTTCCACATGAGGTTTGTGACAGAGCTATGGGCGTTTTTCATTTACACACAATTACGTATTTCTGTAGGAAAAAATACGAATGCTCATATTTTCCCCAAAGAAAATGAACGGGGCGTCACAAAACAGTAGGGAAGTACAGTGTGTGTGTGTCAAACAAAGTCACGGGCGAAGGTGCAGCCGGGAGGATTGCTCAGTGAGATGAACACACTCCGCTGAAAAGCGAGGTGTTTGGGACATCAGGTCTTTGCATCCCATCGAGGTAGGGACCGGCCTCAATCCCCCTCAGGTAGGTAACTCGCGCACCAAAAACTCTGTAATGCCACAGTATTCCCCAAATATCCCCACACACGGGACTTCGTGGTCCTTGGGGAGAAAAGCAATGACTTTCCGTGAAAGTTTATGATAATAGGGCGCAGTAATGCGTGGGTGACCCCGCTCCTTGCCTAGAGCACGACTGGCAGACGTAGTATCACCTCACAGGACCCGCTCTGGCGACGAAGGCAGTGGTATTTTATTTGTAGCACGTGGAAGTGATCGGAAGTGTCCCTGGAGTTTCAACCAGGGGTGATCTTCTACAGGCTATAACCAATTCTATCGTGCAATCAATTTGTTTTCTTTTGGAATTTCTATTACACATTCCGATGGTCTCTTAGCAGGCAGGGAGTTTTTACGATGAACCAAGTAAATTGGAAGATTAGATAACTCCGTCAGCAAATGCACCTGCTGCAATGAACTCGCTGCACACCGAGACCCTGTCTTTCATTTTTTCGAAGTCGATAGCATGTCACCCACTGAGTTGTTTTTAATGAATGGCAGCTGTGAGCGTTGGTTATCAGACAACTGAGGTATGCTATGTGCCTTAATGTGCGAACTATACGAATCAACATTAATGATTATATATATTATTATTTTTTATCATTCATATTTATTTTCGATTACAGTTCGTATCCTCAAACCCAGCAAAATGGCCCAGTAGAGCAATGCTTCCTCAAAAAGACAAGTGTGTCACAAGCCTGGAGCCCATGCCTCATCCATTCCTACAAGGCAGAGATGACTCAGCCTTTCATCATTCCAGAAGCGAGATTATAAACCCCATTGAGGTCTTGTGTTAGTGCTGTGTGGTATGGTACGTGCTATTATTATTACTGATAATTACAAATATTATTTTATTAGCATTCATAACTATAAAATGGCTCATCAGTGTTTACCTCCTCAAAATAACCACAGTGTGTCTCACAAACCTGAGTTCGGGCTCCCACGCCTCAGCCTTTCATCTTTCGGAGGCTGATAAACTGAGCGTTAACGAAACTGATTATAACTTATTATCGGTGCAGTGTCGGGAGCTCTACGGAGCAGGAGCCCTCGCGCGCGCGCGCGCGCGCGCGGCCGCCGCCTTACCTGGCCTTCAGCTCCTTGTAGTCCTCGCGCACTTTGCTGAGCTCGAGCTGCAGGCGCGCGCGCTCCTTGGCCACGGAGTCGAGGGTCTTGCGCGCGTCCCCCAGCTCCCCCTCGTAGGCCGACTTGATGCCCGTCACCTCGCGGTTCACCACCTCCTCGGACTCGGTGATGCGCAGGCGCAGTCCGGCGTTCTCCGACTCGAGCGAGCGCACCTTGTCGATGTAGACGGCCAGCCGGTCGTTGAGCTCCTGGAGGTCCTCCTTCTCCTGCAGCCGCGTGATGCGGGTGGGGGAGAGCGGGGTGGCGGCCGCTGCGCGGGTGCTGCGCTTCTGGCCGGGGGTCTCCATGGCGGCTCGGTCGGTGCAGAGTCTACTGGGAGCAGCTGGCGGCCTGGCTGTCCTCGTCGGTGCCTCTGGCTGTCACTGTGCCCGCTGCTCCCGCTCCAGCTCACATATCCCGGCCAGGCCCAGGGAGGAGCGTGCTCGCACCGCCAGCTCCACCCTCCAGTTTCATGCTTCATTTTTTTCAAGTAGAAGAGCTTTGAACAGGGAAAAATCTGCAACTGTTTAACACTAGAGAGGAAAAAAAAACACCATGGCAGAGTTGTTGTTTTTTGAAACTTTAATAGGGTTGCGAATAAGTAACAATGCTGGGATCCACATGCCAGATTTTAGTAGGTCTTGTTTTTTATTCCCAGAATGTATCTGTTTACAATTTATAACTTTAGCAGCAATTTCACTGAAGATAAAATAGCAGCAATTTCACTGAAGATAAAAGAGAGACCTCTGATGTTGACCACTTCGGGTTGGCACATGAACTTGACTCCCTCCAAACTATCCTGTTTTTGGAATACCTTTTAGAAGAAATATGGACCAATTTGTTTATTCCAGGTCGTTTTCCACTACCTGGGAGTACATTTAGTAGTGTTTTCTTATCCCAAAACAATTTCCTAGTTCACAGTACCCCATCCCTTCGTGTGATCTTGATCTACAGGTCGTTTTTGACCCAGAGTATTTCAGAAGTTGGATGCTCATGATTCCAGACGTGGGCTGAGCGGCTCGTTAGTGACACTTGTACGCAGAGCACTGGTATTAGGTGATTCTCTGGCCGGGTTTTCCGCATAAGTATGGATTTGGTGCATTTGCCACATAATCCATCCTCTGCTGCACAATCTGCAGATTTTAACAAAAAATTGTTCTTAGCTCAAACAATCAAAAGTTACTAAAACCGCGGCGACTTGTTTGGGCGCAGTGGAAGGCCCTTCACAAAGGTTAAATGGTCATCATTCATTTGCTTATTTGTGTACCTGGTTGTAAAACGGGTTGTAATGAGATGAGATCTTTTCACCAACAATATTACTATGTGTAAAAATGACAAAATTATGAAGCAATACTATCAGAAATGTGCCGCGTTATGCCACATAGTTTATCTTTTCTTGCTGCATAATTTAGTCATCACTGCTGCATTTGGTACTCCCCTGTTGCATAATTCCACTGGCCCTGCTTATCAGAGATGCTGAAAGGTGAATCGAGAGAGTGGGCCTTGTCAAAGCCATCTCCTCTTTTCTCTGCAGTAAAGGCTGCTAGAATTCTCGCTTTTCCTCCACTTGGCTGCAGGCACGGGTGACAGGAAGCATATGGTCAAGACACAGTCTGATGATCTGACAGTGCTTCATGGTAAACTCCGTTGAAGGCCGATCCATCCTCTCTTTCCTAGCTTAGCCCTCCTACCTCTTAATATTACAGGCCCCAGATCGAGCCACCCACGGCCCAACCCCTCGACTTTGAACTTGGTACTGATTACACTTCACTTCTTTAAAATATACCTAGAAAAATCCACAATGTAGCTACACCTCAGTGGCTTATCGATCATTACTCTGTGCTCAGGTCTTCCCTGTCACAGTCCTTGGTGTGGGAGACCAAAGTGTCTGCCATGCGAACATCCTTCATAGAAGCTGTCTTCAGCCCAGTCCACGAAGTCGACACACCTCTTAATGACCTCCCTTGCCTGGACCTAACAAAGACGTACCAGACTTTTCATAAGCCAGGACAACAGCCTGCCTTAGCCATATACTCATTGTAGCAGAAGAAGACTGTAATTCCTGGCAAGACAAACCAAATGTGTCAAAAATAAACTGCATCTTCCTGAAAAATGCTGACCTTGAAACATAAACAGGTAATGCTCCATGTAAATATAGAGTGAATAACACATACTCTCCCCTGGTGGAAGGATTTGGGAACAAACCAGAAGAACCCGGTTTGGGGATACATGGAAGCCTGATGGAACTGTGGGCACAACAGAAGTCTTTGGTCTCAAGATAACCTTGTCTGCAAAGAAACAAAATGATAAAAACAAAGCAATGCCAGTAATTGCCCAGTTTTTCAACCTGAACAAATGTCAGCCTGGAGAAAGACCTTATAAAATAGAAACTTGTGATCTCCTGAGTTTAATGGTTCAAAAGGTGGAAATTGCAAAGTTCTCAACACAGGTGGGAGATCCCATGTAGGAACAGGACAATTAATTACTCGGTGCAAAAGAAAATAACCCCTTAGGAATCTGAATACCATCTAATCCAATATCTCTATTTCAAATTTTGTAAAGGCTCTAATAGCTGCCCGTTGACTCTGCAGTGTTGAAAGTGTGAGTCCCAAACTAAACCCATCCTGTATGAAGTCAAGAATTCTCATCACGCCGCACACAGTACTGGATAGAGTCTCCGAGATGCACCAAGTAGAAAAGATCTCAAATGCATTGCATAAACGTTTAAGATAGCAAGCGTCTGAACTGCAATAGCAGCTTACTCAGAACAACCTATAGTTTGAACTCTTAACCTCTAGAGCTAGAAGCAAATAGGGAGCTACTGGTAGTTGCAAAAGAAGAGAGAACCATTTCCTCCTGGGCCAGAACAGAACCAGTAACAGAATCTGAACCTGATCTCACATTATCCTCTGGATTACTTTGGGAATCTATAAATGGGGGTGACATGCACAGAAGATCTCAGGGACTTTGCCTCGAAAATGCATCTACTGCCCAAACTCGTGGGTCTGGAAAAATCTGCAAACATATGGAACTTGGCAAATCCCCTTGATAGTAAAGAGGTCCAGCCAGGGATTTCCAAACCTCCAAGTTAACTGTTGTAAGACCTTTGCATGCAGAACCATGAATATTGGTGCAGGAAACAACGGACTCAGATGTTCTGCACCCCAGGAAAATGTGCTGCATTCAGAGAAAGGAGATGCTCCCTGCAAAGGGAAAACACCCAATTCAACTGAGCTATGACCGAAGAACCTTTTCCTTCATAGGCTTTGAAGATAGCTCTTGACCACCAGATTCTCTGTGTAAATTAGAATCGACTGATTGAGAATTATCGACGCAAGCTGAAGCAGTGTTAAATGCCCTGCCTTTAACTCTTTCCAATTAAATACATCCAATCCTGCAACACAGACGATCTTCCCTGAACTTGGTGGATCTAAAGGGTCACCCTGAACCCATCGCTCTGGTAATGGTAGTAATTACCGTGCGAGTGGGGCTGAATCTTGTTGAAACCACCATTACAGATCCTGTGTTACCTGCACCAGGATGAAAACCTGCAGTGCGTAATCCTGAGATATCAGTGCCTAAAATCTCACAGGTGAAGAACCGGGGGGAAACAAGCCCAAGGAATGATTGATACCGTAGAGTCCATGTCCCCCTGAACTACAAGCCATTCCCTGACTGAAGCTTGGGATTTTGCTGGGAAGGATAATTAATTACATTAAAGCTTTTCATTTCTATAGTGGAGAAGAAGATCTTTCCTACAGCTGTTTGGAAGGTAATCCAAATAAAATGGATTGACTTTGATCGGACTAGACTGGATTGCTCCAGGTTCACCAGGAAACTAACCTGCATAGAGCCTGGAATGTCTCCTGGAAATGTTCGGATCGTTTAGATAAAGAATAAAAACCAACCGACCAACCAATCATCTAAACAAGAGAATAAACTGAATATTCTTCTGCATGCGCTTGACCCACCAAAGGATCTAGAACCTATGTGAAGAACCTGGGAGCTGATGCAAGGCCAAATGCCAGGGCTTGAATTTGAAAGTGTCTGTGCTCTACACAGTAACTAGTTTATGTGTTTGTCAGTCGGTCAAATGACTTTATTTCGACCACCAGGGCCCAAAAAGTACAAACAGAAATACACAGTACATGAATAAAACAGCAATTCAGCCCAAGGAAGATCGCGGTTCATATGAATGTGCACCAGAGCCATTAAATAAAACAATAAAAATGTCTACAGGCACATACTGAATGCAAATTAGACTGCGCAGACGAGCACAAAATAGAGCTGATGTACAAGATAAAAACAGGGATGTAACACAGCCTCCATCATAATACTAAGCAGAGGGAAGCACCTTCTTGTGAAGTATCCACATAGCACCCAAGACCTTGGCTGCAGGAATACCATAAGTTAAGCTACAAGCCATTCCTAGAATATGGATAGAAGCAGAGTGGCTGTGCACACCCAAAAGCCTGGAGGAGTGTGCTAACCAAGTTTTATGGGGACTGGTGTACTCTGGACAAACAAAAAGGACATGCGAGAGACTCTCTACTTAAAGATTGCAAGTAGAACAAGCATTGGGTCCCCAACAAGTCTGTTTGAGGTATACGCTCTCAACAGAAGAGCGCCCACTCTAAATTTGAAGTATAAAACTTCCTATGCATTATAACGATCACTAGAACCCAAAATGACTTGTACCCAGAAAGGGACGTAAAGTCAAGAAAATCACTGGACATTATGGAGGCAGCAGCCTTCCCTGAGTCTTTGGCTGATGTGCTTGCTCAGTAATGCTGCTTCAGTAAAGCTTTGGACGGGAAACAGGTAACAGCTGGATGTTCCTATAGTTTGGTCAGCCCAAGTGAATGGGGCAACTCTTTGAAATTGCGAACCACAGTACTTGGTCACCCTCCATTACGTCATTTGGAGCTGTAATGTAGTGGACAAGTTCTGAGATGGATATGCCCCCTCGATTACAGGAGGGGGCATAGCCTAGCTTTACCTACAGGCCCTCTTATTCCCATGTCCAACAAGAGCGGGTACAAGGTAATGCTAATAAGCAGAAAAGCAAGGTTATGCAAGAATTTATTCTCTGCTCTGGTTAGTACCTCGGTGTTACAGAAGCCCCACAGCTCCACCCCTTAATGGGCCGATCTCAGTGTCTTGGCCTCATGTAGAAGGCTGCCTTGGTTTGTAGTGGGTACCAAAGGTACTTATACCTTATACCAGGTCCAGTTATCCCTTATTAGTGAAATGTAGTCAGTGTCTAGAAGCCAGCTGTAGGCAGAGCAGCCAAGGCTGAACTAGGAGACATGCAAAACTCTTGCAATACCACTGTAGTCACACAGTACTTACACACAAGAAAGACAATACTCAGGGTTACCAAAAATGAATGTACTTTATTTTAGTGACACAATGCCACAAATACCTTAGAGACTGTACTCCCTTAGGAGGTAAGTATTGTACACAGTATATACACTAGTGACCAAAAACAGGTAAGTACACAGAAAACAGTGCAAATAGTGAAAATCACAATAGGTTGCAATGGGGCTAGGGGGAACACAAACCATATACTAAAATAATGGAATGTGAAAGTCGGTTTCACACCTAGGCAAGTGTAGTGTGTAGAGGGGCACTCAGAGAGCCCTCAGAAGACCAGGCAGCGTGCACAGGAGTTCCACAGCACAGGGTCAAAGAAGGTGCAAATGTAGGCCCACGCAGCATGACACAAAGGATTGTCACGGTGCCGGAGAACCACTCAAGAAGCTGTGCGTTGCAGGATGGAATGCTGGGGATCTAATCTGTGCTGTGCACAAACAACTTCTTAGAGGGTCGCACACAAGCCTTGGCAGCTGCAAGTCACGCAGTGCACAGGGGTACTGTCTTGCATGGGGAGGCAAGCTCTTACCTCCACCAAAGTTGGACAGCTGGACGTTGGGACTGTTGGAGTCACTTTAGTCCACCACCCGTGTTGCTGGATCCAGGCCTGTCATCTGGAGAGGGGACCCAAACCACAGGTCGTTGCTGCAGAGAGGTGCCTGCTGAAGCAGGGAAGTGACTCTGTCACTCCACGGGATATTCCTTTGGTTCTTCTGGTGCAGGCTGAAGACAGGCAGTCCTTGGAGGATGCACAACCTGGAAACTGTTGCAGTTGCTGGCAGGAGCTGAAGTTACAATGTTGCACAAGTCATCTTTGCTTCTTTGTTGCAGTTTTGTAAAGTTCAGAGGTTGTTCCGTCGGTAGAAGATGAAGTGAAGGATGCAGAGGATTCCTGCTGGAGTCTTGCAATCCGAATCTGAAGAAACACCCAGAGGAGAGACCCTAAATAGCCCTGAGAGGGGGATTGGTCACCTAACCAGGTAAGCACCTATCAGGAGGGGTCTCTGATGTCACCTGCTGGCACTGGCCACTCAGATGCTCCCAGAGTGCCCCATCACCTTGAAATCCAAGATGGCAAAACCCAGGGACACTCTGGAGGAGCTCTGGGGACCACCCCTGGGGTGGTGATGGATAGGGGAGTGGTCACTCCCCTTTCCTTTGTCCAGTTTTGTGCCAGAGCAGGGACTGGGGGTCCCTGAACCAGTGTAGACTGGAATATACAAGGAGGGGACCATCTGTGCCCTTCAGAGCATTGCCAGAGGCTCTGGGAGGCTACCCCTCCCATGCCTGTAGGACCTATTTCCAAAGGGAGAGGGAGTAACACACCTCTCCCAAAGGAAATCCTTTGTTCTGCCTTCCAGGGCTTGAGCTGCTCAAGCAACAGGAGGGCAGAAACCTGTCTGTGAGGTGTCAGCAGCTGGGGCTGCCTGGAAAACCTCAGAAGGCTGGAATGGCAGTGCTGGGGGTCCACTGTGGAGCCTCCAGAGTGCATGGAATTGTGCAACCAATACTGGAATCATTGGGGTACAATTTCCAGTTGTTAGACACATTACATGGCCATATTCAGGGTTACAATTGTGAAGCTAGACATAGGTATTGACCTATGTCCAGTGCAAGTGTAAAATGTCATCCCCACACTCATGAAGTCCAGGAAAATGGGCCTGGATGACGTGGGGGCACCTCTGCTAGTGCCGGAGTGCCCTCACACACAGGTATTTTGCACCCAGCTTTGGGGGTTGGAAGGCCTTACATATAGGTGACTTATAAGTGACCTGGTGCAGTGCAAATGTCTGTGAAATGGTGCATGCACTATTTCACACAGGCTGCAATGGCATTCGCGTAGAAGCCTTTGCATGGGCTCCCTATAGATGGCAAAAGTAATGCTGCAGCCCACAGGGATCCCCTGGAACCCCAGTGCCCTGGGTACCTAGGTACCATATACTAGCGACTTATAAGGGGTGTCCGGTATGCCAATTTGGAGTGAAATACTGGATTACCAGTATGTAAGGATAAATGTGGAACCAGAGAGCGCATGAGCACTGGGGTCCTGGTAAGCAGGACTCCAGGGACACAGTCAAGCATACTGCCAAAAACTGAAACATACTGACAAGTAGGCCACAAACCATAAGCATTGGGGTCCTGACCAGCAGGATCCCAGTTACACAATCAAAACACACTGACATACAGGCCAAAAATGGGGTAACCCTGCTAGAAAGAGGCAACTTTCTCACACCTCATACATGCAGAGCAGGTGAAATGGGTTTGGTGTGAGAGGCACTCTTTAGATATTACCACCCGAATTTTGTTTAAGCTGTAGGGCTGCTTTGTTAATGTGTTGTTTCCAAGACGTAGCTACTAAATGTAACACCCAAGTAGGTGAAGGAATCCGCCTTCTCTAAAGGTATACCCCCAAACCAATACTCCTTTTAAATGATTTGGGAGGGTTAATCTAAATCTGTTTAGTCTTAGTGGTGTTGAGCTCCAGACCACGAGCAAGACAGAACTCATCAAAATGAATCAGGAGTTTCTGTAGCCCGCTCGGGGTCTTAGACATCAACAACGTGTCATCAGTAAATAAAAGAATCAGAGTTTTGACCTAGGCCAGTGACCGAGTGTTCACATCACCCTGGGATGAAAAAGGCCCAATTTTGTTGATATAAAATGAAAAAAGTGTGGGAGCCAGTATACAGCCCTGGTGAACGTCCCTAATTACTGGGATCCTGTCGGTCAACTGGGCCTGCTTCCCCCACCTAATGCATTTAAAAATTGCCTTTGTGAAGGCGTATCACAAGTGACAGAATGTTCAGGGGCATTTTCGTGTCGATAAGAGCCAGCCAAACGATAGAGTTTGGTACTAAATCAAAAACTGATTTTAAATTGATAAAGGCAACATAAACATCGCCATTGCCAATTCCAGTATATCAATCTTTTTGACCTTTCGTGAATAAGGATTTGTAGATAAACATTCTTCCGGTCTATGGAGCTTAAGAAATCATTCTTTTTGAAAATAGGTAGAATTGCATTCAGAGTTAACATTTTGAATCTCTTATAGGGAACAACCATCATTCACATCATTCGATCCAACACCGGCCTGAAAGTCCCTGACAGTTACTGAACTAAGAATAGGAGAGAATAACCCCTCTGCTTTTCCTCTAAAAGTGAAACAGAAGTTATGGCTGATGTGGAGAGAGGATCTTGAATTTCTTCAAATAAAGCCAAACATCAGAGAAGTTATTTTGGAAGTGGAGTTCAACATAAAACCTCTGAGGGTTCAGGGAAGGTGATCAAAAAACGTTCTTGAAATGCCTCCACTGTCCATCTGGCTCAAATTTCTTCTTTCCCAGCATGAGAAAAATAATGTAGTCAACCCTCTACTTAAACAGGAGCGGTGTGGGCATAGTCATACTTTCAGGAATTGAGGTATAAGAGATGGGGTCGAGGTGGATATGAACCAGACTTTTTCAGTTGCACGGCGCCCATCCCAAGACCCTGCCTTGAAAGGGGTGAACATTCTTAGAAGAAGTGGCTCAATAACATGCTTTTCTGAACCCTAAGCCTTTAATACTTCTGGGAGATCTGATTGGTTTCAATAACTTCCTTTTTGCAGACTTTTTGATCATTACTTCCAATTGCTGACCAAAAAGTTTAGATCCCAAAAAAGGCTGATGTGTGAGCAAACTTCTCTGCAGTGTCAGCCTTTCATGATCTCATCCATATGTGTCTCCTCCCTGAAATCGTAGCACCATTAGAGACTGCAGCCACACCCAATGAATCAAAGGATACATCCACTAAAAATCCCACATGCTGCTCTGTGTTAGAGAGAGTCTCAGAAATGTCATTATCTTGCTGAATTTGATCAGCCAAGGTTTGAAAATGCTTCTAGAAAGATTGAATTGTATAATTAGTAGAAGTACTAGATGTAATCCCAGAATTTGCCACTGAATACACTGTCTTTATGGTGGACTCCCCATTTCTAGCTACTGGATCTGCTGGTGAAGCATCATCTGACATCAGCATGCCCTCGGAAAGCAGCCCCACCATGAGGGAATCCACATTAACTAGAGGAGGAAACCTTTTGGTAAATTTCTAAATTGGATAATGTCTATTATTTTCCTACATTCTCCCAGTCGTGCATCACAACCTTTCCTATTTGGTGAATTCGGAGGCAAGGAATCCTTCTCTTTCTGGTGATATTGACTAAAGAAGTCTTCTTTTTGAGGCCCCTCCATTGCTGCTGGCAAGGCAAGATTTTCTCTGATATGCTGCAGAACCTCAGTAAATTCAGAATCTCGAGCCAAACGTCCATGGAACTCCTTCTCATCTTTACCATAATCTTGAGCCACCATCGGCATTTGGGCAATTTAAAAGGAGGAGGGAGAAACTCTTGAGTAGCAAAAACTCTGTCGACAGTAGACTCTGTCATAAGTTGAACCAACTACGTGGTAGTCTTATCTGAAGAGGCAGGCTAAGCCTCCTCCACATCAACATCAACATGTTTTCGCTTGACACCATAGTGCTGCTCAGCATGCACTGCATGTCCACAAAGTAAGGATTGAAGAAATAACCCTGGTTGCTTGAAACGTCCCACTTTCATGCATTGCATAACACCCAGGACTTGAGATCTTGTGAGAGTCTTAAACAGAGCACAGAATAAATCTTAGCTGATCACTGTGCACAGGTGTACTCATTAAATCAGAATAGTTAAATGTTAAAGCAGGTCCTAAGAAGCAGCACTTTGCACAACCGACCAATCAAGCTGTCCCTAGGGATGTGGGCTCCTATTATTGTGCCCACACTGGGAGGCCGTATTAGATGAGAATATTCAGGCCTAATGACTGTTGAGACTCATTTAGTGCAGTCTCAATATAGCAATGGTAACAATCTTTTTTTTTTTTTTTTAAAAACACGTCTCTCATCAGAAGCCACTCTCATTCCAAGAAATAAAAAAACAAGAAGTTTAAAAAAAAAAATATTTAATTGGCAGAAGGTTAGGCACTGTTTCAATATACTTTGCAACATGAGAAACACAATCAGCAATTTCCCTCTCTTATATACAGTAACCCCACTGGTTGTTTATGTCTAAAATGCAATCTCCACGTTTTTCAAGGAGCCATCAATTACGGATACGACTCTCAGAGGAAAAGAACAGGCTGTTGAGTGTAACAGCTTCTTCTGTTTATGATAGTGACAGGAAGAGGAGGCCTGATATCTTGGTATTATTTTGTATTCGTGCAATGGAAGACACCATTTCTGACTGCTGGATTGCATGGAGTGGGGTGAGGAAGATGGATGAGGAGGCAATGGTCAATGTCTAATTTCAAGCATGGAACAGTACGTAGTTAAGAATTGTGTAGAATTCAGTGGCCAATCGAAGCCAGACAGTGTCTTAACCTCATGCTCTACACTGGATACAAAGATCGAAGAGACTGTCACTACACCCATGCTAGAATCGTACTGTCCTCCATCTGCAGAACAAGCCGCCTTGCTCTGTACCACCTGGCCTCATCTAGCTGTTGGGTTAGCACACATACATTTTACAAATGTTTGTTCATGCAGAAGCCTCACTGGTACTTTACTGACATCTCTTATAAGCAAAGGCACTGAAATTGTGGGCTAATTTATGTGCCAAGAAAAAAAAAGCAAATCATGCAGCATAAACTTGCTCATTGGTAAGCAGTTGTGCCTCACTGATTTGTCATCTTTAAAGATTTTAGCATTGTATGGGCAAAGCTTTCACCTGAAAGGTGACTTCCCCCTGAACGACAAAATTCCTGCCTATACATGGTAACATGTTGATTAGACCTGGGTGAAATTTAATTTTTGCTGACGTAGTTAACATAGTTTTGGGAATTTTGCATTAAACTGATACACAAAATTTCAGAAATTATGCCATTGCCCCACTTCACATAATTACTCACCATTCGTAGTAATAATGTACAGAGAATGTGTCAGTCATGGTCAAATTGTGCTACAAAAGCACAAGAACAGAGTGCAAGTGGTTGTTGTCTGGGATGCTTTTGCTTTATATTGTTGTTGTATTGCTTCTTGTGTTTTTAGCATGAAATATATTCTCACATTCCAAATAGACACAAAGACAGATCTTGCCCTAAAATACAGCATTAAGGGATGGAATAGGATTTCCCTTAATTGCGTAGAAGTTTTCAGAAAATTTTGAATAATTACACAAATGCAAATTTCGCATACGCCTATCTTTGATCCTTGCGAGATAGAAACCATTTTTTTGTTAGTCTGCAAATTATGCAGAATATGATATATTTATGCTGCCAGTCCAGCAAATTTATAATTATGCAGAAAACACCACAGCTGTGGAATTGCGTAATTTCAGCAGTCCTGCTTATAATCATCGCTACTGAATTATCAAGCAATGGAAGACTGGTTCATGTGACAGGGATGACAAATTCATGAGGCATGAAAAAGACAGATTATGCGGTACAGTCTCTACCAGTATTTTTTTGTTTTTTAAAACCTTTTATCATACAATATGCTTTCTGGGCAAAGATGTCCCCCTATTAGGACCAATGTAACATCTGAATACAGCAATCAGCAACTGAAAGGTGACCAGTTAACATTTGCAGAGGTTCTGCCACTGGCCTGCCTGTGCTCGCAACAACATTATTTTGTGTTGATATTTTCAGATTGTGCAGCACATTTTAGAGTAAAGTAAATCCATAATCATGCAAGGAATGGCATGGCTTCTGAATTACATAATTCTTGTAGCCCATCTTTCAGTTAACATAAGTAAACTTACTAATATAATGAAATATACACCAGTAACCCAGTGTTTGTGTATATCAGTATAACTGCTGGAAAATGGCTAATGGGTGAAATGATAGTGTTGTGTAAAACATCAAAACCATGAACAATGAAACAGCCAAGAAGACATATTTCTAACTCCACTTAGAAGCGTATTGATCAGAATGGCATTTCTGAGGAAGAAGAATGTACAAATGTGGCTGTTTCTCACCCGCACTTGACAGGCGCACCCCTCCGCCCAACATAATTGAAATTATGTGATTCCTTGGCTGCATCATTTTCTGAATGATTTTGAGTTCACCACACTTGCCACATAATCCTCCATTTGTTATATAATTTGTTGACTAAGTACAGAAACAGGTGTTAAACTGCAATAATGGGGCGTAACATTTGTCCAGACAATAGTAATATGTGTTAAAAGTGCATAACTTAGGTGATTGTCTTCCATTAATACCAGAGATAAGGGCTCACTTGGAGCCTGGTAATTTGCCTGTGAGTCTGTCGGGTCCATGTTGGTGATGGTCTCCAGTTCATTTATGAAGGACCACTTGCCATATTTAGAGATGGCAAAGAGGCAAGTGCCATCTCTATACCTTGAGCTGAGCTGCCACTGAAGGAACTGAACTTTTCTGAGCAGGTGCCATGGTTGATGCACCCACTCAGTGAAGTTTTGTGTTTTCTGAAACACATTTCCAAAGTGCACTAACCCTAATGTGTAGTGGAGATTTGTACATGCATCTAGTAGCCATTAGGGTATATTCCCTACCCGGGATTACCGTGTAACACTAAGGTGGTCCTAAGTTTTTAAGAGAGTGGTGGTTGCAACGCTGTAAATAACAAGGGCCAAGCACCGCTGTGACCTGGAAGCCCTGTGGTAAATGTGCACCGTTATCACAGATTTACACCAGTGATGCCAGCTAAAGCTTTGTTGGTATAAATCCAGTGCTTCCCCCAACTCTAAATAAAGCACGGGAACTCTCCGTTTGGTGGGGAAGGAGCACTGCCACTTTGCATCAGTGCTCTACTCTGTCAAACTCCAAAATACCCCAACAGCCAATAACCAGTTATCTTTGGGAGCAGAAAGAAGGGTAGAGAGGAATCCTTGTCAAACTAGGGCAAGGAAGCTAATCTTTTGATGTCTGCATAATCGAGGAGACAAACCAAAGAGCTGTTAATAGAGACCTTTTCAAAAGAGCAGTTGACAATTCCAGGCTATGGACCCTCCCAGAAGATTGACTACACCCTAAACTGGAGGCAGGTCGTTGGATAACTTAAGTGTCGGATTTTCTGTCAAAGTTGGATTAAATGGGCTTCAAAATGTGGCACTTAGGCCCTTATTGTGCAATAAGATTGAAGGGATAAAGAACGTTCTGTGTTTTTTTGTCAACAGCTGTTGCCTACCCCCAGAAAGATGCAGAAGACCTCCTACACTACCCTGGATTGCTGCTTTCAAAGAATTTTGAAAAAAGGCGGGCATTGGCGCAGTTAACAGTATATTGTCACAAAAATATTTAAAAAATCATAGGTTTTGAAAGTGCACTTGAAAGTGGTTGGACCGTGGCAGCCCATCCTGCTCTAAAAGCAGTCCGGGGCATGCTGCAGACCTGGGGAAATGCCGGAGTGGGAGAATGGCCCATCCAGCCTTCACGGCCACAGTTTTCATTACTGAGTGAGTGTTCTTTATTAACTCTCAATCATGCTGTAACTCGTTTCTTTCCTTTCATAATCTTATCGAACTTGAGCCCTCACTTTATTGATGATGATGCAGTGGCAGAGCCTTTTCTCTAACCTCACGTCTTCTATCCCTTGGTTGTAAATCACCTCTTGTGTACTAGAATCCTCAGACTTGGCTCTTGTCTAGAATTTGTGTAGAATTTTTTCTGATTTCTCCACAATGCCTGATTCCGTCTCTTATCTGGCCTTCTGAGACCCACATCATGGCACTTTGCCTAGAAGAGCTGTTTCACTTTACAAGTTGAAATCATTCATCCATTTATTCATTCATATGCTTCACAAGGCAGACTGAATTGATTCGAGGCATTTAGATGACTTTATTACAATGAATTTGGTGCTTCTAAAAGCTACCAGATTGAGTGAATTGGGTCCAAAGCTTTTCTGAGCCAATATGATGACTCTTTTTGTGCATGGGCCTTGAGTTCCACGAGGCATTTCGCAATTTCTACCAAAGGTTCGCCCAAATAATGACAGCTTTTATTGTTTAGTGAGCTGGTCTAGTTGTAAACTGTTTCATTTCAGATGTTACCAGTGACCCACTGAGTTTTCCCGCCATCTATTTGTTCAACCAGTAAGTTCAAAGGGAATTTGTTTGCCCTCTTATCCTTTTACTTGCACTGCTGCGGATTGTGGAACAGAGGTCAATATACAACAAGTCAAAGTGAAAGTGTTTGAGAGCACTTGTTTTTACTTTTTGAAATCACACATGGTAGAATATCAGTTATGCTGAGTTGACAAGACTCAGAATGTATCCTCAGACTGCCAACAAAAGCTATGATAGTAACTAATCAAGGAAAGATAAACAGGCCACGCCTGCACAGATCCGCCTGTGCTGTTCAGGGAGTCTTTTGAGTGAGACATTGCTTTGTACTCTAACCCAAGAGCTACTATCGGTTCTTTGGGTGGGGCGCTTTCAAAGTACTTCTGCTGTGTTTACTGAGCGGTTGCTTACTGTCTATTTGCTATGCAGCCTTTCAGAAACAGCATTCATTTAAATCCCTTTCAGTCTCAGCAATCTACTTCTCTCATTCGAGATTTAACCCTTTATAATGAAAAATGATTCCTGAATAAAATCTCTGACCACTTGAGGAATGGTCCCCAAAATACATTACATGATGGGTCAAAGTTGAAAGCATCAAAATGCAGACTACTCCGATTGTAAATTACGTTACTGGCATGATTATCATTAGACCATCAGGTCATATCAATTCTTCAAGAAACTTGATGCACTGATCTCAACTTTCTTTCAAAAATGTAATGGGCTAGAATCTTTTTAAATAAGCTGCATATTGGGTGCAATTTAGCTAACTTCCATATGTATCAAACAGCCTTTTTGGATTAGTCAAAGCACTGATTGGTTTACAGTCTTACATACTCAGTAAGACTTAATTGCCCCATCAGATCAGATCTTTTTTACTTGATTTAGACTACATGTCCCTTACTCTTACCATATACTGGCCGACAGGGCAACAGCTTTGTTGAAATTGGACAATAAACTTTAAAATTGGATTTGTATATCCTCGTTAATGCCAACGTATCATAATTTTAGGCTCCTAATTCAATGGGACAACCAAATAAAGTAATCTATACCACTGGTGTGAGATTTAGGAGTGGGTGGCTCCTGTCGGAGCAGACCAGCGGTCACAAAAAAAACCATAAAAAAACAAAAAAACACGTATCTGACCCACTGCATCGCCACCGCCGCACTTCTGCCTCCACTCACTTCAGGCACAGGCTCCCAGCCTGCCCTGTGGCCAATCCTAACACTGCTGTCATGCTGCTGGCAGCATGAGAGCAGCTTTAGGATTGGCCTGAGTGCCCTGGCTTTGCTCTCCCAGGCAGACTGGGAGCCTGTGCCTGTTCTTTCCAACCCAGCAACACAGTGTCAGGTTAGAGAGAGCTCAGTGCGTATGTGTGTTTGGCCATCCTGAGACGGCCGGCCAAACACACTTGCGCACTGAGGGGAGTGCACATCACTCCCCCATGACCCGCCCCTTGAAAAAATTAAACAACAATAAACATTGTTTATTATTATTTTAATTTTTTAATTTGCTGCTGCTGCTAGCGGGGGGACGCTCATCTGCCAGAGCGGAAGAGCTGCCGCTGGATTTAGGTACACCAAATGTTGGAGTCACATGTAGAGATATAGCCTTGTATGCACTGGACAACCTTTATTATCCTAAATGTAGCTTGATAAAAAACGCCCATTGTGGATGAACTAGAACTGCAAGAAATATTTTTTTAAAACTACACAATGATGACAGGTAACCTCAAATCTCTACAAAATATTTTCCCCACTAAGAACTAAATGACTCTGCAAACACAGAAAGCCAGAGAAAATTACACTAACGTAATGAAAAAACTCATTGGCCCCAAAAAAATTGTCAAAAATATGGTACGTGTCATTCAAATGTAAAATAACCTCACACACACATTTAAAATAACCAACACAATTAAGCTTTTTTTGTCCAACATAGCGCTTACTTTGCTCCAACTAAACTCTAAAAATGAGGTACCTTTACAGTAGAAACATACCAGAACTATCAAAATTTAGAGAAAGATCTCTTACATACGCTTTGCACTTTCAACAGACCCGAAAGCTGCAGACATAAATTGATTAATACATTAATGATTTTGTTTACATTAATCAAATCTTTGACCTAACAATGGCATGAATTAACAGGTCAAATCCCACTGGATAAAGCAGTGCTCCAGCTGCTGGATCTAAAACTGGCTTTAGCAACCATGACCATCCTCTCTAAGTGGAAAACAGTGATAAAATTGTCCATTCAAACCCGATGGGTATGGTTGTGCTCCATGCGAAATGTTCACTACGTGTTATTCTACGGTCAAAAATCATCAGAAATGACAAACCCATTTGGAATAAACATAATGGGGGTTATTCTAACTTTGGAGGAGTGTTAATCCGTCCCAAAAGTGACGGTAAAGTGACGGATATACCACCAGCCGTATTACGAGTTCCATAGGATATAATGGACTCGTAATACGGCTGGTGGTAAATCCGTCACTTTTCCGTCACTTTTGGGACGGATTAACACCTCCTCCAAAGTTAGAATAACCCCCAATATCTTCATACAAAATAAAATAGCACATTGAGCACCATCTTGGAAAGACTTAGCTACGTACATCCCCTTTTATCACAACCCACACCTTAGAGAACAAACTCTTAAATCACTTGATCACTAGCTCTATAAACTTCAATCTCCCTTAAAACAGTATTGAGCTGATCCTTGATCTTACAGCGAGCACTCGTAACAGACACACTCCACAATGTACAGTGAGTAGCTTGCTATTCAGCCCTCTAGTTATAATGATGAACTTGCTACTCATTATTTGACAAACCTGAACCCTCTAAGATGAAAATATTGTACAGTCACAGTGTTCTTTCGAAGATGCTACAAAAGAGCCAATAGTATACCCTTATTGTAAATTCTAGGATTATTAGAGTGCTGGAGCAAAAATTAAATGGGGATGGGTTAATTAAAAGACTTGTTATATTAATTTTATTTATTCTTTATCCCCCTTTACACTTTATTGTATGTATTGTTATTCCTATTTATTAATTTCTATTATATGCATTATTATTTAAACAACATATACAATACAAATATTTGTTTCATTTACTAACACAATTGCATTCTTTTTTGTTCAGATTTAACATCAATTAAGATGTTGGAAGAAAAATGTCCTTCACCCAATATTGCGATAGGGTTTGGGCTGAAGAGAAGCACAATTACTATGTAGCCCGTATCCATGATTTGCAAATGTCAGCAGTGATGTCTCTGTACAGATTGACTAGAATTAGTTTTTAGTTCCAGGTTTTAAACCATAAGTGGAACCTGAAGAAAAACTGGAGAGATCTGCATGGTGCATTGCAATCACCGGGATAGGCCAGAGCTTTAAATTGTTCGAGGTTTGTGTGTGAGTAGCTCTTCCAGCTAAGGTTTTATTGTAGTCTTGATTTCATTATGAAATCAAAAGAACTACAAATCCCAGAGGTTTGAGCTACTCACATCTTGAATTGGGAGACTCAAGATCTCTGTAGTAGCTGTTGGGATCAGAGTGCCAGATAAATCATGAGTCCTTGCCAGTTCCACAGTTAAGAGGAAGGTCCCCATATGCAAGATAGAAAGAGGGCAATATGCATGGAGTGGTGGAGGGGTTTTCTGTGCCCTTGGGCTTGATATTGGGTGATTATAAGAGGAGTTTGATTATAGTTTCTTAAAGTTTTCTCCTTTTAGCCCTAGATGTCTATAATACAGAGCTTACACTCTCTGAACACATCTTCTTCCAGATCCAAAGATTGATCAAATTCAACTACTGATAGCCCTAACCCATGTCTAAGAGGCTTATGTACCTAACTAATAATTCAAAACCCATTAATTTCTAAGCAAATGCTTAATTCACACCTGGATATATGAATCAGTGTACATTAGCAGGTTGCTAAGTAACATTTGACCGCTCTAAACATCATCACAATGGGCCTGATGTATCATTATAGTTGTCACAAGAAATAGTTTGCAATTTCCTACCAGTATTTTTGCGAGCAGTATTGCATTTTGCGAAGCAACCTATGCACCAATAGGTCGGTTTGTAAAATTCTGAAACCAAGTGGGTCACAATCCCACCTACCTAATTAACATTCATTAAATAGGTTGCATATTGCCACTCGCTCTGATTGGTTTAATCACAGGTATGGTGACCTTCAGGGGTCAACAGACTACTATGTCTTTGCCATTTATAAAAAGAAACTCATTTTAAAGCATGCCACAACCTTGAAATTCACAAAGCTACTTTAAAAATTACCTTTAAAATGTTTTTTTAAAAATGTTTCTCTTAGAGTTGCTGTAGTCCCTTGAGCTGCTGCCTACTCAATCAAAAACGTTATCTACAATTTACACAAGGGAAGAGTTTGAGAGGGGACATATTTTTATGAATCAGTTATCTCTGCAACATGGCGATCTGCAACATTTCAGTGGTTTGCAACCAGATTTAGGGATTCAGTATTTGAAAGGAACGACCAAAACAACCCCCCTTCCAAATACTGAACTGGTGTTCTGTCCTATTTTAGGGGTCAGTAGAAGTTGGTAAGCCTGACCAGCTTTTGCAGTGTGGCAGCGATGGCCTTTCACCTATTGATGTTACTCCCTCAGGGGTTTTGTAATTGAGTAATGTGTTGGTTTTGCCAACACACTTGTTTGGCAATGTTTGTCCATATTTTGTACGTGTAGATGGATGTGCTGTGGTGGGATGTGTGACGAGTGCACTCTTTGTACAAGCTACCCATCTCTGGGGCATTACTCGAATTAGGTAATCTAGGCATTCCAGGAAATGTTATAAATATTATCCCTACACATGAGTAACTATTGGGATATTGTCCTACTATAGGAATGGATAGCATGTTAACTTGTTGTGAGTGTGACATGCTCTGTGTGAGTTACTTTTAATTTTATTCCTTGTTTGTTTGTTTCTTTCTTTCTTATAGTCTGTACATTCACATATGTCAGAAGTTTATTTGTGTCCATAGAGGTACTATAATAGCAGTTTATTTCTTTACACCAAAACATCAAAAGAGGTCATTTGTCACACTTACTGTGGTAACTATCAAACCACCACCTAGTTGACATCTTCTGCTCCCAATTACATGTTGACCTTTATCCACTTTTAATCTCTATGACTACACGGGTTCATTACACCCCCCCCCAAGAGTAGTCTTTAATGCCTCCATTTTTGGTTGTTTTTTTTAATCCCGCCAGGAGTTCCATAAAATTAAATGATCTTGGTAACATCTGCACAGTTTTAACCATTCACTTTTACTCTCACTGACACTTAGCTTTGCACATTTGACCTAACACTCTTAGGACACCCTCACACTTATAGGCTTCATCTTATGGCAACCAACAAAAGATCTCTGCTGAAGTGACCCTTTGCGGGGCCCGTAGGACATTGCAGCGCTGGTCTCATGAGGAGCAGCCAGATGATGAAGCATGACATCTCTTCTTGGGATGTGTGAGGGTACCAAGAATTAAGGGAGCAATTCCCTTATTGCTTGACCTGCTCACACATACAGTCTGCTAGTATTTTCTTGGTTAGGAACAGTATCCCTCTTTTGTTGATTTTCAGTAGAAGTTCAACAACTTCTAAATCCAGATTAATGCATAGGAAATCCAATTTTTGTTGTTGCAAACTTCAATTCATAGTGTTTGTAACTGTACATCTGGCTCACAGGTCCCTGTTCATTTTCCTTCTTGATCATGGAGGATACACCTCAATGAGGGATATGCTATCCAGCAGTGGATAGCTACACAATATATTTCTGCCTGTTTTAGAGCCTCGGTCTAATCATTATTTAGGCTCAAAGTGGATTGGTTGAAGTTTTTGTATGTTAGCGTATCAGCCTATGTTGGTAGTTGGTACTCTTCCTGTCACGGATATCTGACTTAGAGGTGGAATATGGGGAATGCCTTGAGATCTCTTTTGAACCCATCACTTATGTTATAACACCTTTACTCTTCTTGTTGGCCCAATTATTTAGTATTTGTATTAAGGAATCAAATGCCTTTTCCACGCCCTCTGATGACATCGAAAGAATGAACTTAAACTCACCTATTCATATCACTCATCCATTCATATTCACTTATCCATTAATAATACTCGCTTGCACCAAGATACATACCTCCATACACAATCACATGGTCTGAGATGGGTAAAACAAGTGATTCATCAAGAAAAATTGAGGATTTTTAGGACTGTAGAACTCTAAGCAGACAGATAAATCCCTTATCCTGCAGTGTGCAGAAAGCCAGCCTTTTTGGTGATGGCTGAGTAGAGAGGGCAAGCATTCATGAAGATTATACAATGCTTTTTTGGCAAAATGTATTAGTTTATCAATTGGGGTGAAGTAACATTGTATGCATCCACTAGCAAACCATTATACAAGTGTGGCACAGTCTTAACTAGATTTTTGATGAGAGATTGGCAGTGTGGGAGACTCACTCAGCTGTATAAATATTTTACTTATATTGGGTAACTGGAACTGCGCCACAGTGATAACAGACACGATAAACGATTTTAGATACCTGCCACAGAGGATGGTGATCAGATGTATGGGTTTGGGAGATCTGAGTGTTTGGATAAGATGCAGTGTAATAGACAAATCCTGTCGTTGGGCAATTGAGCAGAGAGGCTTTGAGGCCTCATTGAAAGTTTACTCGAATAGTACCCTGAGGTTATACTATTCTGGAAACTATGAGTTTACCAGTATCTCTGATCCTGGAATTATCTGATCCACAAACTCCACACAGTTTAATTCTAAGCCCGAAGGCACCAGACCTGGATTTCAGGGGGAGCTCTGTGGCTACAGGCACCTGTTATACTTGGCCCTTGCTTGCTCACGTACTGCAGTAAGCTGAAGTGAAACCCGCACAGCCCTCCTTCTGACCCTCTACTACCTGCATGTTGGCGGAGAGTAAAGGTCTCCCATACTTTTACCACCTACTTCAAACAGTTAGTAAATATATGTGGATCTGGGTGCAGTATTACCCCAGGAAGAGAAAGCACGCAGAAATTGATCCCCTATTCCCAGGTCAGCATGTTATTCCCTATTCCAGAGGAAATGTCTTGTAATCCCTGGATATATGCACAGGCACACTAACCAGAACCAGAGATTCCAATATCATCTCACCTGTATCTGGGGCAGTAGTAACAAGCCTTAGTGCCGGACGGCTGTAGCGCAGTCTGAGATTCCAGTTCTGATGAAAAGGAAAAAGCAGTCTGAGTTTCATCAGTATAAGGGTGATGGGAAGTACTAAGGAGAAGATGACATTATCAAGAACGATTGTGAAAAGAAAGGAGAGACCATGGACCTAGCCTGGAGAGCCATAATTTGCAGGAGAATGGCAGGACAAATTCGAGAAGGTGCCCAGAAAGTGTAAGTCTGATTAAAACTGACCACTCAATAGTGGCCAGACATCAACACGCCAGTGCTATGAAAGCATCTAAAATAAATAAATACCTGTGTACGGAATTGAAGGTATTTTAAATGTAGTGGCAGTGATTAGAGTTGGTGGTGGGGTAAAAGAGGCATGCCCAGAAAGGCAGAAAGATTTGAAGGCAGGTTGTTGAAAAAGCTAGTAAGATGTGGGGGGAGACTTAATGTGGTGTACCCTTAGAGCGTTGCTAAATAGTATACTTAACCTTTCCCCTACAATGTTTAATTTAATTGGATGATGCTCATTTAAAAATGGCAAAGTCAATACGTCTCACTAGTGTAACCTACTGGCTTTGTCAGTGCTTATTTGACTCACATAGTTGCCGTGCACTTGTGCACATCCTCCTTGGTGGTTCTTGCTTTAATGTATTTAGTAATGTTTAAATTGATGACGTTAAAAAATGTCTCAAGTGCCTGCCTGGCCCATTTGTGACAGCTATATTTACATAGCATTAGTTAAAAGTAAAAATAAAACAAAAGGATTTATATGTGCCCAGGCGCACATGATGGAGGGAGGTGGCAAAAGATGGGGCGGGGGACAACGAGAGCGAGCGAAGGAGAGAAAATAGTCCCTCCGGGCACAGTAAAACTATGTCTGACGTCAGGAGCAAAGGGATACAGAATCCGAGTGGAGCAAGCCTAGAACAGGGAGAAAAGCCATCAAATTAGGTGCAGGGAAGTGAGTCAAAAGAGCTATCCAGTGCTGAGCAAGGCAGCGACCCAATGTCCCCTCTAGCAATAGTGGCCATTCAGTGTCAGAAGCAGTAGGTCTTGCCAGCACCTGGAAAAGACCCAATCAGATCAGTAGGGTTACAGGAACCTTCCCCAGGCAGCATAGTTTAGACAATTTGCCAACCCATCAGATTGAGGGGGATCTCGTGGGAAGACAGGATCCACGAATAGAGGGCACTGTCTCAGACACATTCTGTAGGCAGCTCAGCTTTAACGCTTCCATTGCCGTCTGCTCACTGAGCAAACCAGCCTGACGAGGAGCGCAGGGCGTGCCCGCACGAGAGACACAGACTGCACTTTTAATAGTTTACTCTCCCAAGGATCCGGTTTCAAATTCCTGTGGTTATTTCAGGACCTGCAAAAAAAGAAGAGTGTTTATGTTGCCTTGAATCAATTTGCAGAGAACGGAGAAAAGACATTTCTGGGTAGTTCGGAAAATGCTGCTGTGAATCGCACGGGTGTAGAAAACGAGAGAATTTAAATGGTTGAAAAAAAACATGCACTGGACGTTTTATACTTAAATGTGCGCTGCATACACAGCAGAGTTTATTCCTCCATTTTGTGTGTGAAGAAAGTCTTTCTTTCTGCCATTTAAGAGCGTTAATTCTTGCACATTTAATGAGAAATTCACATTTAATTTAAGCATTGCAATCGCCCAGTTACAGTCCCACCAGACTCTCCTATGACTTTGCTGTTGTTTTAGTATCCCACACTAAAGTGAAACGGTTACAAAACCTCCGACTTTAAAGCTGGCCACCATCTTGTGCCGTCGTGCCGGTCTGCAGAGGGGCTTGCATTCTAAGAGACACCAAGAGATTGAGAAGTAGGTTTTAAGAGCATGAGACAGACACTGTACTCACTCTCACTAGCTGTACATTTACTGTCAGTTCTTTTAAGTTGTTTTCAAATGATAGATTATTTTTTGCCTGCTCTCCGCCTCTGATGAAATGGATTTGGGCAGCATTAAAGTCAATATGACGGAGTCATGTGAGCCTTGAAATGGCCTATTTGCAACGTTCACGTATAAAAGGTTTGTACATGTTGTCTACGTCATTTTCCCTGTACCACTATTGAATTCCACTTCTTGTGGATAAATAGACTATACTTCATATATCTGAGTCTTGCTTTCTTAATTAAAATATTGAAGTGTCACTTATTCTTCAGTTTTCTTAATAAATGATGCAAACTTGTGGCAGAATGTGCATTTTGTTGGTTGTAAAATATTGGTTGCAATCTGATATAGCTCATGAATATTAATTAGATGGGTCAGAAATATAACTGGAGACCATCACAAAGATGGTGGCCTGCCGGGGTCAGAAGACTATCATGTCTGTGATTGCTAAACCTCTTTTGTTTTCGTTAAAATAAATTTGGCTGTGTTTAAAAATAAAAGATAGTTTTTGAGAGACTTGGTATTGGCCTCATGGACTTCTCCCTATTCCCCATTAAAACGTATTTTGTAATTCACAAAGTGAAAGTCATCCCAAGAGAACCTTGTTTCCTTTAGCAAATGGGTGACCACATTTGAGGTGACATCTTTGGAATGTTTTGCAACCAGATTTTGGTAAGAAAACAAAGATACATGGCATAACAATTCAGAGTTTGGAAGGGATTCCATGATGCACATTTGGAAGTGATGTCCCACCACATGTTTGGAATGGGCAACACTCCTCTTCTAGATACCAAATCGGTATCCATTAACAATCCCATGTTAGAAGTCAGAAACATTTTTACGATTCATAATATTGAATTTATGTATATGAAATGCATTTTAATGTCCACAAAAGCCTAATTGGAAGGTTGGCAGCTGTAAAAATGCTATCCTTTTCCTTGATGCATCCGTATTTTATTATCTCCAATAACGTGTCCAATGTTTTGTAATTCAATCAAAACTATCAACAATAACAGCAAAATAGCCAAAACATTTCACTTTACTGGGCCCATCATGCTTAGAACTTTCTCAAGGCTGTAAAACTTTTATTGCTATCGTTTTATTCAGTTAGAGATGACCTGAAAAGTAGATTGATAAACTTATCATCATGGGGTCACTCGCCAGTCAGTGGTGGAGAGAGCTCAAAAGGATGATTATTACTGATCGACCTAATTTCCTGACAGCAAACATCGAGTGAGCATTAAGCAGTTCGAACATAAATGTGTGCTCTCTCAGGAGGGGATGTGGCCTTAGGGTTTCAATACAACATTTGAAACGGCTGGTGCTATAATTATATAAACATGAGGTGTTGATGAACATCACAGAGGAAAATATCACAGTATAGCATCTATTGATCATGGAACTGTGTTTTCTTTCAGCTCTGAAGAGGCGGTTGGGTAAACAGCAAAACGTGTTGGCTGAGGCTGGTTATGTGCATAAGACTACAACTGTCCTGATTCAGATATAGACGGTGAACAGTACAAATCAAGAGAGACATTTTCATGTTAAACAGTACTTATTATGGATATAATCATGTTCATCAATGAGAAGATGAGGACATTATAATAGGATCTTTCCATATATATTTTATATTTTTATTCTTCTGAATAAAAGTTTGAGCAAAGATTGAGCTCCCTAAGCTCGTTGAGTTGTTTTCTATGGTAGGTTACTCATGTTACTTTACCCTTTATTGGATTAATGGTGGAATGTCATTCTGGATGTGTTACTTTGTATTAAATCACATAAGGAGATTACTTCAATTACTGTGCAAGGTTTTGGAAAGAGTTTAATTTGACTACTTTACCTGCAGAAGAAGATTGCACAGCTTACTTTACTGTACATAAAATTACAGGAAGACATTAGCTTAATAACATCACTGTTGGATTGCTGGGCAACCAGTTGTAAGCAGAGGCTGCATGAGAAATATACACAGCTCCCAATACGTAATTTGCATCACTAGTATATACGCTTTTTTGAGAATAAAGAACTTTAGGCTAGGAGTTTAAAACTGCTATTCAGTTGCAAATGCTCTGATTCTGAGTTTATGAAATAAACAATGGAGTATTTTGGCCCATCTTCTCAATTGGTGTAGCATCTACTTTTATGAATGCATTCACAATATTCACCAATTGGAAATAGAAGCTTGCTAATAAGACCAGGGCTAGCACAACCTGGGAGTCCAACATTTTGCAAACAGGTTTCCATAAACAAAATCAAAAAAGTATAAGTGTCTGGCGGATGGAAACAGATGAACCTTCAGAAGATGATCAAAGAGGTTTCTCACTACCCCTGTTAAGGGACAACTTAACAATATATTATATAGGGCAGCAGCGGTTCCCTTCAGGGGTAAGAAAACAGATAGGAGTGATACGAATGCAGCTGAAACGAGACAAGGGCTATAATCATTCAGGTGTCCTCAGTACAATATGAATCTATGCTCTTGATAATTAATCCCCAATCACTGTCACTTCCTAAGTGAACTACCCAGTCCAAAATGAACTGCTTCTGATAATCTGAGTTGCCAGCAGCAACATCAGAGAGGTTGTTATAAGTCCTTCTGAAAACTGACACGATGCTGAAGTAAGTACGAGTCAGAGGCCCCACACCCCAGCCAACAAATCGCTTCAAAGTAAAACTAGTGAATCAGTTAACTAGGAGGGGGAAGGAGATGGGTATGTTGCTGGAGGAACAGGAAACAAAGGAAATCTCCTTATGGATGAAGGAGAGTAAAGCAGGAACCTGAACAAGGTCAGTTCAAAACTTTAATACCTAAGTGGTGAAGGAAGGAGGCGAGCCCCCGAGTGACTAGCACTATCCAGTCAGAGCACCATGCATGTATTTACAGAACATTGAGGGCACCATTTTCTATTTGTTTTACTGTTGTAATAAGGTGGAAGCCAAATAAACCAGTACATTAAAAAATTGTTTTTGTGAAATAGTACATTCATTATAGTGGAGCAGGCCAACAGCAAACAGCGTCTGTCAGGTCTAACCCAAAAAAATCAAATAAAGGACTGTTTATGGGTGAGTGTGTAAGGACTGTCAGTGGAGGAAGGAACTGCAAATTGGGGAGAGCAGAGCAGCAGAAATGCACATAAGCACTATATGTGATGTGGAGCAGCCACTAGCAAATGGCAACTTCTGGGACCTCCTACAAATTACAACTGAGGGATAGAGGAACAGTGGAGGAGCAGGTTGGCCAATGCTTAATGAAACCAAAAAAAGTAGTTTCCTAAATGTGAGCAGTGAATGGATACAAGTTAGCCAATCAAAAGAATGGTAAAGAGGCTGTGCTCTATGGAAAGGGCAAGCACAAGAAGAGAAAGGCAAGTCAAAGAATAAGGAGCAAGCAAATGAGAGTGACAGTCAAGCCAACCGATGTAAGCAATGGGCGTACTCTAAGCCCACTGTAAGTTTTTGGTATGGTCCACAAGAGTCTTCTGCACGAAGACAGCTTAAAACTGTCTGGTACACTAGACCTAAAAATGAAACAAATATGCAAAACCTATACATTGAGAAAAATCAAGGGGCCTTCTAAGGATTGGGAAGCCCTGGAGATCTGCGTGTAGAGGTTGCGAGATAATATGATTTAAGATAAGATTGTAAAGGATTACAGGTAGATCGAGATGAAGCCCCACTTATGAGGACTTCATTTACGCATTACTTATAATGTTTGCTTCTTTTTATGTGGATTGATGCAATGTCTGTAATGTAAATTTAATGTCACTTGTGACTTGAGGTTAAAGCAGCTGGCATTGTGTTTATGTTTCCAAATCACATGATTGCATGGTAGGGATGCACAAAATGGCATAGGCGTTATGAAGTTACATTAATTTTATCATGGAACACTTTGGTCTGTGAAAGCATATATAGTTGTCCCCTGCTTTAGTTCATTTCTTTTGAATAGGCGTCTTTAAAATCATGCTATTTCAAACCTTGATTTCAAGAGATCGACTGCAGAAAAGAAATGTTAAATTTTGTACAGAAAGACATCTTAGGATGGCTTGATCCTCGGTCCGACGTAGTCAACCACCTATGTCAATTACAGCAGTGTATCAGGGAGGCAGTAAATGGGTTCTGCACAACCACACATCTCCTCAAGGTCTAACTCCAATAACCACATTTTGATATGGCTAAGCCAGGAAGTTATCCAGCATTTGCCCTTTCCAATCAAGTCTTACAATGATATTCAATATGGTTCCAACTCCTGCACTGTCCCGATTCTAGTCCAGTACAACAGTGATCTTAAATACGTTTTATTATCCAAGCTCAATTGCTTGTGTCATACAGCACCTCCTAAAATACCACATTTTAAAACTTGAAATATATAAATAATATGCTCAACCAAACACACAAAAATAAAACGTAAGGCTCTTTAATAACTCCAAGTTTAGGCTCTGTAGCAGTGACACACATACAAATGCAACCAAAAGAGTATGCCAGAGGTCTGTAACAATGGCAGCTGGTAGAATACCTGTTTGGCATTATGTGCTCAGATTAAATTCAACATCTCTCCAGTTCCTTTATTTTCTAAGAGAATTAGAATAATCTTCTCTTATTTTATCTGTCCATTCCATGGGGACTGAATTTACCAGCTTCGTAACATGGGCTCATATAGAATCTAACTCTGCTTAAGAAGAGGAAACCTCTATTTTGACATCAACAAGGCTAATAACCACCTTAATCTTCACACTCACGCCCCAGAAGTTTCTTTGTGTTGGAAAAGAACAAACCAGACATTTTTAGGGGCATCCCATTTGGTAGGAACAAAGTTATAGATCAGTCACTGGAGAGAATGGCAGGTCAAAGGGCATCAAACAATCATATGAAGAAAGAAGAGGAAAATCAGTTTTTGTGACTCAAAGATAACTCGATGCCTTTGGCATCCAATATCTGTGGCCTTGGAGAAGATTAAGTTGTATTGCCTATAACTTTGATTTACAGCTACATATGTACTTTAATTACCGTCTCACAAAATTGTACAGGAGAGTCCAAGGCAAGTCCTAATTATTGGAACTTCTTACGATTTACTGCGTGACTAGCATCCACATTTTACTTCTAGCATCCACATTTTTACTTGTCGCCCTCGGATTGGTTGTGTAGAATTCTTAGCAAACATCGAGTAAGGACAGTGGAGTAGAGGAAACTGGGAGCGGCCACACAGGCCACTTTAGACCTTTAACTAACCTTTGAAACACTAAAAGAATGAGAAACGTGTCTCAGCTAACATAGCTAAGTGAACAATTCAGGTTTACTTTAACTTGGCTCACCACTAATACACCCCACAACAATCATCAGCACGCGCCTGCATCACCAGATATATGCACACCTTCTGAATGACAAGGGCTCTGCTTTATTTTATTTTTTTCTCGGATCAAAGATAGAGGACACTACTTGGAGCTGTAAACAAAAAAAAATAATTTCACTTGTGCAAAAGTGCATTTGTGAAAGGGGAGCAGCCCGGCAGCAAATGTGGGTTGCCATTGTCAGGCCCTCCAAAAAATGAAAAAGGAACCATTTGAAGGACTGTGAGGGCTGTGGAGGAAAGTGGCTGTGGGGAAGCAACAGGAAGAAGGCTAAAAAAATAGGTGATAGGTGAAAAGGACGTTGGATCAGGGTCCAGTGGGCCACCCATATCTGTCTTTGGCTACTGAAGAAACGAAAACTGTGCATGCCTGCCAGTTGGCGGAGTCAAAATACAAAGTCACCCGAGGTCCCCTTTTGACACGAAGGATGAAGCAATTCAGTGGACACTGTTCTTTACCATTGGTGTCCAAGGGCCTATGATGCTATTTCATCACAACCGGATAATCAAGTTATCCCTGCTCACTTTTAAATGTGCCCAGTGCTTAATTTGTAAAATAATGGATGCTGGTTCTCAAACCTCTGCTCAGAAGCCCACAGCCAGCGCAATTAAATGTTGAGCGCCCAATACAAAGGCTGTGTAGACTTTAGTCCACCTCGTGCTTCTTTAACCGACTACCTGACACTCTCTGTCCCTTTATCTCACTATTGCGGGTTCCTTCTTCCTCCCTTTTTGGTGGTCTTTTCCTTCCTTCCCTTCCTCCGTGGTTCTCCTTCCCTTTCTTTTCCTACCAGTAACTGTGTGATGCAGAAAAATCTGTGCCAGTTCCAAAAAATTAGTGCCAGCTGCCCCCACTGACAACCTCCGGCTCAAATTGTGAACTGAATGTGCCATCTTACTACTCATTGCCCATGGCAATGGTGCTATGTAAACTGTAAAACTATATGTTGTTGTGTATTGGCTTTGGTTATGCTTTGTCCAGTAACACAGGAATTTGCCAAGTACAGAATTCTACTTTATATGCACTAGACCACCCGCTGTGTTAGATGTCACTCACTTCTCCAGGAAGTTTTTTAGATTCACAAACTACTTAGGCCACACCCCTTTTACAACCCTCCACTTTCTATCCCGTGTTAAACACTGCTGATTCATATCAAAGTTCAGCCCTACCTTTACAAAACCTGCTCTAATGATTAACTACATTTCTCCATGAGACATCTTTCACAAACTATGAAGTTTCTCTTCCCCCTGGTTCTTATGGGATGATGGATAACTGTATATACATTGTATGGGTTCAGATGCATTTTAACATCTTTTGGCCTTGGTGCTTTCCTTCTATCTTCATTCTTCTATCTGCTATTACATTTTGTTTTAAAATAGGTCCCAAAATCAGTCTGTCAAGGTCGCTGGTAATCAAAGAAACAGTGTCAGGATAAGGGTTCTTGGAAGGCAACAGCTCCTTAAGGGCAGGAAACAGGCACAACAAGGAAATAATAGGGAGAAGCAAGATTGAAGGACTTGGAAAGCTGGTTAGATCCGGCTGGGGCACAAAAGTATCAGTCAAGCTTTTCAGTTCAAGGTCTGGTAAGAAAGCGTGATAGGGAAGGCTCAAGGCAAGGCGGGAGATTCCCGAAGAATTAAAGAACTATCGGAAACAGTGGTCAGGTGCCTCATACTCTCCAACTCCTAGTTATTGTCCACCGTTTGCTCCTTGGCTGTCCGTCCTTGTCTCTTTCCTCCTTGAGTGTCTACCTTTCTTGGCTTGCCCACTCCATGGACCGTCTAACCGCACCACTTACAACTGAAACTACCTGACTTGTACCTCCGGTGCCTCTTCCCTTAAAATTCCTCAGACCTTGTCAGTGCGTCACCTTGACCCATCCACTTCCCAGTCCTCAGGCTCTCCGAGCTGCCAGAGGTTTATCTGTACTCTTGGCGTGTAACTGGCACTTCCTTACTTAGAACCTGGTAAGTCCTAGAATGGAGTGGGGTTGTTGCTAGAGGTTGTTCAGCTCTGTATTAACTGTTCCCTGTGTCCTTTTATATAAACAGTTCTGGGTGAGCTTCTGCATTGAGACTTGGGTGTGAAGGACCACCAATACATGTAAAGCTGCCACCAAACCACTAAAAGCTGCTCCTGTATTTCTCTAACCCTTGTCATCATTTTCCACTAGTCAAGAGTGTGTGGTACGAGCTACTATCGCTCAGAACAGCATCACTCTTTAAGGGGAACCTTGGTTATTAGCATCACAGTCCACCAACCCTATCCTTTTAAGTCCCTACCAAAACATAAAAGGTTTGTTCCAACATCTGAAACACACTGTGTGAATTTAAATTCCTTCTGTAAGTTATTTACCCATAGTCAAACAGTTGCATTGTCTTTTAACTCCAGTATTGAAACGCTTCTTTCCAACACTTAAGTCACTCGACTACTGAACAGAAACATTGAGCGATTAATCACCAATGTATTAACCAGCACCCTGCCACTGATATGCAAAGGAAAGAACCGGCTTACAAACTAGATTGTTTAGTGTGTATAGTAGTAATAGTGTAATACTACTTTTATGCTACAATTGTTTGATTTACATAGTGTTTCATTGGAATTTCACATTGAACAATAACAGAGGAGTAAATAGCCCATGCAACGTACACGGCGGCATCAAAATAGAAGGGCGACAGTGGGGTAAAGGATGACATAAGGATACAGGAGGAGCAGAAGGACGTCACGGGACCCCTGTGGAGAAGAGCAGCTCCGCCGATGTGCCCAGCCTGGATGCAGTGGGGCTGTGTTCAGAAACTGGGAAAAGAACAAGACAATAGTGAAGGAAAGGGGAGGAAGGATGTGGGACCAGATTGCCAAGCAGTGAGGCTGATGATAAGGTGTAGTGAGTGCGACAGACATGTGGACGTGGTCGCGTCCAAATTAGTATTATTGCAGGGAGAGTCCCACTGGGAAAAAATGAGTGGAAGAGGTCAGGAAGTCTAGTGGTGACTGGAGCAAGGGGAGGGAGGGCCTTGGAGAATGAAGGGGCAGCAGTGATGATATGGGTTCTGCTACTGGAAACATAATAAGCCAGGGCTCATGGGGGTAAGTCATCATGGCGCGTGAGTTGGGGAAAATGATGGAGGTGGGTGGAACACTTGGGCAGGTGACAGACCTTCTCAAAGTGAAGGACCTCTCCCTCAGCCTTCCCCCACCTTCTCATTGCTCCATATCAGGCTTCAGATGCTGGGGCCTGACTCGATCTCCATTGTTATGTGAGGGTGCGCTTGGTGAGAAGGAGGGCATAGCTGGCAAAGCTTGCCATCACTGCTATATATTTCCCCATGCTTGAATATTCCTAGGGCGCTTGCTTCCCATGTGCCTATGTCAAGAAGTTCTGTTACCTCCCAGAGTGTGTGGATCGTGAGCCAATATTTGGAGAGGGCGGGGAATGGCCACAGCATGTGTTGAAGATCTGCTGATGGTGCGTGGCAGTGCAGACAACCCAGATTTGCGGGGGGTAAAAGTGATTTAGCTGTTAAATGTGCCCTGTGGGGAATGGTGACCTGGATGCTGTTGAAACGGGCTTTGCGTACTTCTATTCTACAAAATGCAATTCAACAACCTGCACCTAGAGACCTCTGCCTCTCCCTTCTTTTCTGAGTGGGAATCTCTACCACTGTGGTGGAGGTGTCCACACGCATAAGTATACTACTTTGCAGTAAATTTCAGAGGGATTGGTAGAGTTTTCATAATATGGGGAATAAGAACTCAATTTGTGAATGGGTAGGGTTAAGCGACAATTATCACAATGGGCTCAAGTGCACTTCAGCTTAGCCTTAAAGTAAGCCGAGAACCACAACTGGTACTGAAGCGCCCTACCATTAAAAATGGAGGCAGGGATTTAAAATAACACCCCATATTAACAAGTGCCAAATGAATTAAATTAGTTCAATATCTATCTATCTATCTATCTATCTATCTATCTATCTATCTATCTATCTATTACACACATTCACACACACCAATACACACACATATATGTATATTACACAGTGGCTGACACCAAGGTGTAGTTATAGTTCGTTCAGAGTTTCCATAGGAAGAATGTTTGTTTTGCTAACAGCTTTGGTGCTATTTGATTAATTTGATCAATTTTTACAAAACCTTCCCAAAAAAAGTTGGTTTGCCTCAGATGTTTTCATCCACCCAGCTCTTCATTCATGAAAATAAATAAATACACATGCACTGACATATGTATAGATATATATCAACTCCAAGAAATCCAGACACAACTTTACACAACTTTATAAAAGTAGTCACGTGATACAGTGCTCACAAAGAATTCGAGCAGATGCCTAGCAAAGCTCACGAGAACAGAGGAATGGCCTCAGTGAGAAAAATGTACACCGCTTTCAGATGACCAAGCTTGTTCGTTATTTTCACACCACAGCCAAAACACAAAAGCACTCAAGGTCAGAAACAAGCACTTCTGTGGGCAGTGCTAGCCCAAGCACGAAAACATGGCTGAAGCACGTTATGTTTACACTAATAAAGGAAAGTTTTTTTAGATTTCCATATTTTATTATATTTTATTGAGTATTCCATATTTTACACCTTTCTGGTGCCAAGAGCCAGAACCCCTGCCCGGTTTCTGACTATGTCAGGGTGGAGTTACTAGATATCGGGCGCATAAGTGAGCGAACTCGATGTGAAGTTTTTAAGTGTAATGATATGACCAACTTATGTAAATGCCAAAATTGCAATTATGTCTGAATCAATCAATCAATAAATACTTCAATCGGCTGCAATGAGCCATACAAGTTAGATACAATGTAAATATCAAACAGTAACATTTGCCATATAGAAAAATGATGTTGCATTGAGTAATAAATAGAGCGGGTTTTTTAAGATGCTTAAAATAAAAATCAATACTGTCTCAATCACAGTTCCATTGCCCAAACCCTGTAAATAATCAAATGCAACAAAGCGGGATCTATGAGGACACAAACCGTTTCCTTTGATATCAATAAAATGTGAAAAATAAAGTTACATGAAGGGTAGATTGAGCTGATGGGGTGTCACAGTGGCAAGGCTGCAAGTCTGAGCACCACATCCCTCTATTAGGAATGGCCACTAAAAAATGTAGTGTGGTAAGACGAAATCTTGTTAAAAGAAACTTGTGCCATTCCCCGTCAACTACTTGCAGATAAAAAACCTGGTCGTGCTGACCCAGTTCTGATTAAATCTCCCCCTCCCTTCCAGCACGGCTATGAGTACTGCACATTGATTCTAGCTGAACCCCTTTCAGTTTACTAGTGGAAACATTCAGGAGACTATCCAGACTATAATAAAGTTCAGGAATACCCAGCATCCTAAAGCATTTCTGAACATAGGCCAGCCACGGGAGTCCTGAGGTGTTGTCCAGCTTCCTACAATCTGCTAGGATGAGCCTACTTAAATGTGCCCCTGGACTCTTCCAGACTCGTGTCCATAACAAGAGGGATTGCATTTGGAGAAACTCATCTAATCGTAACAATCCCACCTCCTGATGTCAGAAAGTAACAGCTGTAGACTGGGGGATTGACAGCAGCCGACATATGAACTTGTTTTGTGTGGTCTGCCGTGGTGTACAATTAATGTGCCCCCGTATACCGGCCCTAAATGAGCCGATGGGCACTCTTTCGCTCCTATATACTGACAGTAGCTCTGTTACAGGCTTGTGGCCCAGTCTTTTCGAGAACCTGAAGATGGCATCTATAGACCTCGGAAGTTTGCAAAACCCTAGTATTCATAAGAAACCTCCAGTTAAGGCCATTGTCGAACGGAATCCCTAAGTAAATAAAATAAGGGATTTTATTAGTTTCTTCCCCTGCAATCAAAAACGGTCTTGTCTTAGTTAAATTAGGACCACATTTCATTATAAATGACTTAGTGCAATTAACTGCTGATCCTAGATTCTCCATATCAGGGTGAAAAGCATTTAACAGGACCTGTAAACCATTGGCTGTATGCGCCAATGAGACAGCATCATCCGCATAGAGTAAAACTTGGATTTCCCGGTCACCAAGTTTGGGAGCGTCTGCTCAAGCCCCAATCAAATGATCCTCCAGACCGTTGGTGTAAAGCAGGAAAAGAAATGGGGCCAGAACACAACCCTGTCTCACACCAGTGACTGTTGAAAAGTTTTCCGTGAGATCTCCCTGCCTGGTATGCAGTACTCTAGCTGAGGTGTGTGCACGTAATCTTTGGAGTAAAGCAATAATAGCATTGTCAATGCCCATCTGTGACATTATCCCCCATAGTTTAGGGTGATCAACTGTGTCAAATGTGCAGGTCCGATCCATAAACGCTAAATGCAGGCTGCCTTTCCTAGCCTTAGTGTACTTCTGAATTATTAAGGACCAATTTAGAGCCTGTGCAACTGTGCCGAGACCTGGACGGAAACCTCACTGTACATCAGATAACCCATGGTTCTCTGCTGCCCAACTTTCCAGTTTTGCCAGAAGCACACTTCCCAAGATCTTTACTGTGCTACCTAAAAGCGAATGTGGTCGATAGCATTTAGGTTGCCTTTTATCCCCCTTTTTGAAAATTACCACTATTGTGGCCTCCTCCCATGTTTGTACTAGGGGCCCACAAATAGCACTTCTCAGCACTATAGTAACCACTGGTCCCCAGAATTCTAAGTTCAATTTATAAACAATAACTGGGATTTGAACCAGACCTGGGGCCTCCCCGGCAGGGCAGCTCTCCCTGCCGGTTTACTGAATTATGCCAGGGAGGAGTTACTGGACATCGAACGCAGAGGTGAGCGAACTGGATGTGAAGTTTTTAAGTGTAATGATATTTCCAACTTTTGTAAATGCCAAAATTGCAATTAAATCTTCAGCCTACTGTTGGCAGTAACGGCAAATTTCTACTAACTCCATAGGTAGTTCACAAGTATCAGGCTGCCCAGCGGGGTCCCTCAGCTGTGTGCTATTAAATGTGAGATCTCTAGTAAAAAATAAGCTTGAATTCTCATGTACTATGGGGTCTTTTCACCCTGATCTAGTATTTTTAATGGAAAATTGGACTGACTCTTCATCAGGTCCTAATCTGAGAACCGCTATCCCAGATGGGTCCGGTGTGTGTAGAGAAGACAGTCAAGGTAAACGGTGCTGTGGTGGTGGTTGTCTTTCGAAATTAAGGAAGCATTTAGTTCTACTCTACACTTGGATTGTGAAGCCTTGTTGTTTACCTTTAAATTTAATAATGCTACAGTTCTCAATGGCTTCACACACTGTTCCCCCCCGGCCCAAAAGCCAGCTTTGTATCATTTCTTCGGACATTCATGGAGTCCAGTATCAAGTTTTCTAACTTTACTTTCTTTGGGGATTTTAATTTTCATTTTGAGCTTTGAGTGAATGTCGAACATGGAACACCTAAGAGAGTGTCTCCGTAGCTTTGACCTGCATTAAAGTAGTTACTTCACCAACTCATATCGCCAACCATATGATGGATGGCATTTTTACAAAGAACTGCGCTAGTTTCAGTAAAATTATCCCTCTAATCTGAACAGATCACAAGGCAGGTTTCTTTAATTTTACAGTTCCCGTTGGGAATTGTGGATACCCCAAGTCGCACAAAGCCATCACAATCCACTCTTGGCTGAAAATAGACATCCTGGAACTTGATGAGCTACTGAATAATCATAGCCCAACCTTAATTGCAATATTGAAGAGGCCACAGACAGTTTTACAAGTTGGTTAGACAATACGGCCAGGAAGTTAGCACCTGAGAAAACCCTAAAAAGTTTTAGGAAAAAATCTGTCTGCTCCTTGGTACAAGCCGGAATTAATAATACTTTAAAAGAATTCAAGGCTCAAGATCGGAGATGAAGAATAGGCTACTGTAATATAAATTATTTACTGCAGAAAAAAATGATTAACTAGGAGAAATCTAGATATTTCACAGAAAAAAATTGTGCAGCAAAAGATTCGACTAAAGATCGTTTTTAAAACAGTTACCTCTCTTGCTAATTGCAATAATACTCAACTTTTCACACCTACACCTTTTTTTTGCAATAAGTTGGCTGAGTTTTTTTGAGGGAAATATGAATAGTGTCTATGAAGAATTCTCCTTGAGTTGTAAGATTAATAGCTTGAGCAATTTTCCTCCCCTTTCGTCACTACTCCAGAAATTATGGAAGGATGTTGGAGTCAGTCAGAATGTGCTGGACTGCTTCACACCTTTAACTGAGAATAGAACCATCAGACTTCTTGAGATAACTAAGTCAGGCTCACCCTTGGACGCCTGACCACCAATTGTATTACATATGGTTTCCAAGACAGTCGCTAGGCATCTTACTGTACTTCTCAATAGGGTATTGTCAGTAGGTCAATATCCAGTATAATGGAAGAGGGCGTCTATCTACCCATTATTGAAAAAACCTCCTTTGGAGTCAGATGACACTATAGGCTATCATCCTATATCCAGACAACTTTACCTGCTAAAATTCTGGAGAAGGCACTTAATGAAGACCATATATCATTCCTAGATGTGCATGATATTCTAGATCCCTCTCAACATGGATACTACACTGTATGGAATCTGCATTAGTAGTTGCCACTGAAGAGATTCACAGGCAGGGAGCCTCAGGAGTTAGGACTGTGCTGATTCTTCTTGAGCTCACTGCTTCGTTTGACACAGTGACCTATTTTCTGCTTGCCAACCGGCTATAGAGTATTGGGATTGGGGCCACAGCCCTTACCCTCCTCAGTTCTTTCCTCTCTGATAGAGAACAAAGTGTGGCTTTTGGAGATTTTGTCTCAAATCCTTTTTCCTTACCCTGTGGAGTGCCTCAGGGTTTATCATTGTCCTCCATGTTTTTCTGGCTAACGTATCAGGTCGTACATCTTTGTTGCCTTGGCCTATGCAGACTACTCACAAATAGTGGTGTCTATTTCATCGGATGTTGATGAAGTAGCCAGTAAATTTAGAAATTGCCACACAAACATTTTTCTATGGATGCAAGAGAATTGCTTTAAGTTAAGCTCTGAAAAGACAGGGGTTATCTTTTTTAGCTCTGATACTTCGTTCTGGAACACGTCTTTGTGGCCTTCTAACATCGGACATCTTCTTTGTCCGGTTCAGAAAGTCAATAATCTGGGGTGTTGTTTGATGGACAGCTTTGCTTCTCCAATCAAATAAACAGGTCACTTCTTCCTGCATCCATCTTAGAGTGCTAAGGAAAGTGTTTCTATTCATTCCTCTGGAAATGCAAAAAATGGTCACCGTAGCATTAGTACTATCTAAAATAGACTATTGCAACACGCTCTATTTGGGGATCCACAAATGACTACAATAAAGGTTCCAATTACTTCAAAATGCAGCTGCTGGTCTGCTGCTTAAAATACCTAAATGTAGTTCCATCTCCAAAGGTATTCAGGACTTACATTGGCTGGCAATCAGCGAACAAGTAAAATTCAAGGTCCTTTGCTTGGCTCTTAAGGCGAAGGCCCGTCTTACTTCCAGAAAATCCTTTCTTGGCATGTACCCGTTCGTAAACTATGATCAAACACCATCAATTTGGTGGTAGTTCCCCAAAAAAAGAGTGTTAGATGGGGAAGGAGAAGCTTCTCTTTCTTAGCATGTATACTCTGGAACACCATGCTTCCTGCCCTCAGATCTCAATCTAACAGACCATCCTCCAGATTGCCTAAAACATTGCTCTTTTCTAGTCACATCAGTTAGTTAAACTGCTCATTACTTAGAGAACATTAGTGCTAAGACACCTCGGCAATGAAGCGCTTCACAAAATTTTACTTTTTACTTACTTTTTATACTATCAAGAGTTCAGAAGGATAGTGATTACGGGGTACAGGTAAATTTGGTCTGATTTTCAAACAAAATAGGTATGTTTGAAATAGACTTGCATGTTTTGGAATTCTCCTAAAATTACAGAAGTACCTTGGAGAAGCTGCAACAGTTTCAAGCTTTCAAGAAGGCTGACATTTATAAGCAGTTTGACATGCATAAATGTACATGGTGTTTAGTGATGTTTAAGTAAATACCTAGCTAAAGTCTGTTTGGACAAGCTTTTTGTTTATAGAGAAAGTGTTATTCCTGTGGAAACTCCTTTTCTGACATCTTCACCCATTTTAGGGTGCTCCCTCCACAATTTAGGATTAATTCATGCCCTTGAGAGAAGTAAATCTCTCTATGAATCCACTGTGAGCGTCAACGTTGAATATTACAGCAATATTACTTCACCATACCTGTATAATTCTATAAAATTGAGAATTCAAAGATCTATATGCCATACGCCTGGCTGTGCACTGTTTTTCTATAACAAATTCATCCAAGGTCTAAACTGTAAAAAAAAAAGACAACTATAAAAACAAAATTCACTGATTCATACTCAAAACCCATGCTGCTAAAGGCCGTGTGCAGCAAGGGGTTGGGTGCATATGGAGGGGCAGGTTGCAGGGCCTGACCTGACCCCACGCCCCACTGCCAACCCCTGCCACACACAGCCAAATCCTGTGTGTGGCGGTGGTTGTATTCACTGAGAAAACCAAAGGTTACAGGGATGTTATAGTTAGGTTGAAATTTTACTCACAAAAAACATAGAAATTCAGCACTTAAAGTAATATTTATACTTATCTGAAGAAGTTATAACTTGTGCCATTAAGTAACTTTAGAGCACAAATAATAGTTTCTTAACATAAGTATAACTATAACTGCTGAATGTCTATGGTTTTGTGTGGCAGGGCCTCAACCAAACTATAATGCCCCATTAACCTTTGGTTTTCTCTGTGAAAAAAAAATATATATATGTCTACATTGCAATGGCTAGTGGATAGTTACTCTGTATTTATAGTCAGGATGACCAGAGATAGGGATTTTTGTCATTTAATAACTTTACACCCATTAGACGAATATCCACAAAACTTTGCAGACCTGCTGCCCCTGTTTCTTTGTCAAAGTAGCAATGGAGCCCAAAAAATAATCTAAACTGCACATGGAAAGTTTCAGATTCACTATATGAACAACTGAAAGATCCATTTATAGTCACATGTTAATGGAAACCTATAAACAAATACATAACAAATAGAATATATCTTAATCTACAGAAGTTTTTTTGCATGCTCTCTGGCTCACAAAATAAAAACATCCCAACAAGCCAAGCAAAACACCTCCTTGTTATGCATTCCTGTGCACCAAAATGAAAAATGGACCTAGCAATGAGCCACACAAACTACTATTTGAAGGACATGATAATTGGCCAACATGAAAAACAAAATCCCAGTTTTCATGACAGTAACAATGATTGCCTTTCATTCACTTTGGCCTTGATATGTAGCACAATCCTATTACAATTAGCAAGGAAGCCCCAGAAATAAACCAGACTGCATATATAAAGTTTCAGATTTACTACATGAACAACTGAAAGACCCACTAATTGTCACATGAGAATTTAATACTATGAACAAATACATAACAAATAGAATACATGTTAATCTGCATTTGTTTTCTTCACCTGCTCCCAGACTCACAAAATAAAACTGGCCCAATAAACCAAACAAAACAAAAACATCTTTATTATGTATCCCTGTGCAAGAAAATGAAAAATTGCTCTATCAGTGAGCTACATAAAATACAATCTGGAGGACATGATAATTGGCCACTAGGAAAAAAATAATCTAATTTTTTCGACTGATTGCCTTTCATTCATTTTGGCATTAAAATGTGGCACAATCCTACTAAAAGTAGCAAGAAAGCCTATAGTGTAAACTAGCGTACATATGTAAAGTTTTAGACTTATTACATGAACAACTAAAAGGCCCATTTATGGTCACATGCAAATGGAAATCTATAAACAAATACATAACTAAAAGAATCCATCTTACTCCACATAAATTTTCTTTGCATGCTCTCTGGCTCAGAAAATAAAAGTGTGCCTATCAAACCAAACAAAAACCATCTTCCTTATGTACTTCTGTGCAACAAAATGGAAAAATTATCTAGAAGTGAGCTACAAAAACTACTATATGGAGTACATTAAGAAAACAAATATTAATCTTAGTATCTATGATAACATTTATTGACTTGCATTCATTTTGAACTTCATATGTAAAGCAATCCTACTAAAAGTAGCAATGACGCCCCCCAAAAAATAGACTGCATATGTAAAGTTTTAGAATTACCACAAGAACAACTAAAAGACACAATTATTGACACACAATTATGTAAACCATTAAGCAAATACATAACAAATACAAAACATAAAAAGAAAGAAATCACATTCTGATTGCCACTATGCAGTTATAGTTAGTATTCCCAAGGATAGGAATTCCTTGGATATTAGCTTCCTAATAACTTTCCACCCATTTGACATATCACTGCAAAACTTTCCAGACCTATAGCATTTTCTACATTTTAGGTGATGTAAATTTTTGTGGTGAATCCTTAAGGGATTGCAAAAATGTGTTTCTCCATCACTGCATTTTCCGTAGACTATACCATCTAATGTAGCACGAAAAAGGCTGAATGGACTTACATGAAATTGGCAGGTTTTTACTTTATGGTGCAGAGATTATGCCTTTTGGCTACTGCAGTGAAGTAGGGTAAGCATTTTTTAAGTTATGAGGCATTTAAACTTAGTGATATCTGTCACGTCGGTACTTTTACCGAATTTTACAGTATTTTGTGAAACTACTGGTGTACACTGCCGCAAAGATATATAGAAATATACAAAAAATATAAATACATTTCCCTACCTATTACCGCTTTAATAATGTGGTAATATGAGAGGACCTACTGCTTACATAAATTTATGGGCCTAACACTGAACACAGCTAAAGTGTAGTATACACCAGTATATGGTATTCCATTCTATGCCATTCCACTGTATGCCGCTCCGATTTATGCTATTCCACTCTATGCCACTCCACTGTATGCTACTCTACCCTAGGCCACTCCAATGCATGGCACTCCACACTACGCCACTTTATTCTACACTATTTGATTAGATCACATGCCAATGTATGCCACTCCACTGTCTGCTGTTACACTCTGCCCCACACCACTGTACGGCACTCCAGTCTACACCCCTCCATTACATGCCACTCTTCTGTACACCACTTCACTATGCACTATTACACTCTACGCCCCTCCACTGTACAACACTCCGCTCTATGGCACTCCATTCTATACTATTACACTGTACACAACTCCACTCTACATCAGTCCACTGAAAGCTATTGCACTGTAAGCAACTCCTCTGTATGCCTCTTCAGTGTACGGCACTCCACTGTATGCCACTCTGCTATACACTACTCCAGTATTTGCTATTCCACTCTACCCAGTTCCACTGTATATCACTCCACTATATGCCAGTTCACTGTATGCCATTCCACTGTATGCAACTCCACTCTATGCCACTCCAGTGTATGCCACTCCACTCTACCGCACTTTATTCTATGCTATTCCATTGGATGCCACACCACTAAATGCTATTAGCCTCTACCTTATTCCATTATATGCCACTCCAGTCTACTCCACTTCACTGTACGTCACTGCATTGTATGCTACTCCACTACATGCTGTTCCAGTCTACACCACTAAACTGTACACCACACTACTCCACGCTAATCCACTGTACCCTACTCCACTCTATGCCACTCTAATGTACACTACTTCACTCTACACTATTCCACCCTATGCCATTCCACTCTGCTACACTCCACTGCATAGTATTGCACTGTACGCTATTCCACTGTATGCTACTCCACATTCCGGTAATCCAATCTATGCCACTACAGTGTAGGCCACTGTTCGCTGCTCAATTGTATGACACTCTCCTCCACTCTATATAACTCCACTCTATAAAAGCCTACCACACTACATGGCACTCTAAGACATTCTACTCCACTCTATCCCTATACACTCCACTGTCCAACTCTATGCTCCACTCGATGCCCGTAAACTTCAGTGTACAACACTCTATTCCCCTATATGACACTTTTTTATATGACACTGCACTCCACTCTACTGTACGAGACCCCACTCCAATTTATAACACTTTTCACCAGTACACTTCATTCCATGACACTCTAAACTGTGACATACCAATACACTCTATTGTACTTACTCCACACTTCGTTACACCACTCCACACCACTGTACAAGACTTCACCTCACTCTATGCTACCACACAACAATCCACTCTACGCAGATCCACTGTTTCACGTACTATTGTACTCAATGCATCCCCACTCTACAACACTGTACTAATGTTTGCCACTCCCTGACACTTTACTCCTGTTATTACCCCTTTAGTCCACGGTACAACACTGTGCTATACTGTACGCCACTCTACAGCACTCTACCACACCCTCCTCTATGATACTCTAGTCAACTATACAACACTTTATGCAACTCTTTGTGGGTCACTACACCCCCTTTACTCCACTCTACTCTGACACAGTGCTCCACTCTACTCAACTACTCCACTGTATGCCAATCCACTCTACACCTCTCAATGCCATTGTGCTCTATAACACTGTATGCCAACGTACTGTACCACACTCTACACTGCCGTACTGTACATCACTCCACTGTACAAAAATCAACTAGACAGAATGCCACTCTACTTTACTTAAGTCTACATTACTTTCTAATACTGTATCACACCGCACTACTCTCTACTATACCACACAGTACTCCAGTTTCTGGCACTTTACTTGACTGTATGATACGCCACTCCACTCTACACCATTATAGTAAACAACATACCACTCCACTCTATGACACTTTACTCCACTCTTCACTACCCTAACTCCAGTGCACTCCACTCTACTAAAGACTACACTTTATCCCACTCTACGCCACTGTACTAGTCGGCTCTACGCCACTCGTCTGACACTCTATTCCACTGTATTCAACTCCACACTACAACACTGTACTACACTCTATACCACTGTATGACTCTGTAGTCCACTCTATGGCCATTCACTCTACGCCACTGTACTACACTGTATGACACTCAATGACATGCTACCCTACCAGGGGTGCATGATAAATTCTGCTCCGCCAGCGGAGTTGGGGGAATTTGGCCACTTCGTGTTACGCTTGCAATGCAGAGTTCCAATTGAATTCCATCAACTGCCACATGGTGGAGTTTTTTCTCGTGTGTGGCATGCTAATAATAAGTTGGTGAGCCAGAGTGAGTTCTCAGAACTCCATTGAGTCTCGTGGAGTTTTCATGTAACTCCACGACTTCCACAGACCCCTACACCCAACTCCTCTCTAGGGCACACCACTCCACTATATTATACGGCACTACACTCTACGACACGCTTTTCCACTACACTGTATGATAATCCACTGGACTATACTGCGCTCTCTGACACTACTTCACCCTACTCCACTCTAAAACACTGTACTCCATTCTGTGACAGTCTAAAACACCCTAGTCTACTGTTCGACATGCCGTTCCACTGCACAACTCGCTGGTCCAGTCTACACTTTATGAGACACCATGCCACTACACTATATAACATTTTACTACACTGTACAATATGCTACTACACTCTACTATTCTCCACTCAATTCCAACGTACAATACTCCAATCTTTGACAATAGACTTTGCAATATTCTCCTCCACTGTACTGTATGACACTCCACATAATATCTCTCCACTTGTGACACTGGACTCTACGATTCGAAACACATTTTTATTAAATTTTATAAAAACCCATTGAATGTCAATGAAAAGTCCAGTTTTAGTTAGAAAAACTTATTTTCCCACCACAAACAAAGTTTAAACTATACAAACTTTAAAAAATGTACATTTTAGTTATAACTTTCATTTACAATTCATCCACCACCTTCAAATTACTATAAGTAGCGGACCTTATTACACACTCTTTTCAGCTCGTTGCAAGCTTTACGTTCAACAGAAATGTATGCTTACTTTATGTATCTGGCTTGTTGTGTTTAAAACAGTTGCTTTTTAATTTTTTCTAAATTTGCTCTAGGTGTTTGGTTATCTTGGTGTGTGCAGAGAAAAGAGCAGTCTGGGCAGTATTATTCAAGTTTATATTTTGAAAATGTTGCTTTAAGGGGAGCTGCAATGAGAAATAATAGCGCATGGTAATGATTTTCTAATGAATTTGTACCTGGCTTGACGTCAAAATACCGACCAGGCTGACCGTACTGGTCGGTTGGCATCCCTATTGGTGAGTAGAATCCGCTTCAGGGTGGGTGGGACATGGGCTTGTTCTGTTAACGATACACACTTCCCATCTGGGTCCCTTAACCACTGAAGTCTTCAGAAAATATCGCTTTTCTAGAGAGAAGGGTGTCCTAATGTGACTACAGCTTTGCCTTCAAGCCCCCTTACTGTTGTGTAAATGGTACAGTCCAGTCTTGGCAGGCCACCATTAGGCAAATACTGCGCAGAGAACAATGTACCATTAAATGCCTCCACGGGATAACACCGGTTTCCGACAGTAGCTTTTCTGTCGACACTCGCTGGCACTGACTGCAGCTTTGGGTCTGGGAGGAAGGCTTTTTTCTTCCCACCAGTGTCTGGTGTAACTTGATTTTTTTTTTGTCGTCCCTCGAATTTAGCTCTTCCCACGGGCGTGGCAGCAACCCAGTGAGCCGTTAGTGAAACGACGAAAAACGGTCCAAATTGTTTTTATTCAAATCAAACTTCAGTATATTTGTTGGGCAAATCCAAAAGAGAGAAGCACAGGAAATGCTTGCGTGCAATTTCGTTTTTTTTTTGTCCAGAATGAAACAGTCTTGCAGGAAAAACGTGAGGATAAAAAAAGAAATGTTGGCATTGGAAGGAAAAGTTGCAGCTAATAAAAATAAGTAGTAGTGCCAATGGAGGAGGGGTGAAGTGTGTGGGGAGAGTGAGGGGGGAGAACACGACTTCGTGGATTCAGAGTAAAAGCAACCACGCCCTTCTAAAAGTAAAATAAACCAGTGTTTCTTATTTTATTCCTATGGTGCCGCAGTTTCACGCAACAGAATACGAAGGGAGTTCCTTATGGAAGTTATGAACTTTGTTCTGGATCTGAAAGGGCCCAGTTTAAGGCCTGGTATTGGCCTCTCTTCTTCGGATGGAAGCACTTGACTGATGCCACTTGGCGGGGGCCTGATTAGGGCTTGTAGACACTGTGCTCGCTACCCCGTCATGCTTTCTGGTCTGTCAAAACGTTTACCGAAGGCACTCAGTAGTTCTGCACATTGACTGCTGGTACTCATCATTTTAGTAGTGATATTCGACAACAAATCCGGCCATCTGATATGTGGCACACTCAATGTGTACCCTATTCTCCATATTATTATAGTGCATTTTTCCTCCAATGCTAAGCCATGTCTGAACCACACTCTCTGGACCTCCTACGTACCACCACTAATAGATTTGACTACTACCAACACCCTTCTACCATCCATGCACTACAGTGTAGTGGTTACTCATCAGACCTTTCAAGAAAGCGCTTTGTGGCCTCGTCAAGACTGAGGAAAGCGCTAAAGAAATGCTACAATGTACAACAAAGCAGTATACTCAGATTGGAGGCTGCCTACTGTACTGCTTCTTCCCCATCACCATCCGCCTTACCGCCATAGCAAATGTCAATACGCTGGTGTAAGCTGTGATACCAGTGGTTCTCATGTATAAGTCCAGAGGATGTGCTTGCAATGCCTGGTGTCCACTTGTACAATAGACGCGGGTCTGCACAATAGGGTGGTTGACATCCAGGATATATTTGTAATCTGTGAAAATGACCCTCGGGCTGTACTTAGTTCTGAAAGTCCTTCTTGAAACTGTTGCTCTCTGGTGAACTCTCAGGAAAGCATTATCCTTGGTCTCCGAATGCAGTTTCACACTTTGTGACAAAAAAAACCCACTCATTACCTTCATTGTTCTAAGGATGGCGACAAGAGTATTGCCATGTTTGTCCTGTTGAGTTCTCCAAAACACGTTGACATGTTCAGACTGACCTGCCACTACCTACCAGCCCTGAATAGCTTGCAAAGGATGAAGAAATGAGATGTACTTCTTCCAGGCCAGGGGAGGAATTCAAGTATTGAAAGATGCTAGAGATGTTGTTGCCCGGGTTTCCCGTTAGGGTACTAAAAGTTGGATAAATACTGCATGTCACGGCCAGAGAAATTTCTCATTATTTTAAGGGTTCTCTGTGGTGAAACAGCACAGAGAGCATGTTTGCCATTTACATGGCATTTTTAGGAGGCAAAGAACCATACAACCTTATAAAGACCGCCTTCTTGCACCAAGGGCCAGAAGGGCTAAAAAGCACTTTTTCTTCACCACAGTCCTTGCTTGGAATTGTGTCATGCCATGGATCTTCTTCAGCCTAAAACCATTTGAACTGTTTTTCTAGACCTTCCAGTTTCAGGTTTATCTTTGTTTTAAGGTGCTGTTTTGCATTTGCCCTAAATTACAAGTCCTGCTGTGGAGGTGGTTGAGCCTGTGCTTCCAGTGGTTCTATCATTCCAGGGCACTCGTCACCTGAAAACCTTGATGGGCCATTTTGAGACATGGGTCACGGAGGGTCCGGCACTGTGCCCCTCCCCTTTAGAAACATGTCCAGGGCTGTGCTAATAGTTGGGTCCTTAAGTGGTCTCACTTCTAATTGTTTCTGTCCTAATGAACCTCTTTCAGCCTAGTGATCCAATATAGAGATTTTGCAAATTCGTCTTTGGCAACATGGACACCACGTGTTCCATGTACAAATAGTCCTTTCCTCAAAAAATCTGGAAACAACGAGTGATCTTGTGCGCTTTATCACACTTATTTCAAAACTTATGTCTGGTCAGTTTTGAGGTAAGTTTGAAAGTGCAGATAAATGTGAGGTGAAAACATTTCTAAAGCTACAGCTCTTTGAGTGCCCACCTTAGTTGAGGTGCTCTTTTCTGTAGGAACATTCTCTACTTCTCCAAAAGGTGCAATGGAACTGCAGCAAATATGCAAATATGACTGAATTTGCATATTCACCAATGGCATATTTGCAATCAAACTTGTGATCACTTGGTGAACTAAGATTTACTTTTCCAAGCAGAGTTGTCAAAATGATTTGCGCTTGGTTCTAGAACCTGAATCACAGAGTCATGTGGAAATCCTTTGCCCATCCATTGCCCAAGCCTTGTTTTTTTTCCTAGAATAGTTGCATATACTTCAAAAAGAATATAATATTAAAAACTCCACATAACATGTGATAGGATTAACAATTGGCCCATTCACTTTGGTTTTTAATAGCCGCCAGGCTGCACTTCCCATTCAGCTCAACAAGGCCACAGCCATCAGCAGCTTATCTAACAGATGGCTCACAGTGAGTTCCTATTCTCTCTGTGTACCTTCCCTCTGGAAATTTTGTCAACACATTTTATTCCACAAGCTTTTCCAGTCTGAGCAAATTTAAGAACCAGGCATTGGCAAAGCTATGGGTCTCGCCTTTTGACTTTGCTAATGCAGACCTCTTGGCTTTGCCAATGGTTTTTGCTGGTGTTCCTAATTGATCTAGGTGCAATGGACTTTTAAAATGAAACGGAGTACTGGTACCCACACTAACCTCTTTTATTTTGTCTGTCACTGCGACACATAGTCATATAGTGGCCTAAGATGCAAATCCCCACTCTCTAGGGAGGGACATCACTGATTGGCGATTGGCAATGAAATGAGAAGGGGATTAGACAGATTCCCTAGAGCTGCAGGTCACTTGGAAAGGATGTCTTTAGTTGTTTGTTAATAGTGTGCCGGTGGTAACTGACCAGAACCACTCTTAATAACATTGAGGATTTTTATATCCTTTTTTAGGCCTGCCTTGGTTGTCATCAGTGAAAGTTCTATTTATTCAGTATACAACAACTTACTTTCAGATTTGTAGAGTGGCGCACTATCACCCGTTAAGGTACCCTGGCACTCAGCAGGTGTTAGCCTAGGCACACCTAGGGCCTAGTGGGACTGCTAGAAAAGCAGGTCCTCAGGCTGTTGCTGAATTCAAGAAGGGCGGAGTAGGCTCGTATTTATAGGAGCAAGTCTTTCCATGCTTTAGGAGTGATGTAGGATAAGGTACGACCGCCAGACCTGGTTTCTGTATGCGTGGGATTTGTGCAAGTAGGAGTCCAGATGAGCTGAGGGGTCTTGAAGATTTGTGAAAGTAGATGTGATTGTTAAGGTATGCTAGGCCAGTGTTATGCTTTGAAAGTGTGGGTGAGGAGTCTGAATTGTGCTCATTTGTGAATGGGGAGTCAGTGCAGCTCCTACATGTGCGATGTGATCTGAGTGTGGCGTGGGCAGTAGAGCTTGATTCTGGCCGCCAAGTTCTGAATATTCTGCAACCCTCTGGTGAGTTTGTTTGTTAATTTAGCATAGAGGGTATTGCCATAGTCCAGCTTAATTGTAACAAGGGCATGCATGAGGGTTTTCCGGGTGCTGATAGGGAGCCATTTGAAAATCTTAGTCAGCATCTTCAAAATATTGAAGCTTGAGGCATAAATGGAATTGACATGGGTGGGTCGTTTGCTGTTGATGACCATCCCGTGCTTCTTGGGGTGGGTGGTGGGGGTTGATGTCAGTCCCAGCTCTGCTGGACAACAGGAGGAGTCCCACAGTGTTGTGCTCTTCACTGAAGATCACAACTTCGGTTTTGTCGGTTTTCAACTTAAGACAGTTGGTCTTGCTATGCGGACTATGGCTAGCCAGTGAAGTGATTGCAGGACTAGAGTCATGTTTTCATAGGTGAAGGCAGAGAAGGATTATTGCTGTAGCATTTTGAATTAGTTGTATTTTGTGAATGATGAGACTGAGTGCATTAGAGTACAGCTTGTTAGCATAGTCAAGCTTGGAGATTATGAGTGTGAGGATAGCTTGTAGTTTTTATTGGTATCTAAGTTATGAGTAGATGTAGAAGAGGTAGAAGGCTCTCTTTGTGACTTTGTTTAAATGTGGTATTAACACTCAAGCATGGGTTTGAAACCATGGTTATGCCTACGTCTCTGACTTCACTTTAGGTTGTTAGACTGGTCTCCTGTTCCTTAAGACATATAGGGCCTTATTATGAACATGGCGGGATTTCCCGCCGTGTTCAGGCAGGCGGTCTAAACACAAACCGCCAGCCAGTTGAGGATCCCGCCGGCCCAATAAACAACATTCTGTTGGGCCGGCGGGCAGAAACAGTGTTTCCGCCAGCCGGCACAGCGGAATGCTAGGCCTGGACATTGCCGATGGCTCCACATGGAGCCGTCGTCAATGTAGCAGTGCGGCGGGTGCAGCAGCACCCCTTGCGCATGTCACTTCCCGTAAATCGGGTAGTGACATGCTTGACGGGCAATGCACGGGGGCACCCGGGGCCCCCATTCCGCCAGCCTTTTCCTGGTGGGGGAACCACCAGGGAAAGGCTGGTGGACACAGGTCCTTTACCCGGCGGGCAGCGCTGCTTGCAGCGTTGCCCTGTCAGATAAGGAACTCCGCCATCATCAGGCTGCCTGGCGGCGGTAGCCTGGCAGTGGCGGAGTTTCGCCTGTGGCTTTCTCCATGTGAACATTATATGGCGGTCCGGACCGCCATGCCGGTGGCAGTAATTTCCACCACCGCCGGCATGGTGGTCCGGACTGCCATGTTCATAATGACCGCCATAATGTTGAGCCAAAGTGATTAGTCATCATTGATGTGTTTATCACGTGAAGACAGTTGTCAAACTTTGAGTTGAGGAGGTCTTCCGGGCCAACCCCTTTCAGAATGATTTAGATTGATTTGTGCATCATCTGCGTAGTTGCAACAGGTGAAGTTCAAAGATTTAATCAGGTTTGGTGTTGGGGTTAGGGAGAGGTTGAATAATAAAGGAGATAATATGGACCCCTGAGGGACACCACAGTGCTAGTTGAGAGGAGCTGATATGAAGGTTGGTAAGTATACCATATTTTCTCTGCCTTGGAGGTGAGAAGCAATTAATTTTAGAACATTTTCACATATTCTGAGGGGACAAAGTCATTGTAGTAGTGTGTGATGACAGAGGGGGTCATTCTGAACCTGGCGGTCACCGACCGCCAGGGCCAAGTACCGCGGAAGCACCGCCAACAGGCTGGCGGTGCTTCCATGGGCATTCTGACGTGTCCCGCCGGTTTCCCGCTGCACCACGGAATCCTACACGGCGGCGCTGCTTGCAGCGCCGCCATGGGGATTCCGACCGCCATCCTGTTCCTGGCGGTTTTCACCGCCAGGAACAGGATGGCGGTAACGGGTGTCGTGGGGCCCCTGGGGGCCCCTGCAGTGCCCATGCCAATGGCATGGGCACTGCAGGGGCCCCCTAACAGGGCCCCACATTGATTTTCAGTGTCTGCCAAGCAGACACTGAAAATCGCGACGGGTGCCACTGCACCCGTCGCACGCCTTCAACTCCGCCGGCTCCATTCGGAGCCGGCTTCCTCGTTGAAGGCGCTTTCCCGCTGGGCCGGCAGGCGGCCTTCTGGCGGTCGCCCGCCAGCCCAGCGGGAAAGCCAGAATGGCCGCCGCGGTCATTTGACCGCAGTACGGTCATTCGGCGGCTCCCGCCGGGCATGCAGTTACTGCCGCCGGCGGGAGTCGGAATGACCCCCAGAGTCATTTTAGTAGTGCATGATGGTGACAGTGTCAAATGCTGCTCATAGATCCAGAAGTGATAGGGCAGTCCCTCTGTTCTCGTCCACTTGACATTTAGGTTATCCAAAATGGATACAATGCCTGATTCTGTGCCTCTGCCTGGTCTGAAGCCAGATTGTTAGTCTGAATTCAAGTCATATTTTTCTGTAAATTTTGAAAGTTGAGTAAATGCTTTTCTTTTATTAATTTTCCATATGCCCCAGCGACCTCCACCTCCTGACAGCTTTCTTATTTAGGGGAGGGGTACGAAACAACCTTCCGTCCATAGCCTTTTCTAGGCCCCAGGGACTGTATCTACCTGGGCTACATTCATTTTGTAAGGGGATAGGGTGTGCAGGCCCCAAGACGCCTTTGAAGAAACAGTTTCTGTGGGTGCCCTACTGTCCACACTCATAGCAATTGGTGGGCATGGGTCCTATGGAGGATCCCTAGTACCCCACGGTCATTGCTGACTCCCAGCCTGCACAGTTTGCGGTGTGTTGGGAGGCAGCTCCATCTGTTTGCTCCTGCCAGGTGGGGGCAACTTTTCTTAGCCATTGTCCCCAGGGGATGGGTTCATTGGGGCCAGTGGATGGCAAGGGTGGGAGGAATCTCAAACCCTCCAACCCTAAAAAAGCAAAGACTCTGAGAGACGAGGTCCCTTGGGTCTTTTGGGGACTTGAGGCGCAGGTGAGAATGACGCATCCCCACTCCCCAAAAAAGAGTATGTGCCCCCGGGGTAGGCATCCCTCAGGCCCTGAAGTGGCATCCCCTCCCCCCTTAAAAAAAAAAAAAAACATTATATATATATATATATATATATATATATATACATACATACATACATGCCCAAGAGATGGGGTTCCTGGAGCCCTTGAAAGGTTACACCACCACCCCTTTTTAAAAAACAAATACAATTGCTGGCCCGTGGGATGGGGTCCCTGGGGTCTAAAGAAGGCTTGGGGAGGGGACTGCATGCCTCCTCTCTCCATATAAAAAAAGAAAATGAGTAGCCGCTCATTTCACATTTACTGCTTCAGCGTGGGTGCTCCCCATAATGCCCTAGTGCTTAATTCCTAATGGTATTCCTAAAGGGGCAGGGGACCTGTCTTTTTTAATGTTGTTGGGGGCGGCAGGGAGTTCAGCAGCCCTTCAGGCAACATAAACAAAATACAGTAAGTCTTCTGGGGCATTGAATCCATGATCCCAGTAGAAATCACCATATTTTTAAAGCACTCTGAGCTGCAGCTGTGTGCTCTTCAGATGGAGTGCAGGGACTCCTTGTGGTTGGCTCTTTTTAATTTGGCTGCACTTTGTGGACTGAAAACTGTTAAAAGAAAGACTCAAAGATATTTTTTAAAATGATTTATTGAAAATATTTGATGACAATCTCTTGTATTAATAATTGCAATATGTGAATGTATACAATATACATTTGAATATAGTTATTGGTGACTTTTTGATGATGACTGTCAGTCTGCTCTGTCAGTATTGATTTGATGACCCCTTGATAAAGCAAATAGGCCTACTGCTTTTTGTATTTGACAACGCCAGTAGGTCTGCCACACTTAACTTGAGACTCTTTACACCCAGGCGTGGTGGGGGTGTGGGGTAGTAGGTTGTTCCCCTCAAAGGGTTGGGCGCAGGGCCTGTCCACAGACTAGGCCCTACACCCAACCCCACACCATGCATGGCAATTAACATCTTTATGTTTAAAAAAATAGAAATTCACTGGAAAAAAAAACAAATTTTTAAGTGATATTATTACAATTTCCAAATATAACATCTTACTTTACATTTAAAAAATCCTTAGAAATTTACTGAAAAAATTAAAGGTTAAAGGTGAAATTGGTCAAAATGTCAATTAAAACATGCCATTTTGAACAAACAAAACTGCTGAAATTCACCACTTATACTTATCTCAAGTAACTATAACTCACGGCCTAACCTAACTATAACTCCCACCCTTGCTATGCCCTGCTAATAACCTTATATATTATATCACTCATGGTATTCTATGATATCATTCAGAATATCACTGCACTTCTACATCTGAAATGACATAATTGATGACACACCGTGGTTTGGAAATGGCCATTTCTGAAGGGTTTTACCAAATCTCTTTGCTTCTGACCTCCTATTGTTGATCCTGTGCGGCATTTCATTTTTTTCTGGCTTTAGGACTCTTGGGAATTATCACTGTGGACCAGTGCTAAAGTGTTCTCTGTCTAAATTGTATTGGTGATTGGTTTACCTATGGTTGGCATATTTGATTTACTAGTAAGCCCCCACTATACTGCACCATGTGTGCCGAGGGCCTGTAAATCAAATGCTAGTGGGCCTTCAGCACTGATTGTGCCACCAACATGAGTAGCTTGTAAACATGTTTCAGACCTGCCACTGCAGTGTCTGTGTGTGCAGTTGTAAACTGCTATTTTGACCTGGCAATTGAACCCACTTGCCAGGACCAAACCTTCCCTTTTACAACATGAAAGTCGCCCCTCAAGAAGACCCAACGCAGGCCCAATGGGCAGGGTGCAGTGTATTCAAAAGATAGGACATGTACTGGTGTGTCTTGCATGTCCTGATAGTGAACTACTTCTAAAATTCATTTTTCACAATTTCAAGACCTGTATCTCCCACAGAGTAACATGGGGATTGCCTTGAAATATCTTTTAAGTATAATTTCCCATTGGGAGCATATAGAAATATGTAGTTTGGGATCTCTGAACTCATAATCTAAAAGTACATCTTTTGGTGAAGTTGTTTTTTGAATTGTAAGTTTGAAAATGCCACTTTTAGAAAGTGGGCATTTTCTTGCTTAATCATTCTGTGCCTCTGCCTGTCTGCTGAATACACATCTGGGTCAGGATGACAGTTAGGCTGTTTGTTTATTCACTCTAGACAGTCACACAAAAGAACCCTAGGTGTGCCCTGCATATCCTGATGACCCATCGCCATGGTCTTCCTGAGCTAGAGTGGTGGGACGAGCTGACAGTCTCCAACCCCTTTGAGTGTGTCTGGACAGGGCAGGAAAGGCAGGGTCTTGTGCACTACAAAGACTTTATATTGAAGTTTGCCTACTTTAATGGCAAAAATAGGTATAAGTACTGGACTTCCGACCCCACAAAGTTAGAATCCTTCTGGACTGAGGACATTTTACCAGGAAGAAGAGCTAGATGCCATTGAAGAGACAGCAACTCTGCCTGTTGCAGTGTTGTGCTGGCCTGCTGCTTCTGTCTTAGGAGTGGAAGGACTGCACTTTTCTTTCTACATTCTGCTTCCAAAGGTTCTCCAAGAGCTTGGACTGAGCTTGCCTTCTGTTAAGAAGGCTCAGGGACATCGAAGACTTCATCTGCCAAGAACCAAGAAGAAAGAAGCACATCAATGCCCGAGCAATTTTGGAACTGGCGCCGCCATCCGACTCTGCACGAGCCGTGGTCTCCGCTGAGTGTAATGACTGCGACTGCCGCAGCACCTCTGAATTTCTACCACAGCGTGAGTCCCAAGTGCTGTGTCACTGACATCCGTGACACCCGACTCCGCCACCGCACCTGTGGCCCTGTGGTGTGATCGTGACACCGCAAAGTTGACGCCTCGCGTCTTGATCTGCTTGGTTCATCAACCTAGCTGGATCGTAAGGAACCAAAGCCTAGCCACTGATGCCGCATCACCTCCCCTGCAACCTTAAGGAGCCGGCACCTCACCGCCCCTGTCAGCAGTAAGGAACTGATGCCTCACCTCCCCAGTAGCAATATGGAATCAACACTGCACTGGCTCAGGTGATGCCTCACCTCCTCGACTCCGTGCAATGTCTTTGTTTCATCCTTTTCCGAGGTACTGTACCTGGGGTCTGTGTGACTCCATGACTGGCCCACACTCTTCCTCACGAGTGCCGTCAGACTATTGGGAACAATTCCATCAAGATGCCGTAAGAGCCCCAGTTGGACCTATTGTGTTTTGAAGTGCTATACACTAAAATTTAATCTTTCAAAATTTGTATCTTTACTTGTGTATGTTGGATTTTTCTTGTTTTGGTCTTGTTTTACTCAGATATTTATTGGATATTGTTCTGAACTGTTGTGGAATACTTTTGTGGTGTTTTCACTGTGTTACTGTGTGTGTGCATGTGTGTACAAATACTTTACACATTACCTCTGAGATAAGCCTGACTGCTCATGCCAAGCTACCAAGGGGGTGTGCAGGGGTTATCTTAGCTGTGTGACTCACTTACCCTGACTAGAGTGAGGGTTCCTGCTTGGACAGGGTGCAAACCACTGCCAACTAGAGACCCCATTTCTAAAACTGTGCATGACATGGGCATGAGTTAAAGTTTCTTGAGATAACTATAAGTGGTCAAATTCAGTGGCTTTATAACTTTAAAATGGTATGTTTTAAGTGACATTGTCACCTCACTGTAACATTCCTTAAGTCTTTTTTCAGTGAATTTCTTTGTTTTTTTAATTACAAATATTTTTTGTGATTTTATATACATGGTTGGCTATGCAGCAGAGTCCTTTTTCTATGTCATTTCCGTTTTTGTTCGAAAAATGGCACCCTCTAGAAGCACTTAATTGATGTTTTGCCTTATGTGCAAGTTGACTACGCCATACAGCATTGCTGAAAGTGATACCAAACCAGTGCCACAGTCCATGGAGCTGAAAAGAGTGATGCAGGACTTTTTCAGCACACTGGCTAAAAACTGTCATCACTAATTATACAGTAAAGGAAAATAAACATCTATCAATGAGAGCCTAGGCATGCGTGCCATGGTGTCATTATCAGTGACTCTAATGGCTCACTTTGAAGTAAATATAGCCTTGGCCCTCTGAAGCGTTGCACTCGTGGACCATACAATGGTAGAGGCATGTGGCTGCCCACTGTCAGTGTCCCGCCTTTCCACGAGAGTTACTGTGAGCTCAGCCCCACCCTGTTTTGTTTCGAATGCTAACATTTTACAACCAACTGACTTTTTTTTTTAAAGTAGCCTATTGGTATCCTGCCCCTCCCGTCTCCTCCCGAGGCCCGCCCAACCCCTTCCAGAAAGTAACCACAGGCTCCATGACTCATTATTGCCAGGAGGCAGGGTACATTTGCCAAGGCTTGCGCGCGCACACACACACACACACACACACACACACACACACACACACACTCTCACTCACACTATGGACAATCTGTGTTCCAGCCTGCTCACTCTGCCAGCTTTTTTCATTTAGATCGGTTTCCTGTCCCTAACCCCTGAAACGTTCCTGTTCTGTTCCTTGTGCCAGAGAGGGTTTGGAATTAATTTATTTTCATCTCTCCCTTCACAACTGCAGAAACAGCAAAGGCTGAACGTGCAGGGGACTTGTAAAAAGTCGAGAAAAATGCTTGCCATTGGCTGACTCTCTGAAGGGAGGGCCCACTTACCTTTAGAGGCCTGCCAGATCACAGCACTGCCTGAACATTCATCACACAAACTACTTCCCGTGTGAAAATAACCTCAAAATACCTTTGCTGAAAAATAGATAAAGCGGATACACGGTTCCTTCAGAGAGCGCGCACTCATTTGCTGTGAAGGTGTGTAATTGTTGCCAGACAGGCTTATTTTTGGATTTTGAACAGTGCATGAAGTGCAGGTGGGAGCGTACAGCAGGGTCACTGGAATTAAGGGGCAAAGGAGGACCACATTATGGACTGGGTTGACTAAATTATGTGGCAGAAAAAGCCAAAATATACAGCATAATGCGGCACATTTGTTATAGTATTACTCCATTACTTTGGGGGTCATTCTGACCCTGGCGGCCGGTGGCCGCCAGGGCCACCGACCACGGGAGCACCGCCAACAGGCTGGCGGTGCTCCCACGAGCATTCTGACCGCGGCGGTTCAGCCGCGGTCAGAAGCGGAAAGTCGGCGGTCTCCCGCCGACTTCCCGCTGCTCGGGGGAATCCTCCATGGCGGTGGAGCGCACTCCGCCGCCATGGGGATTCTGACACCCCCTACCGCCATCCTGTTCCTGGCGGGTCTCCCGCCAGGAACAGGATGGCGGTAGGGGGTGGCACGGGGCCCCTGGGGGCCCCTGCAGTGCCCATGCCAATGGTATGGGCACTACAGGGGCCCCCGTAAGAGGGCCCCACTGTGTATTTCAGTGTCTGCAATGCAGACACTGAAATACGCGACAGGTGCAAACTGCACCCGTCGCACCCCTGCAACTACGCCGGCTCAATTCTGAGCCGGCGTCCTCGTTGCAGGGGCATTTCCTCTGGGCCGGCGGGTGCTCTTTTGGAGAGCGCCCGCCGGCCCAGAGGAAATGTCTGAATGGCCGCCCCGCGGTGCGGTCATTTGGCGGCTCCCTCCAGGCGGGCGGCTCCCGCCGGGCTCAGAATGAGCCCCTTTGTCATTTTTAAGAAGGTTAAGTGCCTGGGGAAAGGTTTCACCTAATTACTACGAGTTTAACACTAAAATACAGCAAAAGAAATGGGACCAGCCAACCTTTGCAAAGGGACTTCCTGTGCACAGCAACACATGCCGCTGGGAGGCTGGGATAAATGTCCTTTCACCATGGGGTTCCTATTTGACCTGAGCTTCACCATGTTTGGGGAAGGCAAAGCCGACTCCGACCTGGATCCCCAAATCAGGTCTGTGCCCTCTGGTCTCACTATGGACAGGGGTGCCGGGGAATCATGTAGCTCAGTCCCAGTTCACAGAGCGCCCACCTCCTCTGAACTGTAGCCATTCCGCTGCCTCATCAGTCTCCCAAGAAGGTGTCAAACCCAGTGCTTAATTTGTGCTTGTTTTTTCCGGTGCTGAGCACCAGCACTTATTTGTGAGGGCCGGGGCTTATTCTTCTGCCTCAAGCATTTGCTGCGAGCAAAAGACACATATGGGAAAGACGGAAGAAGGAAAAACTAAAAAGCGTCATAAAGGGAGAAAGTAAAAAGTTGCAGGATGAGCTGAAGGGGCAGGGGCGGCCGTAAATGGATTGAAGAGGTTCGATGTGGCTTCAGGATTACGCTGCCTCAGTATTCAGTGCTGGCAGATTTAATTACAGCAGCCTTGTGTTTAAGAGAAGGGCTTTGAGCACCGGCACCTCTTTATTTACAAATTAAGCACTGGTCAAACCCCTCCCAGACGTGCGAGAGACTGGCTTGCTCTCAGCCACTTATTGCTTGCCCCTTTCCATTGGAACCAGACACAGGAATTGTTACTGGAAGTTACAAACGGCCACATTTTATTACACAACACAATATAATCACATGGTTCATAAAAACATTGCACAAGTGGTCCACTGTGTATGGAAGGGGGCAACCTGCCCCCCTTTGATGTGGACCCACTATCTTGTGATTGGCAGCTTCAAAACACGCCTGCCAATCACAGCCAAGCCTGTTCCTTGGCTGTTTGGCCTTCCGCTGTGCTGGCCTCCACCCCCAGGAAGCCTTTGCCGTGGGCCCCCATCGGGTCCAGCTGTAGTTACAATGAAATGAAAACAAAATAATCATCACCAACATACTACGAACCCAGAAACGCACAACTGCCCAGGTTTTTCTTAAGCCTAATGGGGTTTTCTAAGGCCCAGGACTCTTGCATTACTTAATAAAGGTGTACAAGTTAGCACACTAAGAGGGAGAAAGGAGTCAAGAGTGTGACGTGGCCCTAAATTCCAAAGCAAAAGGCAACACATTGTATGTATAATCAGGGACACTGGAATTATGCAGCAGGAGAGAGCCAAATTATATGGCAGGGCTGAGTAAATTATGCTGTAAGAAGGGGCCAATTATGCAGCACAATGCAGCACATTTTATATTTCATAATTTTTTAGGCTGAGCACGCAAGCGGTCTGTCCCCGTTGTAATCTCTCTGTGGGCTTTTAACAACGCCCATGTCATGCCCATCACTTTCGTTGTTTCGTGGGCTTGCCTTTTAAAATTCGATTGATTTCTTTACTGAGCGCCATTCATACCTTTTCCGGTGTTTAGCCCTCCTAGAGCGCACCGGCCAACTACTGAAAACATACAAGGCTCCATGTTTTCCGAATGATTTCTGGACTACTTTTTCTTTTTATTCTGTAGGCAGAGCGATCTTGCTGGGAAGTAACCAAGTGCTTTTCATGACTACCAGTTTAATTCTGTTGTTTATCCTAGCGCTCCTTTGCGAACTTAAGGTTTTACACAGCGCAATCTTTTTTTATTACTATGCAAAGGCAAAACTGGACCGGTCTTTTTGTTCTGATTAGTCACCTTCACGCTCATGGCGTGGCACTTTATATTGTCTTCCTTATGTGAATTTGTATTACTTTTTATTTTCAGTTTATGTGGCAAGAAAAGTCCGGTTAGGAGTTTACAACGCTAATAGCCCTAACTAGAGCAAAAGCGAGAATCATTGCATTGCAAATGCTTGTTAGACTTGGTAACACTGTCTGGGTGTTGGTGGCATCTTATTAGTACCAATTTAACAGCATAGCAGTAAGCAACAGAAATGTGACCAGTGCAGCTTTGCAAAGGGCCTTTCACTGCACAGCAACATGTGTCATTGCATTATTAGTAACTTTTGAAACCGTTTGAACTAGAAACAATTTTTTTTGTTAAATTCTGCAGTTTATATGGCAGATGATGGATTATGTGGCAAATAAGGCAAATGTATAATTATGGAAAAATTACTGCAGCCACACAACGGCATAATTCCAGTGGCCCTATGTATAATCTATTTAGAGACTCTTCAGATTTAAAAAATATAGTATTTTTATAGACATTTGGAAGCATTCAATTTTACTACCCTAGGTTTTCTGACTGCATTCAGTGACAATTATTAGAAGCAGTGATATCTAATAATGAAGTTAGAAACATCCGTCAACCACCCTGAAGGTGTCTCAGGACAATTAAACACACAATTGAATATTGTTTTAGGTTTTTTTTTCATTTGTGTTTTTTATTCAGGGCAATCTCTCTTTCTTAGGTTGACGCTGTTACTCTTTGCTGGTTTCCTGGCCTTCTTTGCTGGTCTTCCAAGTTTCTTTTCCAAGGTGGTTGTTAGAGGGTATATTACCCCATTTGCCTTACTAGGATACAAAGTCGAAAGGCAATTTGTTCTCTTCCAAGGCCCTGAGGAGGTCCAGAGTCAAGAGGGCCAAAGCACGTCAACTCACTTTCTTTGGAGAAGTCTCTGTTGAAAAGAAAACTTTTCTTGAAAAACTGTTTAGTTCACTATAATAAGGAAACAGAAGACAAAGGTGTCTTGATTGATGTACTTGTTTTTAGACTACCTCTGACTGTAGACTTTGGCCCTCATTCTGACCCTGGCGGATTGAATCCGCCAGGGCCGAGGGCAGCGAATGCACCGCCAACAGGCTGGCGGTGCATTCATGGGCATTCTGACCGCGGCGGTAACGCCGCGGTCAGAAACGGGAAACCAGCGGTCTCCCGCCGGTTTCCCGCTGCCCATGGGAATCCTCCATGGCGGCGCAGCAAGCTGCGCCGCCATGGGGATTCCGACCCCCTTCCCGCCAGCCTGGTTCTGGCGGTTTACACCGCCAGAACCTGGCTGGCGGGAACGGGTGTCGTGGGGCCCCTGGGGGGCCCTGCAGTGCCCATGCCAATGGCATGGGCACTGCAGGGGCTCCCTAACAGGGCCCCACATTGCTTTTCAGTGTCTGCTTAGCAGACACTGAAAAGCGCGACGGGTGCCACAGCACCCGTCGCACACCTTCCACTCCGCCGGCTCCATTCGGAGCCGGCATCCTCGTGGAAGGCGCTTTCCCGCTGGGCCGGCGGGCGATCTTTTGCAGATCGCCCGCCGGCCCAGCGGGAAAGTTGAAATGCCCCCGCGGTCTTCTGACCGCGGGCGGTGTTTGGGCGGTTTCCGCCCGGCGGGCGGCGTCCGCCGCCCGTCCGGGTCGGAATGAGGCCCTTTGTGTGTAAACCGTGTTTCCATAGACCTCTGATTGGTGAGACACTCTTTAAATTGTGGGCTTCTCTTGACAACAGCTTGCGGCTGAGATATAATAAGGGTTGTAAGACCCCCTGTTTATCTGGTTGTTATAGCACTGCTCCTAGTCCATAACCGGAAGCATCAGTTTCTGGTAGAAACTTTTTGTGGAAGTTAGGGCCACTGAGAATGGGAGCATTGCACACAGCGTGCTTCAGGAGATGGAAGCTACGGTCTTGGGCATTTGACGACTTTTATTATCTTTGAGGGGCATTTGTAAACATGTCAGCGAGTGGACTGGCAATTTCCCAAAATTGTGGTAAGAATCATTGGTAGAACTCCACAAGCCCTAGAAAGGATCAAACTTCTCTCTTCGTGGTGGGTCTGGGAATATTTTTTATAGACTCTACCTTGTCAATTTGAGGTCAAATAGTTCCTGATTGGATGGAGAAGCCCAAATACTGAATGTGGTCAGTAGTTAGAGTGGTATTCCTTGGGTTAATGGCAAGGCCATAGCAACACAAAATGATGATGGACAGAGTGCTGAAAATTTTCAAACACTCATCCCCAATCAAAGATCTGGGTTAAATCCATCGTTCTTTTACTCACTATGCCACCCAGTTTGGACCCTGCCCTATGAAAGTCTGTCTTGACCCTTCTCCCCATGGAACAGTACAGCCTGGACTGCCAGGCCAGTCCTCCCTGGACCAGAAACAAGCATCCTGGGACTGGTTTTGGGGTATCACACCTCATCAGCCAGGATAGCTTGAATCCAGTGGCACAGTGAGCAAGGGACCTACATCTGGGCATACCCTGGCCACTTAGGGTGACTTTAGCAACACAAAAGGATGATGGGTGGAGTGCTGAAACTTTTCAAACACTCACCCCCAGATACAGATCTGTGTTGAATCCATTGTTCTTTAGCTCACCATGCCAACCAAGAATGGACCCAGCCAGATGCAAATCAGTCTTTTCCCTGCTCCCATGGGAAGAGTCTATCACGATCTGCCAGGCCAGGTCCTCCCTAGACCGTAAACAAGCATCCTGGGACCGGGTTCCTTTTGTGTTGCTAATGTTAAGAACAGGCAGTTGTAATGTCCCCAAAATGTGGTCTAGATCAGTGGTTCCCAACTTGTGATCTGGGGACCCCCGGGAGTCTGCAAAAGCCTCTTCACGGGGTCCGCGAAGGCTTAGAAAATTAAATAATATTAACAGATTAGGCCCCCAGCTTTCAGTAATGACTCAGTTGGGGCCCCCAGAATCCAATAAAGATTCAGTAGTGGGGTTCCCCGGTCTCCAGTAATGATAAAGTAAGGTTTCACAGAAGTCAAAAGGTTGGGAACCACTGGTCTAGATGTTGTAGATGGGTTTCCCATGTAGGGCTTAAAACAACAATGTCACACAATCTGCAGCTGCATAATCTTGGTGGGCTCTTACAGGATGTTTATGAGCCTTGGAAATATAGCAGGGGCTCCGTGAAGGTCTATGGGTAGAACTGTAAAATGGTAGAAACCAGGGGTAGTCAAAAAAACTGTTTTCTCATGGGCCTCTGGCATTATTCTTGCCCCTTCAAACCTCTCAACTAGCTCATTGATATGGGGCATGGGATATCTATTAAATCTAGAGATACTATTCATCTGTCAGAAATCAATACAGAATCAGAGACTCCTGTCTCCCTTTGGTACTAATACTACAGGAGAACACCTAGCACTTTGGGAGAGTCCAACAATGCCTGCTTATAGCATGGACTCAACCTCCTGTTCTACTGCCTATCTTCTGTGTTCCAGGATTCTGTAGGGTTTTAACTTCACAACATAAGATGGAATACCAATGATATTCAATCCGGATTGCCTGAAAGAAGGGAGGGGTATTTCTCCAGGAGCTGGAAAAGCTGGAGTTTTTGATGTTCATTTAGGGTATCTTCAATAGTGACACTTTTGATTAACCCTTTCCTGCTAGAGGCCGAATAGGAATATCTGGGGATGAGTAACGTTAATATAACATAGGTGCCTGGCATTCCTTCCCCCTGGTGTGGGTTATTCCAGTTTCTTTAATAGGTTTGCAAACATTATTGGTATCCCCCTACCACTGTGAGGGACAGCCACTCAATATGGTACTAGAGTTACCTTTTAAATGATGGTATTGGGTCACTGCTACTTATCAAAAATTTTGTTTTCTGTGGTAGGAAGTAGAAAGAGGACCTTCTCCCCCACAGTGAATTCCTAAAACAGCACTCTTTTATAATAAGTTCCCTTTTGTTACATTTTGGCCCTTTTCTAGATTGTCATGTACTCTGTTTCATAGGGTTAATAGGGTTTCATTTAGATTTGTCTCGTATTCGAGGAGGGGTGTCCCTGGATAATCCTCTTTGACCCATTGTTCTACTGCCATATCTTGTAAGGTGCAGAACCTTCTCCAGAAACAACAATTTGAGCGGTGAAAAACCAGTGGACTTCTATTCATGAGAACATATAGAACTAAGGGTAGTTTTCGTTCCAAGTCTCTCCTGTCTCATTTATTATTTTTTTCAGCATGGTTTTTATTGTCCATTTATATCTCTTGACTAAACCATCAGTCTGTGGGTGATATACGGAGGTATGTATCTGCCGTATGCCTAAAAGTTTACATATTTGTGCCATTAACCGGGACTTGAAGGTAATGCTTGGAGGATGACTAGTTTGTGTGGAAACTCCACCTGAGAGAAAAAGTGATCATTGCCTGGGCAACTGTAACCATCATCATACTAGTTTGTGGAATTGTTTCTTGATAACGGTTAGCCTAATCCACCAGAATATATTGATGCCCTCGGGTGGAGCGTGTGAGAGGCCCCACCAAATCCTTCCTACCCTCTGGAAGGGAGCCTCAATAGTGGAAGGGGTAGTAGTAGAGCTTTAAATACCCCAGTGGGGTTTGCCAATTGACACCGGGGTCAGGCAGTGCAATATTTTCTTACATCACTGTAAACCCCAGGCCAATAAAAACGGTCCAGGAGATATTTCAAGATGTGTTCTTTCCCATGATGTCTTCCCCTATCTGGTTATAGGCTAGGTGTAATGCTTGCTTCGGGAAAGCTACACAAGCAACTGTTCATTATGATGTTCCCCCATCGTTGTCATTTGATACACCAGGCCTTTTTTATATGAAAGTAGGGCATTTCTTGATCTTGCTCATCCTCTTTGACTTGTTCCCAGGCATGCATCAAAGTACTGTCCTCTTTCTGCTATGCTCGGAAGCTCGGTGAGAGGTCCGTGCTACCTCTGAGGATGAACTGATAGATGCCAAATTGGTTTTATTGTTCAGGCAATACTTCTGTCTCTCTCTTCTCTTCTCTTTTCTAGATTTCTCTTCTCATATTGGGGCCATTTGTTTCTCAACATTCCTAAAGTGAGCCTCCCAGAACCAACTGTCTGGATTCTGGTGTTCCAGGGTAGTTAGGTACTAACTAAACTTGGGATGATCAGTACTAATAATCGCTCTCTCTGGCAATGAAGGAATTACCCCTACCTTCAAAATCTGGGGGTCTCCCTCAATCTCGATTAACACTTCTAATAACGGAAATACCGTCTTAATGTCTGCATATGCTGTTGTGCCTGCAGGATTCACAGCTTGATTTGCTGCCTGTAATTCCCTGGGAAGCAATGGCACTATATTTGGTCCCCATCATTCCTGTGGCCAGGCTGCATTGGAGGCTACTCTTTCAAAGTTATCAAAGAAATAGTCAGGATCATCCCCTTCTTGGTATTTCTGTAAATCTGTCTCCGGGACAAGTGGATGTACCAGAGCACTGGTGATGGCATCCGTTAGCCTCATGATGGCAGTGTTTTAGGCCTGTTAATTGGTGGTTAACAATGTGGTTTGATCTTTAGGGCAGCCTGGAAGGTATCTAGTTGTTATTGTGCTGCCTGTACCTGCTGTTCTACCATCAACTGTAAATGGTGTTGGCCTTCTGCCAGCTGGGTTATCATGCCCTGTAAAGATATGAGTTGTGTCATATTGCCAGACACTGTATCCCACTTCTGACACCACTCATAGGTGACCCAGGACAATTAAACACACAATTGAATATTGTTTTAGGTGTTCTTATGTGTGTTTTTTCTTTTAGAGCAATCTCTCTTTCTTAGGTTTCTTCCTCCTGCACGTCTTCACTGGTTTCCTGGCCTTCTTCACTGGTCTTTCAAATTATTTTGCAATGCACTGGCCTCTTTTTCAATCCTAGGATACAAGAGGGTAGGTTACTATGATGTAAAACCATATAAAGGTATCAGTAATTATAGAAGGAATCTCATGGTCAATCAAACACCCACCACCTTCAGCATGCAGGGTGTTGCCCACTCTCAAAATGGGTGCTTCCTTCTCACCAATGGACCTAGGTTCTCTAGGGATGGATACCTTTTCCCCACGTCACCACCTCTGCAAGTGCAAATAATGTGTAAATGGCACTTGCCTATAGCCACAACCATTCTCCAGGGTTCTGGTTATGGGAATCTTAACGTCATCCTTTGCGGCTGGCTGGTTCAAGAATGGTTAGCTGGGACTATTGAGGTTCTCTGTGTCTCTCGGCATTGCGTTCCCCTTCAGTGGTCTCATAGGGCCCTCCTCTGATATTCTTAGTGGGTGGCGCCACCTCCCAAAATGACCCGCTCTCTCTCTCCTTCAGTGCGGTCTCTGGTTGGATTCTGCCGTCTCCGTTCCTGTGCTCCACTTCGCTGTCTTTACTCTTTGCACCATCACTCTTTTCATCATCCCATCTCTGCACCCTCCATTTCTCACTATCATCTTTTCAAGTTGGCTCTTCGTGGTGTCCTGCAGTCATTTCCGGTCATGGCAGCCAGAACGCTGCTGGCTAGGACGTTGCTGCTTTGCACATCCTCAGATACAGTGGCAGCCATATTGGAATTCTCAGCCAGGTCACCCAATCTATCACCCACACCCTCCACCCTAATGACCATTAGTGACCCAAGCGGCAAGTCATTTGATATGTATCCTCTGCATATGACAAATATTGCTATCGTAGCTGGAACAATATGACAGTCTAGTAAATTATATATTTCAGAGGTTTGGTATAGTGCACATTCTGAAGGTAATTACTTTGAAGTTCTTTTAAATGTGATGATAAAAAAAGAAGGCCCAGTCAATCTAATTAATTGCCCAACATCACACACTTTGTTCAAAGGGGAAAGTTGGGATTGGACCCAGGTTTCCTTCACACATATTGTGCAATTCAGCCACAGGATTGATATCTCATTTTCTCATACATTTGAACTAAACAGACAATGCTTTTTGTATAATTGTGCGGATACACTGTATTAAATGATCATACACGTAACAAGTTAAATCAAGCTGACAAAAGCTGTCTTTTTGGAAGGACACGCCACGTTTATGTTGATATGCCTAGCTTCACTTGACTTAACAAATAGGCCTATATCTGGGGGGCAAGAAGAGGCATTTTGAGACATAGGTGATGTGGGCAATTGCCCAGGACCACATCTTTCGACGGGTACCCTGGGAAAGTAGACTTTCCTCCCACCTGTACCTATTACTCTCTCTCATAACCTCTCTCTCTCTCCCTCTCTCTCTGCCTATCTCTGACTCTCTCTCTTTTTAGCCAGTGGTTTGTTAAGAATTCTCTACATCTCTCATGAGACATATTTCAAATGCTCTTGTTGCCAATACGCTCCTCTGGGAAATTGTGCATTGAGCCTGCCAGAGCTTTACTATGGTACCCTCTCATTTTCAGCATTTTTTATTAAACTTTCTTAGTCTTTTGATAATCATCCTCTGCACTGCAGTTCTGTTGGGCGTGGAGGAACTCACTGAATGGAATACTCCACTCCAAACTCGGCGGATGGCTACTCTGCACATGAAGGATTGAATTTCCCGCTGTCTCTTTTCTGAACAATTTTGTCATTAAAGTTCTATTTCTCACAGACTTCAGATCCAAAAACTGAACTCTGCTCCTACTGTGGATCATAGAAAATCGTAACTTTAAGTTGATTGAGGGCCATAGGAAACTGTTTTTACCCATCCTCAGGGCTAATCAAATGCAAAAAAACATATTGTCAATGGAACAAAACCAAATAACAATTTTTCTGTCCATTGTTCCATATTTGCTCCGCAGAGCAACCGCTCCTCCCACCAGCCCATCACCAAATTGGCATCCTGGACGGGTATCTGTTACATCTGTTATGCTGAGGATGTAGCCTATCTATCACGGCCATGATGCAGGCCAATCGTTCTCCTAGTTAACACTGTTGCCCTGCCCGGTGCTCTGATAGCTCAGTGTGTTACAGAAAAGCACAATTGGGCGCATCTGATTGGTAAATTCAGAAGCCTTTAAGAATTTGGAAATATTGGTGGCCAGTTTACCTTCCTTATTCATGGTACCAAGTGAAGATGTACCACACTCGATAGAAGAACAGAACAAGAGTCCGTGACATGCTTAGGCACTTTGTGGCAGGGAATTGGTAAAATTCAGGGATATGTGTCTTGGTTTCTCTCAGAGGAAGTCAAGAATTTTCTCTGCTGGTGACACACAAGATTCAAGCATCACGCTCTGGCAAAGGTTGCACTCATCAGTGATGCAGGTACTCTAGCTTAGTAAAGTCAGGATATACTCAAATCTCGGTACAATGATGAATTGGACGTTGTGTCTCTCAGGATGATAGTTCTAATAGTCCCTGAGCCCAGCTCAAACAAAACTATTCCCTGAATGGCCACATCTACGGGACTTGTCTACAACATAGGTTGCTCTTTGGCCATAATACAGATGCACCAGGAAGACAAGTAGGGGTCAAGTGGGACTTAATTGGCCGATGAGAGAAATGGAGCTCAATGGAGAGGGTTGTATTATGTTTCCCAGCCTATATAGGATCAGCTATTGCTTAATTTGAGCCGGTGGTTGCAGGGAGGGCCCACCGGTCCTCATTTTTGGGTACTGGTGTTTATTTTTCCTTAGGATCCTTTCATCCAGAGCAACAGAGAGAAAGGTTGAAAAGTGAAAAAGGAAGAGAAAAACAGAAAAAAAAGGTGACAAAGGATGAACGCAAGGGTATATATATAAAAAACAAGAGCCTGCAAGAGTGAAATAAAGGTGCAGGAGGCGTTTGATGGTGGACTAAAGGTGGATTATGGGAAATTGACTACGCAGTTTTGTTATTCAGCACCACGATCTTCTATAGCGCTGACCGCTGACTGCTGAGCAAAACTTGAGCCCTGGCACATATTCTTTTTACAAATTAAGCACTGCAGTCAACCCATCAATGCTCACATGTTGAGTATCCTCTGCTAGTCTTATTCCATTAATTAAACTTCTATTGCATTTTAACTGCAGTGCAAGCAAATAACATGAGTGCAAGCAAGTAAAAGCAGATTAAACAGCGGAAGGGATTTGCAGAACATCAACATATTTGAACCAGTGAGAAGAGAGAACTAAGAGAAGACGATTCTTTGCAATGAAGCAAAGGGGGGTGAAGTGGAATATAGTAGCAGAGGAAATAAATTAATTTCAGGGTATTGGAGTGATTAGAGAGAATAAATCAGACTTAGCATTGGAAAGTCAAGAAGTTGGAAGATGAAACTGGGAGCAGACCATAAAGTATGCGAGAAAACTTTGAAAGTAGCAGTGGAACAAGAATGAGGAGAGTTACGACCAAAAATACATGTAAAGGTGAATCGAAGAAAACGAAAGAGTAAATTGGAAGCTGCTATAAGAAAGCAAAGGAGGAGGAGGTGAAAGCAGAAGGAGAGATATGAGAGCAGCCAAGCTACAATTCTGACATTGAGCACAGAGAGAAAGGACAGTATGCACATACACCGACAATAAGGAAGGAGCTGCAAACAAGACAAAAGAAACTGAACCTAGAATAGAAATGTTAGTAGTATGAGAAGTAAGAAGGTGTTGATTTTTGCACTGATTGTAGGAAACACAGCAGGAGGAGGCCTCGGTGTAGATGGTTTTGAAAGAAAAAGAGACCATTAACTAAATTTGTGGGCATTGCCACGACCCATCACTCATAGCTTGGTGAGGATTTGGTACCTTTCACAAGTGCAAGTTGGGTTTACCCTCAGGCAAGTGAGCTGAGTGCTCTGGTGGGGAGCGACTAAATCTGGGGGCTGGTCCAACAGTCAGTCCAAGGGTGTGGAACCAAAACACAGGGTGAATGCAGGATGGGCCCTGAATTGTTCAGAATCGAGTGGTTGAATGTTGAATTAGGGTCTGTTGTCTTTGGTGAAGTAAATGGGCTCTGTTGAAGCAACTACTACTCATTGATAGTAGTTAGACATTTGACTCACCAATAATGCATCTATTCCATGTCTGGCTCAATATTTGGCTTTGCCTGTTTTTTTCGGTCTCCCATTGAATGCATCTGCAGTAGTTACCACTTTCTCTTTCTATTTCTTTTGTGGTCACAGACATTTCCGTTTTATCTCACTACACTTGTATCTCTAATTCTCCCTCACCTGTGCGTCCTTTCTTCGGTCCGTTTCCTCTTCCTTCCTGTTTGCATCTCCCCTTTTTCTCCATCTTGCTCTCTCCCTATTATTCCTCTTTTTACTCCCTCCCTCCTCCCTTTACCCCTTTATTATTTGCTTTCAATCAGTGGTGTAAATAAAGACGATGGAGCTTCCCCACAGAATGAGTTGGCGGGGTCCTCAGGCTCCTGTAAGTCACAGTTATTCATAGGCTTTAGGTGGAATGGGGACCCCCAGAAGGTGGGGGCACCCCAGTACCATAGAGGCTCTATGGGCCTGCATTACACCCCTGAAACATTGCCATACATCAATCAGAGATCTGTGGGCTGTAGTTTCAGGCCCTTCTTCTCTAACAGAAAGCAGTGCCCCAGAGCTCTGATCCATACAAACTGTGCAGGTCTGAAGGCCAGAGAATGGATCTGTGGCCCATCAGACAAGCACTCAGTATTTTATTTCTCCACAGTAGTCTGGAGCTGCACTGCAGGGCGGCACCACAGCTTCACAGCCTCAGAATGGAAGAGTGGAAAGAGGTATGATGGTCTTCTAATGTCTTAAGGGTCAAGCTGCCCCTGCTTGCTGTCTCTGGTCCTTCATGCTTTTCTGTTCTTCCTATAACTCTCCTCTATTTCATTTCTCCTCTGTCCATCCTCATATCTCACCTGTCCCTGCCTCTCCTCTTTGCTGTCTCTTATTTCATCCCACCCATGTCTGTCCTCCTCTCTCAGACCATTTACTCTTCTCTCCTGTATCTGGTTCGTCTCCTATCTCTGGTCGTCTTTGGCCCCTTCCCTTTTCTATTCCACCTGCCTCCCAGTCTCTCACTGTCTTGTCTCTTTCTCACCAGTCTATGTTTCTTTAACACCTGTCTCCCCCTCCCTTCAAACTCCTTTGCTCTCTTTCACCTTCCTTTATGTAATTCGTTCCCTCTCTTTTGCCTGGTGACCTCGAACCTCTTAGATGTGTGTCTCTCTCTGAGACATTTCTCTCCGAATCGCGATTTTTCACACACACTTAGCTCTCTCTTTGTACCTTTCCACTATCTTATACGCACATTGTTCAGTCTGTGGTGTCCTGTCCTCTTCTTCTCCCTTGCCCCTTTTCTCCGTCTTTCCTCTTTCTCATCTCTTGGTCTCACTTTCTCCGCTCTTTTTCCCACCTCTCTCTTTACAACCACTCTCTTACTCTAACTCTCTCTTTATATGTTGGCTCTGCTCGTCTCTTTCGGTCTATTCTTTCTCCTCACCAGCTTAGAGACAGAGGCAGGGTTGCTCTCTTCCTCCAGGGTCTCTCCATATTGCAACAATAAATCAAGAAATGCTGATGTTGCAACTTTGTTTCTTTCTACTCCCCGCCTAGAACATCCTTCAAAGCAGGAGCTTCCAGGCAGGAGTCATTGTTCTTTATTTTTCCAGATCACACTGACTTTCCTTGGCTGGATGAGGAGCCCCTCCAGTGAGGGGGAACCTACTCACCGCCCAAGGCTCCCTTTCACATGATTTTAACCAATGCTTAGTGCAATTGAAGTTTATTAATCGATTTAGAGCTCAACTGAGATGAAGAAATCAATGCAGTAAAACACGCTTCTCCAACTAGTAGTTTGTGAGCTCCAGGTAGCTCTCCAGCTACCTGTAAGTACCTCTCCGATGTGCAGCCCAGCCTACTAATTTACAAGCTTATGCTTGTAAATTACACATGGTTTGACCTTTGTGTACTGACAACTCGCTGGTACTGGGGTCACAAAGCCTTTGGGCCAAAAGACACTTAGACCCAGGGAACCTAGAGGCTTTATCTCTCAATCTGTCAAATTTGTGGGAGTTCAACTCCAACCTCCTGCTCAAATGCACTGTCCTGGAAAGATGAGCATGTTGTAACGTAGGAATAGTATTTTGAATTATAAGGTTACTAAATTGAGTTCAGCTCGAAATATTAGTAATTTGACTGCTATGGATGAAGAGTATGTTACTATGGCACGTCAGGTGGAGCGGTATCTATGGGTTGGATACTGCTACTCCCAATCACAAGTTAAGCAGTGTTCGGAGAAGTGATGTGAGAATACTCATCCTAACTTAGCTAGACAGAAACTCTGGTGTTACAATTGAGCGTGAGTATAGGTAGACTACAGGCAAAAGTACTGCCGGGCTCACATCCGTTCACTTGTTTTTTTACATGCTCCACAACCTGCCCTGCCCCATGACAACCTCTCCACCACCAAGTCTTGCATTGCAACCCATATTGGCACCACGACTCCAATTTATCAATTGGTTAGAGGAGGAGATTATTAAATAGATCTGCCCAGAATCAGGATAACCTTCTCTTAAGGTCCCATGGATTCCAGGTCTGCATGGATATTCCCTTTTCCGAGGTCAAAACACTTGTAATTGCACAGTAGATGGGTACAATTACCACCCTGAATTGGTGATCCCAGACCAAGTAATTTCAGCAACTAGTGCAGTGCAACTTGCCATTGAGGCCTGAGTGTCTCTTCTGCACAGGTGCAAGGACCACTGGTCCTGTACAAGTTTAGTGTATTACCCGCAAACCACACCCCTCGCCCTGGGAGCAGCTGTGGCTGTTAGGAGGTTGGAGATATCAGAACAGTGTTCATGAAAGCCATCTACAGCCATCAGTAGGAGAGACTTTAGAGAAAAAGAGATCTAAGAGTAATAGTAATCAAGTAAGGGAAGGAAAAAGGAGTAAGTAGCGAGGAAGGGTGGAGCGAGGGAGTGGAAGGAGAGGATGACAGACCGTAAAACTGAATGATACAGTATAAGCAAGAGCGGGGAACATGAGGGAATAGAATATTGGAAAGAGCAGAACAGAGTGAGTAAATAAAGTGAGAGAGGGTGCAGAAGAGAGGTGTGGGAGGGATAGTGATAACAAAAGGAGATGGAAGAACGAGAGAAGAGGAGATTGCGTACACTCTAACAGGATTCCCAGGTCAGGTGTGAGCATTTCATCCAGTCTAGAAATTTGTTCTACAATCTAGGGCCGTGCAGTCCTGTTTGTTACATTGCACCATCATGACTACAAGTCCTAACATGCAAAGCACAACGAAAATACAGATGAGCTTTTCACGCATGAACCTGACAAACTTTAAAGCTCTCCATCAAACACTGTGGAAATGAAGATCTGCATCAAGGTTTGCACTTTAGGATGGTATTTAGGTCCTATAATGTTTAAATACTTGACACTTATAAGGAATTTATTAATTTTATATTGAATCCCGCAATTGAGCATGTCTGCTACAACATATCCAAACACACATTTTGAGAGTTTAAAAAAAAAAGTTTTAAAGACAAACACATTTTAATATATTGATTTAATATATAAGGCTTTATTTAGTTAATATGTTTTGCTACAGGGGTCTCCAACTTTTTTAGTAACAAGAGCTACATATGTTCAACGAAAATTATCCTTGGCTACTAGTCTTATTAGTGTTGTAATAGTGAGCACATTAAAATGACACATCAGTGCTCATGCTATGCAAGAGTAGCAACAATGAACACCTCTGTGCATCAGGGAGGGTTGCTAGCAGTAATGTAACATAGGCCTTGTCACTTGGGAATGCTTCTACATGGGTAATACATAGCAGCCACCGCTCCAGTGCTTGCAGCACGAAGGTAATAATATTAGTAATATCTTTTATCACTACCACATGATTTAACTCTCCTATACGAGCTTTAAAAATATTTATCCAGGCATCTTATTATGAGTTCTTTATTTTTTGTTTCAAATACACACTTTTCAATTTAGTTGAAAATATATACAGCCAAGCAAAAGGCTTTGCGTCCCCAATACCCGTGCTTACTGCTGCAGCTGATCTTGTGCTTTATTCTTCTTTCTTTGGTCTGGTTTCGTCATTGCAATTTATCCTGTTTATGTACAGCGCAAGCATTGTAGAAAATGACCCTCTATAGTTCCCAAAATTATTCAGCTAGATAGCTGCCTGGTGGTAGCAGTGTCTTCAATGAAGGTGGGGGGTACGAGAGGTGGGAGTGAAATATGCCTATTGGCAACAGTCTCAAACATACAAATGTCAAGCAACTTGAAGTAAAGAAGACCACCCTCAGTATAGTGGCCTGTTATGGGTTTTAATTGGGCAAATAATACACATTTACATTTTCCAGTACTCTGTCTTCATCAAAGATTGCCACCAAATGTACTCTTGTTGTTTTGCTTGCATTACAAATGGTCTCCTTAAGAGTATCCGAAATTCATAAAGTATCCATTAACTAGGTTACCGGACCATCAGTAATTACAGGGTCTGTAGAGCTGCCATGTCTAACTGGGAGATTTTTTGCAGTTGTAATGAGAAGTGAGGAATTGCCTTCACAATATAGCCTGGAATTACCAATTCCCGTTGAAATTCCTCATTACAAAGTGCATTCTCAAGGTTCAGCCGAGGAGCCCTGTTAATGCTGCGCACGCAGAGTTAACAGGATCCCGGTCTCATTGAATTCAGGCATGCGGAATTAATAACTCTGTACCAGAGCATGCCTAATGAGACCCAAAGTGGGAAGAAGGCACTCACAAGAAAGACTTGTGAGTGTTCCGAACACTTACTAACGATCAGGAGGGGGACACAGAGTTCAGAGAATTGTGCTGAGGAACTGGCTACTGGTCAATAACTTCCAGGCACAAGGGCACCAGCAGTGTCTGAAGATGTGTAATCCATCCGAAAAACTGAGTGATTACGCCATAAGGCCCACATTTAAAAAACAACATATATTTTCCCATGCATAGACTTACACGTAAGGGAAGCTGAGATGTACAACTTTTAGACCAATCCAAAAACACTCATAGATACCTGTTTACTAGTTTGAATTACCTCCCAGTAAAACTGGATCAGGTGTTCCAACACCTAGGAAATTAATTATGGTAATAACACTCCACCTGCCTCATAGTCAAGGCCTTTTATAGCAAGTACATTCATCAGGAATTGCCTGCCTCCGATAACTTCTTCAGTAAGGTTGAGGACAGACTGGTGCAGAGACCCCACACTTCATGGTACCTATGTACGTCTGCTTGGATCCAGCCCCACTGCTTCCTGCTGTGAGAAGCATCACTTGATGCAAAGCTTGCGTATGGAGAGCAACCTGGAACAACATTTGAAGGGGAACCACACTACAACTGAAGCACGTGAGTGGATCTATGGTCTCTGCCTGGAAATTGTATATAAAAGTAGGATCCAAACTTTGTCCCAGTTCCAAGCTTTTCTTGATCAAGGGAGGGAGCCCTCGACAGAAAATTCAAAGAGCTGCTGTGCAACTCGTGCTGGTGACTGCCTGACAGTCTGTATCTCCAAGGTGAGAGGACTTCGCTTAAGGTTAACACTTTCTGTTGGATGAGCTGAGGGTCTGACTGAGGTGCCTAGAAACCTGACCGCCTACTGAGAGAGGCATGTGGTCTGCGTTGTTGCTAGGAGGACAAAAAGTCAGAGAGGAGAAGCCCAACAAGTTCCATGCATGAAGAGCCCTAATGAAAGCTGACGACACAAGAGGCTGAACCAGGAGTGGCCTGTGCTGGTACTGGAAAGAGGACACCTGTCTCTGCAGGGTTCAGGAGCTGACTGTCCCAAGCCTGTACCAAAGTGTATAACCAAACAATCTGCCATGGCCATCTCAGTGGAGAATCCTGAATATCCTACAGGCCACAGCTGCCCGCAGTCTTAACAGCAGGAAACTCGGCCCAGAAGCCACAACTGCTGTCAGAGAGTGCTGGACTGGAGCGGTCCCAAAGAGCCACACTGCTGAAGTCGGCTGTTGCTATGCACACCACCATCCCTGAGGCCGACCTGCAAACCGAATCCTGAAGTGAGGCTGTTGCTGGAGCTTGCCCTTCAGGGAGTCAGGCTTATGAGTGGGTGTGTAATCTACATCAGCTGCTAAGCTGGCATCACTATGAGCGAATGCAGATAAACTGTAGGGCATAGGCTACAGAGAGGGACAAGAAACTGATGACCACCGGAGAGCCCAGAACACCCGACTGTGCCTACTATGAGACATTGTATAAAGTTGGTCCTCAAAACAGTAAGAACGTTTTGACCCAGTCATGCCTAGTCACACACAGAGATAGGGAAAGTAACAGCAAGAAACATGACCTGCCGGAGGATGATTACTGGAAAGGCGATGGTGGAGTGCTTCTCTGTTGGGATGCAAGTTTGGTAGCCGTGTATAAGGTCCCTATGGAAGTGCGTGGTAGGTAGTTCTGATGTTAGTTTAAAGTGCTTTCTTTTTCCGTAAATAGTAAGCACTGGGCTGGTTCTTGCATTATTGTGTATGTTGGTTGATTGTTCAGTTCTCCTCTGAGCTCTTACCCCCCAGCACTACCTCACGGAGAGGCATTTGACTGCTCATTCTTGTCCTGAGAATCACATGCAGAAAATGTTTCACTTTGCGGAGCCTTAGTCAAATGGACCACACCCGTGACAAAGTCAGCCAACATGTTCGTAGGTCTGTATCCCCCACCGAGCGGGGTCTAACAGACCCCATCAGACTAATTGACCTACCACAATCCAACACCATGCAAAACCATTACCAGTGGAGCTATGGCCTACTGTCTGTATGTATAGTCCAAGGAGGCGTTGATGAGCTGCTGCCTTCTCAAAAACTTGTGGGCTCCCCTCGCCAGAGGTGTTTTAGGGCTGGATGACACAGCAATTGACAGAGCGGGAAGGGTCCCCCGAATCTCAAAGCACTGTGGTGCCATACAACAGCCCTTGTCACAAGTGGCCTCTTACCATCGACAGGGCTGGTAACTATAGTTACCAGCACCATCAGAGTTATGAGTTTCAAGGTGTATTTTTGTAGCTGCTTTTTCAAACAGTTATTTCAGTTGCTTATAGCAGCCAAAATTTCAGGGTAAACCTATGATGGGGAATTGAGAATTACTTGGTGAATCAGATCCTAAATTTCCAAGCCACCTCATAATTTCTTATTTCTAAGGGGACTCGCAGGATCCCACTTGGAATGGCCCTGATATTTCCCATCCCTGGTGTTAGTGATACCATGTTAACTCTGTAGGCGGCGATAATCCAGGCCATTTTAGGCGTAACATCACAGTGTCGGCTATAGCAGTACTATTACCTAGCACTGTCAAAAACTGTCAGTCTGTCATTAGTGTGCCATTGAAGCACCTTTCAGTAGTCAGGTATATTTATTAATTAATGTATTTATTTATATAGCGCTGGTATGTGATCTTTAAATGCTGGTAACATCACATAACCAGCAAATTCCCTTTACTTTTCTATGTTTAGCTTGTGCATGCAATTAGCACCTGATTTTAGGTATGACCTAGAGATATTCATGCTTGTCAACCACCTCATGTTTAAAAAAACAAAAACTATAATATATACATAAACAGAGGGGCTTTGAGTCAATCCTCTCATCCACTGGTCATAGTTTCCACACACACTAGCACACACCGTGGAACAGAGGGTCGGCCCACTTCAGTCATTGGCTGTAGCTCTGAGAGTGACGCCATTTTGCCTCATCACGTGTACACTGCTACCGGAAGAGGCGAACACTTTTAAAGTGTTTTTATTTTGGAGCCTATGACTGCCACCTTTGTATATGACTATCGGACTTCAAGAAAAAAACAGATTTGATTTTTGCATGGAAGGAAGGAGAGTGGGAACTTGCACATTTCACCTTAACTTGCCTTGTCCGTACATTTATGAGTCATGTTTTATAGTTAAGACTAAAGTAATTTATCATAAATGGAAAGTTAATTAGTTATCCGTTGGACATTAACAGCAGCAGATATTCATCATTATTACAGCTTCTTTCTTTAAGCCTACTTCCGCGCCTTCCATAGCATCAGTTCTGCATCAAGTGACTCTACCATTTTCAATGATCAAATACACCCAGATAGGCAATGCCGCAGATGCCCTTCTATGGTGTGCAGTAGTATGTTTGCATTTGGGGGTCCTTCTGCAAACTTTTGTCCTGAGCTTGGAAACGTGAACTCATGGATGGCTGTTTGTACTTGTGTGTGCATGAAAACACGGGCGTGGCCATCTTTATACATATCTGTAAAACTTTATTGCAAAAACATTCAAAGACTGCTGTCCCTGCCTGTGGACACGAGTGCACAAAATTAAGGATGATGTTGAGATGTGTAGACCAGTGGTTCCCAACCTGTGGGCCGGGGATCCCTAGGGGTCCGCGAAGACTCCTCAGGGGGTCCGTGACTGCTCAGAAAATGTAATAATATAAGGTTCCAGCTATCAGTAATGACTCAGTGGGGGTCCCCGGATTCCAATAATGATTCAGTGGGGGTCCCCGGGCTCCAGTATTGATGAAATGGGGGTCCACAGAAGTCAAAAGGTTGGGAACCACTGGAGTAGACAATGCAAGCATCTCTGTGGTGTGGATTCATAATGAAAATACTGGTGGTAACCACGCTGTCTTAAAATAAGGTGATACTTGTAGGACTACTTGCTACATGAATTTCATCATTTGTTTGCTTGTATGTTGATTTATGTGTAACACATGTTTTATACAGTTTATATGCTATTCTTACATGTGAGTATAAATTCAATGAATTAAGAACATGCAATTAAATTTCAGTTTCAGTGATTGATGTATAGCTTCATAGATTGGTACTAAGATTTGTATTTTTCTCTACTATTTTACCACTTGTTATTTTTTGGCTGACAAAAGTGCGGCAAAGGAAATAATAGCAGGACTGTTGCTTTCTCTGTTTCTCAGCCGGAGGCACCCGCTGGTCATCAGCCAGGCTCACTGTCCAGCCAATGGGCTGGCAGCGATGGTCGGTGGCACCAGAAAAGGCATGCTTCACTACCTCACAAACCGTAACATTGTTTTTAACAATTAATGCCCTGCTCCAAATTTACAGCTGAGAAAAACAAAAGGAGACATGTATTTGACAATAGATTTACAATAGATTAATAATATGTTAATCATGTTCACTGAATTTATATTAAGCAAAAGCCCCAAGGTCTAAACGACTTGTTAGTTATGCAGCCCACACTGTAAACAATGAATAGATTTCTCATTAAGGTTACTTTCAAAATATCAGAGCCCACATGTATGCATGTATGTATGCATATGTTTGTACATTCATCTATGTAATAATAGTATAGCTTCAGGTTGATGCTACACATCCCAGTCTGGCTGGGGTGCAGGCACTGTTTGGGGGTTTGGATGTTTGGAGTAGGCTTACAAGTAGAGTCGTGTACCTTTGGCATATTGGTGACTTTATATGCTACAATCTGTGAGTGAAGCCCCAAGGGCACCATGCAGAGGTTGAAGATGATAGGGGACCGTATGGAACCCTGGAGGGGCTCTGCAGATGATGGGAGTCCTTTGGAATCTGAAGTTGCCCATGTGAATGAGATGGTATCAGTTGGAAAGGTAGGAGGGGAACCAGTGAAAGACATTGCAAGTACTTTCCATTTGGGACTCCAGTGTGTGGATAAGGGTTGGATGGCAGATTGTGTTGGATATAGCCGAGAGGTCCTTCAGTACTAGGAGGTTGGGTTCATCTTTATCTGTGGTTTGGAGGATGTTGAATATGCTACGTGAAATAGCCATCTTTGCGCTGCCGCAGGATCTGAAGACAGATTGGTAGTCATGCAGGAAATGATTTGCATTGATGAAATCTTGGAGTTGAGTGTAGACTTATTTTTCAGTGTACTTTCTGATGAAGGTAATGTGGGCGATAGCCTGGTAGTTGGTGAGGTCATTAGGGTTTAGAGGAGGTTCCTTTTAAGTTCGAGGATCTGGCCTGTCTTAAGATCTTCGGGTAAGAAGTCTTGCATGAGAGAGGAACTGACATTTGTGCGTAAGAGAGATAGAGAGCTTTGATAAAGGACAAGGTTAAGTATGTCCAGAATATCTGCTAGAGGTAGAGGTTTAAAGGAAGGCTGACCCTTGAGGGATTCTACAAGAACTGGTGGATGTAATAAGAGAACCAGGTGTGGTGCTGACATGATTAAAGCCTTTATTTTATTCATCATACTTAAATATTGGAACCAATTTACTTTTTTGAACAATGATGCATATGTCAGTGATTATTGAACTTTGCCCATACATGTTTCAAAGGAAGGTAACACAGGTAACATTTTAGCAATATCTACCTGTGGTATGATTATCAAGGATTCTAATTGACACAACACACACCTAACTAAGCAGCACCACATGCAGATTGGGGCCATCCATCCCATCTACAAAAAAATCAGAGTCTCTTGGTGTCTTGGTTTGTGCTGGGTCTGGATGAAATTAAAATTACGCTTGTGAAATTCACAAATTTTGAGTTACTTGAAAATGTAAAAGAAATCTTACAATTTTCATTATGCAAGAGACTGATGATTTCTCTCAGCAAGCAAAATGTCTTGCTGAGAGAAATGTTTTGTTAAAACCATCTCCTCCTATTGTCCTGCATGCCTATTTTCACACCACATATGCCATGCTAAAAGCGTAATTTGGGTCAATTTAACTTAGTTTAATTACATTTTCATAAAATTTAGAACAAAAAGTATGGAATTTTGCAGGCCCCTTGTTTTTGCTCATGCAGAACTGTGTACATTATACACACAGGGGTTGAGCGGGGGAGGAAGGTTTGCCTACTGCTCTGTGCATCTGAGTAGATCTTCATCCATCCCTTCTTGGGGTTCTAAAGGGTCAGGGTGTCCAAGTACAGATACTGACAACGGTTACTGCCTCACTGTCAGAGCTTACACATGGCTTCCATGGTCTGCATTCAGAAGGAGTCAATGAACGTCACCAGAGAGGCAAAGGGGGATAAGGGAAAATTCCTGGTCCCACCATTATACCCCAGGCTGTGTGCCTCCTCGTGAGTGACACACATTCACTGCATTTGTCCTCTTCCACTTTGCCTGTGGATGGCCACTCGCTGGTCCTACAGAACCCGTTCATAGACAAGGGGATTCCTCTTTTTGTATAAAGCCACTTCCCTCTATGAGTGAGAGAAAATGCACTGCTAGAGAAGGCATGCTTCTGGTTTACAGAGATGTAGCTCATAGCCCTTTTTATTCTCACCCGCTAGATAGCGCATTCGCTGTTTCTTGCGATATGCATTGTTAGCTTACAGTGGGCTTAGAGCACATCCATTGCTTGTCTATTATTTGTTAACATATGTGGCCTTTCCTTCCTCTTCTTGTGTTTGTTCCTGCCCTTGAGCGTGGATGCATTTCTGTGTCCTTACGCTTCTCTCTTTTTCAGGCCCTTCTTTTTTCTTTTTGTTAAGGCACTCTTTGCGAGTGCATGTGAGTTCCAGCTGTCTTCCTAGTATGCTTCTCTTGCCCTCTCCTCGTCTCTGTGTAGTTCTCCCAATGCCCCTCCAAGATGGGCTTCCCCTTGCGTGCTCCCCACAACCACATTGCTTTCTCGCCTGTTTGCTTTACCTCCAACCCATCTCCATGCTGCTCACTCCCTCATCCGTATGCTTTCTCCTCAGTCTGATCCTTCCCCGTGCTGCACCTGCACCCTCTGTGTTCCTCCCAGCTCCCTATGAAGCTTCAGCCACCAGCGGCTGCCCTGTTTCACTTCCACGCCTCCTTCCATATTGCTTCCCCTCACATGGTCTGTTTGTGCACAGAATGTACTTTTGTGATGCAGCCATAAATGTCTTCTCACCAGCACTACCAAAGAAGTATGATGATGAATTGATTTTTTAAGGATTCTGTAATGACAGGTGCATCAAATACGACTCAATGGATGTTTTAGTATTTGGAGAAAGGACTTAGGCATATGTGAAATGATTGAGAAATATTTACGGTTGATATGTTGTATCTCATTAAATATGTTTACAGAAATAGGGCATTGAGTGTGGGGAACAAAATACCAAAGTGACATGGAAAATAATGTAAGGAGTAGAAATAAAGTGATTAGAAGGTGTATGCTAATAATTGATCATTTACAATGTGATCGATAAAAAACAATGCATCCTTTGAAATAGGGTTAGGTTTACAAGGAGAGTGTACACTTCAGCACAGGAAATTCAAACATATCAGATTGCTTTGTTCCTCTAAATCGTATAGAAATAAGGCTTGCATCAGTTATGTGCAACATAGGATCAGAGAACTGGATCAGATTTTCTGGATTTTCACATTAGACTCACTAACAAAGAATGAATCTAAATTTCACTCAGTTACATAGACAATGGCTATTATAAAAGTCTATCCTGGATCCAGCGGTCTGGGCATTCTTGACATACATACATCAGTTATAAAAGTCTTAATGTGGTTGTAGTAAGACCCGGTTCTTGAAAATTAGCTATAGAAGGACTAGCAGTCGAAGAGCATGGTAAGTTTAGAACGGAATTATTTTCCGGTGTCACTGGTCCCCGTACAAAGGTTTATTTGTAAAGCTGGAAAAATGAAAGGATCCCACAAAATTAGAATGTAAAATGTCAGAGCATCCTCCTTGGGAAATGAAGCAGAAGAAGAGAAAATTGAACTTTTTTGCCAATGTCATTTAAATTCAATTCAATATAACTTTATTCTGTAATCATTAAAAAAAAATACCATAAAAGTAGACACATGAAATTAAATAAGTAAAATATATAGAACACATTTATTTATGATTCACTTACAGTGACGTTCCCACAACTGGGTAATCCCAGCATACAGTTCCTTCATTTATCAGTAAAATCACCTGTCCCCTTGCAAATATTTAAATCAGCTTTAATATACGAGATAACTATTGTGTAAATATTTTCATATCCCGGTCCCTGTGCTGCAAGAAATGGCTTACAGTTCCTGTGGTTATATTTTAACAGAATGGGTTTAAAGTACCTTCTCCTCGCCCCAATAAAAAAGTTACAGAGCAGGGCAACGTGGATAGTACTTTGTAATAAGAGTCTGGCGTATGGACATCAAACATGTATGTGACCAGTCATCTATTATGGGAAATAAAGCCACCAAGTGAATTTAATCTAAAATGAGTCATTACCTGACCGGCAGTGACAAAAAGTGTTGCTTTATTAGCATAGTTAGGAGGCATTAATAGCCTAGTCATGAAAAGATGCTTGGAGTTGATTTGATTTGAAGGTTTTTTTCTTGTTGTTGATGTACAGCGCTACAAAAGGTTTTCCCTTTCAGGAGAAACCTAGCAAAACGTACTTTTGTTTAACTTTAAATATAATATTTGTCTCAGCATGCATTAAGATCCTCAAATAAAACAAATATGGAGTATTTGCTCTTGCTCTGAGTGCAGTTTAACGTTTTCGCTGTTTTCCTTCATTTGCATCCATCAGTTACTTTTATTTCGCATTCAGTCCCTGAATTGATCAGATGGCGTCGCGGAATCAAATATAGCACTATCCTGCATTCAAATAATGGTGTTTCTTTCTACAGTTTTAAAACCTCAGATTGAATGCAATCTCAAAAAACCTATTCCCACCAAACCCCTAATGCACTGCATGAACATTAACTCTGACTTCAGAAGTCTGATTGTGGACTCTCCTTTCTACTGAATAGCCCTCTCCTTCCCTTTTATCCTCTGTGTGCCTCTTCTGAGTACCCCCCACTCTCAGTCATATGTCTGCCTGCCTTAATCTCTATGGTTGTATGTCTACAAACTCCCACACCTCACTCTATAGACCACAAACTCTCCTTCTTTGAAACCATACTCCTGCAACCTATCAATGCCTAATTTCCTCTAGCCTTCTTTCCCTTCCCTCCAATCAACTGCATAAACCCACAGTCCACCATTGATGATTACACTTAAATCCTACTAATGGAATATGCCACACCAAAACTAGAATACATGCAATTAATGATTTTCTAGGAGCACAAGACGAATTAAAAAATCTGACAAAGCCCAATCCACACAGGTTTAACCACTGACCTTAGGTGCCACAGTAGCAAGAATGTTGTACAAAGCACTTCAACACAATACAATCATAATACAACTCACCTTGGGCTGATCATTTTATCATCAAGGTGATTCTGTAGGGTTTTTTCGTGGGTGACTTCTATTTAGGCCCCCTCAGTCCCCATCTTTATGTTGTGACCATAAATCAACTAACACAATATAAAGATGTAACAATATCCAGTCTTTAATATTATGACCACTATATCGTCAAAGTACATATAGCCAGGTAAGTCTAGGTTTACCATCCTTAACGCCACATCTATGTACGTTCAGGATATTGCAGTAGTCGATATTGTTGACTCAATATTGTTACAGGTCAATATTTTCACCAAATTGTTGGGACCTCCACCAGATGGGGAGTGAAGATTGGAGCTCCACAAGAAAACCAGCCTTGCAGGACAACTTCACAGGGACCATCGTGAGCCCAGGAGGAAGCATCCAGATGGGTGTTTTGAGGATTGTGGAGTGTTACATGGTATGGTTGTCCCACCTTACGTGTAATACAATTGCAAAACATGTTTGGGTCCAATCAGGCTCATATGTAAAGCCTTTAGCTCAACCCTGGGTAGCTGTAACTTCAAGCAGCAAGGCTTAAACAAAGGAACTAGTGTAAAGCATTTTGAAGCACCAAAAAATGAACTAAGTCACTCAACATGAAAGAAATACAACGCCAATGTATGAAGGCAGATAAGGTTTTCATGATTTTTTTTTAGACACCAAAATTAGCAAAATCCACCTGAGGGTACTGGAAATTTTTGAGTAAAATGTAAATCTCAGCTTTTTAGTCCAAAGCTCAAACAAGCATTGGTAACCATAAAGTTTAGAAACTTTTGAAAAGTTTGAAAGAGTTGTGTTTGGTTACTCCAGCCCAAATGAGGCAGCCGATTCCAACAGAGAGAAGGTCAGGGGAGCCAATAGGAGTATTTGGCCAGTTACCTGGCCACCAAAGCAGTGTCAAGTCCAGTTCCACACTTAACATCAAGACCATCATAGACTTATATGGAGTGGTCCTGATGCTCTGGGTGCAGGATGATGAGAATTGAAAGATGCTCTAGGTGCTGTGCAGTTGGCAGAGGTGTCCTTGCCATTATTCCATCTGTCCACAGGTAAGGTGAGGTGACTTTGGCCCAGGGGGTCGGTGTCCCTCAAAGCCCTCTTTGAGCCAGTAGAAGGCCAAGTGGGGCTTGGCTACCCATCTCAATACACACCTGGTCCAGCGGTATCCTTTGGTGAAGGCTGGTACTTGTCTTAGGTGATAAGCTGGACTCAGATGGCACTCCCAGGTCGAGCAACTTTTGGCTATTGAGGACTGGTCTCTTGGAATGCTCAGTGGCTTTCAGCGGCAATGAGGGGCTGACGTGGTCACTAGCCAATGAACTACCAGGATCCCTCCTGCCCTTCAACAACTTACTGTTTTGTTTGGCATCTAGTCATCCCAGAGTGCACTATTCTGCCCACTCTCAAAATGTCTAAACTCTTCCATGAATTATAGGCGCTTGGTTGCCGACCCCAGTGATGTGGCCACCTCTGGGCTACAATCCCACAGGAAAACCGGTTTGGTCAATCGTTTCCCCTATCTGTTGCCACCACCAGCCTGTCTACCTGAACAAAGGGACAGCCCAACATGAGTGTGTTGGCCACTTACATTTGAAGCTCAACATTTGTGCCTACACCCTGTGTGGCTTCCTACAGTGGGGAGGTAACACCTTCCTCTGTAGCAGGGTACTATCGATCCTGAGCCTAGGAGTCCTTCACACGACTCCCCAGGAGGGCAGAGGCTGTCTGGTGGCCAGAAACTGTGCAAGGCCACTGGGCAAACTGGCAACAGAGGTGCAATTTTCTAAAAGTTGTCTGTCCTTAAAACTGACATGAATTTCAACATGGTCAACAAGTCAGATTTAATTAATGCCACACTTAATTTGTTACCTTGAAGTACCCATTATAGTGGTCCCATTCAGAAGTTAGGTGGGCTGAGAGGTCAGCCGTAACTCTGTGTAATCCAATGGGGCTACTACCTTTTCTGCAGCAAAAATTACAATTTGGAAGATTTGCTATGAGGACATATTAAAAGTATATGTCCCACTTTAGAATATGTAGCTCCATGCCTTAGAGCTCCATATGCTTTCCTTAGGTGAGACTTACATATATTGTTAGGGGAAGTGGGGGCTTTGTCGTTGGTTTAAATGGCAAGAGTCAGACCAGAAGTTTTAAATCTGTTCTTCCATGCTGGGAACCATTGTGTACTTTGTCACACACAGGGTGGCGCAATCAGTGCTGCAGCCTGGGGGGGGGGGCAGTCTGTCTTACATTCCCTGGGTAACCTGGATACCATATACTACGGACCTATAAGTAAGTCAGCCTATGCCAATTGGAACTGCTTCTGTTGTACTCAAAGTTGGGGGTGGTTTATTTATGGGAGGTAAGAGAGAGGGTTGTTTTAACACAACCATTAACCAAGTCACCTGAGATCTTTCAGAAGCAACCTGCCATAAGCCTCCCACCTACGTGTTGTCCTTATGTGTTAGTATTAGCAAGTGTGCCTCGTTTGCAGCAGGCACAGAGAGAGAGCCAGGAAGAACTTACCAACAAGTGTCTAAATTGGCTGGTTTGGTACAGGAACTTTCCCCTTAGCATGGCGAATGACATCCTCCTAACACACAGGGTGGGTTGGCTGGGGCTAGGGCTGGTAGTTAGGCAGGGTTTTTGTGCGGTGATAAACTTCAGATCTAGGCTGGTGCAGAACTTGCTCTTTAGATGTGCTTGGGGTTTTAGTGCTGAAACTTCTATTGAGCCCCTTCCTCTGGAATACTTATATAAGCCTGGGAATGTTCAGAGGCAAGCTTTGACGTCCTATAGTAGGTGCTCTCAGATGCATAGGGACATGGTGGGGAGCCATAATAAGTACACTACAGGCATCTTGGGAATACCTGTGCACAACTGTTTTGATGCATTATATGGGGGTAAACTGACTTCATGTTGTACAGCTTGTTGATAGTAGTATTTGTAATCTTGATCTGGGAACATGGTGGTATGGTGGTAATATCAAATTTGACCACGTCATGATACACTGGGCAACAATGGTGGTTGTTTCAACATAGATCCCTCCTCTCTGGTATAACTCTGATCCAGGAAGAGGGTGACCAGTGTATCATTAGTGGTCTCATAGTGAACGCTTACAGGGGGCCTGTCACTCCAGATGTCTGTATATCTAATGATTCAGTGTCGGCAAGCCATCTTTCGGTCCTCCATGCCAATTTTGGAAACAAATCTCCTGTAAATCTGCGTACAATAGTGTCATGCAATATGGCAGGGTTGTGTGTTAAAGCTAAGTACCTTGAATGGGGCAAATTTATATATGCCCACTAATTCTGTCTCTTCCAGGAAACCTGGTCTACCAGGCGTGTTCATCGATCTGGCTACATTAATTTTAGTAAGCTAGCTGTCAGAGGTGGGAGAGGTAGGCCTTCGGGGAGCCTAGTGACTTGGGTTAGCACCACTCTTGACTGTAAGGCATAAGACATGTTGGTTCCCCTAACGGATAGTCTTTGTGTCTTGTTAACCCTTCAATCAATTTGTGTATTCCTTTTCTAATGTTCATATTACCCTGGAGGAACTAGCAGTGAATCGTTGACTGTTCAATTATTGAACACACATACGAGTAACATACTGGAGGGAGCATTCAAGCTTGTGTGTGGGGACTTTAATTATCAGTTTGAACCACTGGATGCTTGTCCAGTTCCCCTAACACAGGATGAGGAGGCTGCTTGGTTGATCCCTTCCCTGGGAGTACCACCTGTTAGGAAGTAGACTGCTCGGGCATTGCAAATTAATGCTTTAGTATTGAACCAGAGCTTGCGAGCAACAAATAGTAGGACCCCATCTGATAAAGAAGGGAAACATACTTTTAATCAGTTCTGAGGACCTAGTCTTATTGATTATATCTTGGCAGTTGTAAGAGTTTGGCCATATATGAAATACATGATGGTACTTAATAGAGTGGACATGGATCACAATGCACTGGTACTTGCTGTAGAATTCCCGGTAGAAGTTGAGAGGGTTAGTGATGTCAAGCCGTTTGATCGCAGCCTTCGAGTTTCTATAACAAGCATTGCGTCAAATGGGCCAACATGGCTATTTCAAGGGAACAATTGCAAGGGATGTATAGGCTTGTTGGTTGAAGCATTGAGCAGCTCTAGTCCTTGAAGTGGGATGTGGTTTGGGGTGATTTGCTTGAGAAAGTATCTAATATTCATAATAATTTATTTGCCCAACTTAGGGATTATTTTCATGTGACAATAAGAAAATCCTTTAGGATAACGCTCCTTGCATTCTGGTACAACGAGGCTTGTAGGACAGCCAGGGCAGACGTCATGTTAGCTATTAGGTGTAAAAATAACGAGGAAATAGAAGAGATGAGAGCAGTATTCAAAAGGTGTGATACAAAAATGAATGGGACAGGAGGCTGTGGGAAAATCTATTAGAAGCAGCTAGGGAGTGTGATCACCGAGCCTTCTGGAATCTGCTCGCTACAGGATCAAAGGAGGGCCATTGTCCAGTAGAGGTAAATGTCTCTGCTGATGCTTAGGTTGCTCATTTTTCAAGTCTGTATGTCCCAACAAGCAATGAAGGTACTGTTGAATCTCATAGGTCGCAAGGTGAACCAGCCAACAGGCGCAGTAAGGATCCCCAAATGGATATTGTACCAATAACACTGCCTGAGGTAAAACGGGCAATGTTGAAGATAGTTCCCAGTAAGGCCCCTGGCCTTGACAAGATTCATAAGACTTTTACAAGGGGGAGGCTGAGATGTGGGCTTCTTATTTTGTAATTTTATTTAATGCAATCTTATTTAGGGGCACCTCTACTGAAAATGTGGGCGGGACACAGATAGTCCCAATACACAAGAAAGGCTCCCTGTCTGATTCCTGTAACTATAGACCCATTAGTTTTCTCGATTGTTCTCAAAAGCTATTAAGTAGAGTTAATTCTGGAGCATCTGTTAACTTGGATTGAGGATACAGGAATCCTATCTCCCCTTCAGGCGGGGTTTAGGGAAGGAACCAGCACGGTGGATCAGGTCTTCAGACTCCAGCTTATCTATTGGAAAATAGTGACACTAGGAGGCGGTCGACTTTATATTGGCTTTGCCGATTTACGTTTGACACTTGATTTGGTATCGAGGAAAACACTCTGGAGTGTTTTGGCAGACATGAAGGTCCAAGGTAGCCTCATGTCTACCATAATAAAACTCCACAGCCATAATGATGCATAGGTGGGTCTGATGTGGATAGCTGGGTGAGATGACGGAAGCTTTCCCTGTAAATGGAGGAGGAAGGCAGGGGTGTGTCCTGGCTCCAACTCTTTTCACACTGTATGTCAATGACTTGAAGGCTTTCTTGTTTAAGTGCGATGGGAACGCTCCCTGTCTGGCCAACATCAAGGCCCCATCCTTGATGTTCGCAGATGATACCCTACTACCATCAAAATCTCCAATGGGGCTTCAGAAGATTTTAGATCGTTTTGTCAGTTTTTGCGCTCAGTAGGGACTTGAAATAAATGTAGCCAAAACTAAGTATATGGTTCTGAACCCATCCCCTAGTTCAAGACCAAATCTAACATTGTTAGGGACTAACCTGGAGCGGGTCCAGATATTTAAGTAGTTGGGGCTGGACCCGACATATAGCCACATCCAAGCTTAGACTGACGCATAACACAGGGGAGCCGATTAGAGTGTTAAATAGGTCCAGCTTTCATCCATTAGCTCCAGTGATCCAGATACACAAGCAGTAAACGCTTGGCTCATCCCTTTATGAAGCACGGCTAAGGGGCAAACGGATATAGGGAAATTGCAAATTGTGGAAAATCAGTTTCTGTGTAAGCTGGTAGGGTTTCCTACTAGCACTCCATTAATTCCCATTAGGTTAGATATGGGTTTTAGGCCAATATCAAAAGTGGTAGGTGTCAGGCCACTGTTGCTCTGGGGGCACATCTGTTCAATGGAAGAGCTTGGGACCTACCTGAGGGATTGGAGGAGGTTTTTGCCATCCCTGGTTCAGGAAGTATTCCCTGGGTCACATATGTAAAGGAGACCTTTATAAAGATAGGCTGTTGTAATCTTTGGACTGATCCCCAGGAATCTTCAACAATTAGCAAATTGGCTCTGAAAATGAAATATAGGCAATTTAATGGACTTCAATTGTCTGCACATGTATCATATTGTACTCTCACTGATACATTTTTCTCATTTAAAGATATTTTCAAATGTGAATATTTTTTAAATGAGATAGAACCTCCCTTAGTAAAGGAATCTGTATCTGCAGTTTAGGCATGATGCCCTTAGCTTCTTTTACTGCTGGGGGGGGGGGGGGGGGATGCTCGTCTGCTGATCGAGGGAGTTTATTGCCCTGGGTGTGGCTTAAATGAGGAGACAGAGGGGCATGCTCTTTCTTTCTGCCCTGCTTATTGTTGGGGAAGATGTAAATGGCTCACACCTATCTGTTGTAACCTTGGGGTGAGAAACCTCACTTTGGCCCAGTAAATTTTAAAAACAGATGTTACTCAGAGTACATATATTGTTTGGGGAAGAGGGGGCTTTGTCGTTGGTTTAAATGGGAAAGACAAACTAGCAGTTTTAGAACTGATCTTCCACACTGCAATAGCAAACTGGGAAGCATTTTGCACTTTGTTACACACAGGGTGGCACAATCAGTGCTGCAGTCCTGGCGGGGTGGGGGGGGGGCAATCTGTCTTACATGCCCTGGGTAACCTGGTTACCATATACCAGGGACCTGTAGGTAAGTCATCCTGTGCCAATTGGGGGTAGCCAGTTCAACGTACATTTTGTTATGGGTTAGTAGAACACTGGCACTGAGGTCCGGTTAGCAGGCCTCAGTGCACATTCAGAGTCAAAAACCTAGCAGCATCGGCCCAATATTTTGGGGGTGATCATGCAAGGAGAGGCATTCCCTTACAGGCATCATTACAGAAAGAACTCAGAATGGATGGCTGACACTTTGACAGCAGAGGAAAGGAAGTAGAAATACCACAAGAGACGTTCCAGGCTTTGTCTGAAAATGTGAGCCAGCACAAGAGAGAAAAGGGAGAAGGAAAGAGTGAGGGAGAAGCAGGTTTAAATAGGGAGGTCGGGTAACCGGAAAGGCAGAATATAAATACATACATTTCCTGACAATATGTAGTATGAGAAAAAGAAAAACAAACTAACAACCAGCAAAAAGGGGTTAAATCTAGGCCTAAAGGGGAGCGGTTCAAAGAAAAAGGGCATGGAGAATAGGGAGAAAACTCCTACCGGTACAATAGAGGAAAGCAGGATGTAAAAGAGGCCCCTCCTGAGGGGGAGTATCCAGGCAAAAGGCTCTGTGTTGAGAAAAACATGGACCGGAGCGAAGTAGAAAGTCTGAGGTAAATGAAGCGGTTGTGTGTGAGGGCACAACTGTGCAGCGCATCTCTCAACGGCAGAATGACGACCGTTACGAGACACGCTGGAAAGAAAGAAAACCGGCAGAGCTCGCAATGGCTGAAACTTAGGGGTACATGGCCACAATTGCACAATAAACATATGAAAACAACATGTAGTTGTATATTAACCTTATAAATACGGACAAGTGAAATGAGTACTTATCTTGACTGCGAGCAGCAAGAAAAGAGGACTTGCTGTTTGCAGTCAACATAATTATTGTTATACTTGACATCCTATTGGTTGTTACTTTATGATATCACTTTGTAGTTCTAACATTGTTTTCTCTGGGAAACGTAGTTCTTGCTTGGCTGCTGTAAAAATAAAGCAAGAAAAGTCTGCATAATACTCGCCTCCGTGTCTTTGATAAAATCTAGCCTTTCTGACACCAAGACTAGGAAAATCTCAGTTCTGACCAGGTCTACTCCTTATTAGTATCCAAGATAGATTTCCTGTAAATGACTGGAGAATTGGAAACCTTTACACAGGTGACCCACATTTATAGCCATTTTAGAGCCAAATGAGCAAACTTTAAACAATTTCAGGTGTTATATGTTTTCCAGTTCCCTGATTACAATTCAAACCATCAGGTTTTAAAAGCAATTCACCTCCATGTCAGGGATGATAAGCACTAAATAAATGCAATGTCAATTTTGATGCAGATTTTCCTCATTTCAGTGAAGACTGAAATGAATGCAGATGGGGTGGAAGGAGGCCTGAATGAGCACATGGTACAGAATAATGAGAAAGGAAAGAAAGAACCAGATGAGGTGGGATCCTAGGGAGAGAAAGAGGTAGTGAGAAGGGTGCCAGAATGATGGGTGGGAAGTAAAAAGCTAGGTGATAGTGGGAATTGGTAGTTCAGTGCAAGATTTAGATTAAAAGAGATATTGAAACAGAGAGACAAGATCAAACTGAATTCTACAGAAGTCACATACTTGCAATGAGAGACCTTCAGGAGGGTGGTTTTCTGAAATTGGACTATTTCATCCTAAACCTTTCCTAAAACAGTAAAGGATTCATAATATATGAACATCTCCCGACTATAGAAACCAATCTCTGTCTATTTGTGCCACTTCCTCACTGGTCTGTGAGGTCCATGTTGAGCCCGATCACAAATACTAAGAAAAACGTCAACAAACCTCTACGATTTTAAAATGTCCGGTCACCTTTCTATCCTCCAGAACATCCTTCATGGCACCAATGTACGTACACCTGAAGCTGTTAAACCTACAGCATTGCTGTGCCCAGAATTTTTGATTATATTTTTGAAGTTGTATAGATTTGCACTCCTCCAACTGTATCCTTAGCCTATTTCGTTGATACACTGGATCCTTTCAGAGGTGCCTACACCCCACTGTCTTTAATCTACATTTAGGGGAGGAAGGTTTATTTTAGTTTGTCCTCCCACTTTGTGTGGAATTAGATGCTACAGTCCCCTCCATTAGTTTCTTTATGAACATATATGTAATCCAGAGGTTGGGTTGCCTACTTCAAAAGCCAGGAAATTGATCATATAGTGGTCACACTGCTGGCCTGTGCACATCTGTGTCTGTCCATGCAAGGCTGGTGCAAAGATAGTCAAGAGATACTAATGCCCTGCCAAAAGGCATGACCTTAAACATCAGATTTTTCCAAAAATTGTATCTTGACTAAGACAGCATGAATAATGCAATTGATACAGTATTGTCTCTTAAGCGAATGGATGGAGAAATACAGTCAGTAAAATTTGTCTTAAAAAATATAAGCATGCTGAGTACAATGACTTTATTTTTTGCTAAGGAATCTTTGGGCCTGATTTCAACTTTGTTACAAATGTGACAAATATATTGTTTGGCGTATTACAAGTGCATTATATACTGTGGCAGGTGCAAAAAGGTAAGCAGGATATCTGTCACGTTTGTGGTAGGTAACCCATCCACAAACTCTAAATTTGATCCTTGGTTCATAAAAGAAGTCCTCAGTCATTGTAAGCAATATTTGAATGGTGCAGAAAGGACCTTTAAAATCCATATGAATTAAAGAAATCTGATGCAATGTATCAACCAAGAAGCTAGATGGATGTTGTTTTCTCTAGCTTTCATGTTATAATTTTGTTTCGACCAAGGCATTAGAGTAATAAAGCAAACATACTAGGAAGACTGCAGGGTCATTTTGACCTTGGGAGATGGCCAAGTTATCGAAGGCAACAGCCTCAGCCCCCATGGCAAAGGAAAGCTCACCACTGTGAGAACTTCATGAAAAGTGTCACCTGTCCCACAAAGCTTTGTGTTTTCATGAGAGTTTGTTTCTTGCTAACAAAAACACGGAGATCCTGATGCACAGGGAGCTCCCAACCAGTTTTCACGACCAGCCACCCCCATGTCTCACACGTGATTCATGGGTAGGGTGAAAGAGTGAGGGCAGTATGGGTGACAGCACTTTGACCTGACAACCCTGTGGTGGAAGAGGTGCCTGGTGAAAGGTGCATCACTGACTCTTCATAGAGCAGAGGAACACCAAATCTGATGGAGCAGGAGGACCACTGATTTAACAGTGGTCACACTCAGCCAAACTCTGAATAATTCTGAAAGTAATGTGAAAGGTCAATATTGATTAGTTGTCAATATTATAGCAGTGAAATAATCCAGAAGGACAATAAGCGAAGGCTGAAGAAGCACACATTTACAAGAATTAGTGGGAAATTAAATTAAAGAGCCAGATCAATATCAGAAGGAAAAAGACTTGATCTGGAAGAAAAAATGATTGTATGTTCCAGGAAAAGTGATGCATGATGATGTCCTGAAGTAAGGTCACAATGTTTCTCCAGTTTTTGTTGGAAATGAATGATGTAAGAACTAAAGCACCATGCTTCTGCTTGATGAATCTACAACAGAATGACCTATTGGATTGATGATGCAATACACTAATGCACAGGAGACTTGGCAAATAGTTTATCTTGATTTCTTAATTCAACCAAAGGCCTCACACCAGAAATCAAGTTACTTCTGTGTTGTCTCATTGCGAAGCCCTTAAGAGAAGATCCGGGCTCTAGCATACCTGGACAGTACTTCTGGTCTGTCATTTGTTTCTGGGTACAACTACTTATGATTCTCAGGGTTTCCATCACCATACTTCTTCCTGTCATCTTTGACAGTGGCCCCCTTTTGAGCCTTGAGGTTGTTTCATACACATAGTAGGTACTCACCAGATGATGGTAGGCAGATTACTTAAAGAAGCCCGCAGTCACGTAACTTGCTTATCTCAGGTCTAATAAGAAACCTTTAGCCCTAGACTCATATTTTGTGGTTTCAAACCAAAGTCATAGAACTCAGAGACACTTGCACATGTCAGGTTTGATGTTAATAGCCAATATGGTTTGTGAGCAAACAGTACTTCATGTGCTGAGATGTCAGAGCCTACTCACATAAAGGAATAATGGAAAACTACAAGTCACAGTCTGCAAAGGGATGCTGGCAGAGAAACCTAGACCGGAGAGGGGGTGCACACATGACATGGGCAACTTGACAGCACTGCAGCCACCTGTCAGACTCATCTGTGAGAAGTCATTTGGTGCACAGTTTACCAAGTATCATCTTTACCATTTGCAGGAGTGAGGAATAGTCAGCCACAAGTCATGATCACATGTAGATATTCCGAGGAGATGTGTAAGGGTCAGTCAAATGTCAGATGTGCTTCTGAAAGGCTGGAATGGCTGGTTCAGATTAAGTCACAATCACATTGCAGGAGAATGACCATATGGAGTCTCATAACTCCCATAATACATTCTAGCCACTGGAACATACATAGTTTATTTTGGCTTCTATGGAAACATATGGCAATAAAACCTCATTCTTCATAGTCCAAACTTCGCAGACTTCTGAACCTGACTGTTTTCAATGGTTTCTGTAGTTAGCTTCATTTTCTGCTTCGGAGTGTGGTTACTTCAGTCTTCCCAATAGAGGGTTGAGGACGTAGGGCCACCACCTGAGAACCGGCAGGGGAGATGGATTGCAAAGGACAGGCCATGAATCAAAGTCTGACAATGTTGGTCTGCCATGTGAGGCCACAGGGAGCACATGTGAAGCCTTGCATTGGGAACCACCATAACACACAATAAATGCATTCTCAGACGATACTAGAACTACCAGACTGTCGTGACGGCATTTGTTTCGGTAAAAGATCCACTATCAATGTATTGGTCACTGCTCTCTTTGAGGGTTGGAATGACCTTTAGGGTCTGGAGTCCAAAATGTAATTGATGAACTAAACCCTAGTCAATGAAATTGGGAAAGATTTTGTGTATCTTGTAGAGGCCAAGGTGTGGATCAGGCCTGATCAGAAGTCTCCCCTGATGAAAGCCTCACCAGTCGATGTTGGAATAGTGTTCGGCTCACTGCAGGAAGAGGAAGTCAGCCACTGGAACCTAGATCTTCAGATATTCTTGAGGAGCTGTGTTTAGGCCACACAAGAGTGCCCTGTGTTTTGTGTAGGTGATGGAAGTATATATCCTACATGTCCAGGGAGCGCAGCAGTCTTTGTTCCGTACAGCTGCCTGGTTGGGTAATTTCAGCTTGTGCAGAGTGAGAGACTAGTGTTGATTGGAGAGATTCAGATCATGGGGTAAATCATTCCTTTTTACTTTATAAAAAAATATAAAAATCTATGCTTCTATGTAAAGGGTATGACATGTCCTATTATCTCACGGGGCTCTGTCAGAGAACCTGTATATGTCTTTTACAATCTTACAGTTAATATTCTTGGAGGTTCATATGTGAAGATGTATTAGTGATAACATTATGCAGCAGGATTTTTTTTACTATACTAGTGCTCACATTGGGCTGTGTCAAGAAGTCTGAAAAAAGAGCAGAGAGAGAAAAGTATATATCATATTGTGGATCAATATTTGTTTTAAGTGTCATTACCAGTGCCATAGATCAACCTGGTGGCTAAGATTTTTTACACTTTCAAATTCTGCAATCTGTTAAATAGTATCCTAAAACTGGATGCTTTGTGAGTGCAAAAACTCCTAACGCAAATATACTAGAGGGACAGAGTGAGTCGCAATTTGCTTTGGGATTTGCAGTACGCACTTTGTGAGTCCTTCACGAATCTTAAGGACAAAGAGCCAGGAAAGCTGCCTTCCACCCTTTCTTGCTATATGCATGAAAATGTATTCATGGTTTGCGAATGCTCCTGCAGTTGCACATCATTGATAGAATGACTTCTGGAAGAGGGTGGTGTTCATACAAAAAGCTAAAGCTGTTCCTGAAGGACAGTTGCACCAAGTGAATGCCTGCTGAGGTATTCGGGGCAGCAAACTGTGATCCATGGGGCCGCCAGATGCTCTCCCTGATGCTCCTTTGCATAGTGCCACAATTATTTTCAGTGAAATGATGGCATTTGCAAATGCATAATGCAGGTCACACACCTAGCACAAGATACTTCAGGCATCAATGAAGAAAAACTAATCCTATTGTAAAATATATCTTTACTCATATGTAATAAGAATTAGTTATTGTTCAGGGTGGTGTTTGATTTTCTAATAAACAGAGGTGACAGCATCCTAAAACACACGTTCTTAGGTTACCCAGGGTCCCGCAACAGAAATTTGGGATGTGTTATTTCAATGATACACACAGATATATATATATATATATATATATATATTTAGGATGAGGAGACGTCAGCCATTTGAACTCCAGTGCTAACAGTGTAAGGATATGCGAAGATTCGTCAACAGAATAAGGCCCCATAAAAGGAAGAGTGCTCGGTCCACTGGCTGGAATTAGAGGCATGGTGATAACAGCATTCAAATGGTCTGCATGGCTGAAGCAGATTTGGTGAAAAATTAACTGAAGAGAAGCAGATATATACCAGCTTTCCAGAATAACTACTAACGATGTCGTTTATTCCCATTTAGACTCGTTGTATGTAAATTTATATCAGGTAAAATCGTGAAATTCTGGTACAGTTCGGCCCCTCAATCTTGCCTTTTAATATTATTGGATATTAAACACAAGTAGATACAATTAAGTTTTAATTACATTTTGAGGCAAGCTTTGAGCATATTATTGGATTCCAAATACATAATCATGACTACTTCTGCATCTCTTACTCAAATAGTGCTATAGATACATGAGATATAATTTTTCTCAGCAACAAATAGCACAACAAAATAAAAAATATATAGCAAGTGCTTCCATAGTATGAAAAAAACGAACGCAGTATTGGGTGTGTTACAATGATGTATGCAAATCTAAAACTTTATTTACCTCTTTCTTTTAAATCGGCCTAGCAAATGAGACAAGAGTGCCAAAGGCTGAAAGTTTGGAGAGAAAGTCAAACAGTGTTAGCCCTCTGTTCTCGCTGCTCCATGTCAGCCTTGACTAGCCCTGCAGTCGATGGGTTTTATAAATATTGCTCCTCTTTTATTTAGTTATGTTTGCATCCTTTGAGAGCTGTGCTTGTGCTCTGGTGGGTGTTAGATGCTAGCCTTGTTGGCCAGGAGTACAGCAAGGGGAGATGTTTAGCATTTACCTGGAATAAAGACACTGACGAGGTACAGTGAATATGTACAATACATTGTGTGCTGTTAACAGTTGCCAGCTAAGTCTGGAAAGCGGCTAGATGCTAGCGTGCTGTTGGACCACCTGCGAAGGAGATACCTACGCGTGCAGTCCCTGAGGTCTGACCTCCAAGAAGGTTTTTCTGGAGAATCCTTTTATATAGAAAGAGGGGGTGAACCTCAGAGGCCAGGACACCAGGACCCTCAGCAGAGCAGCAATCCTGCAGAATGTTAACACTCAGTAGATACTGAGAGACCCTCGCAGGGTTCCGGTTCCATCACACAACACTCACAACGACGGCATCCTAGCCTCCTGTCTTGGAGAGCCGTGACGCACATTGCGGCTATGCAATTCGACTATTGATTTTGTGTGTGTGGGTGTGTGCGCGTGTGTGGAGACTTTTAGTGGAATATGGTAATTTTAATGTCATTTTTTCAAAGCAGAATATTTGGATGTTCTGACCTTGTGCTGAGGGATATGTGGCCTCCATACTTCAAAAGGACAAGGGAATTTAATACATTTCATTATGTAGTATCGAGCTTTCAGATTCATGTTTTTGACTTACTATATTAAAGCTGATTTTTCTGAGCTTATGTAGTTACTTTAGGTGTTAGGAGTAATTGTACCACAGTGGTTTTCAAAACATCAAGCAATCTCTCAACCACAAAGTGATATCAGAAAATAGAGCAATGAGCCGTCTCTCATAACCCATGGACTCCTGACCAATGATTGTTGATCGCACATTGCATGGCGGGACTGTGTGAAAGCGCATATGGATAGGTGTGTTTGGATCTTACATGCAGGTGTGCCAGCCGCTTCTGCCATAGTCCAGGCTATTTGTAGTCATTGTTCAGCAGGGTTCCTCTCGTCCAGGCCTATGGCCGGGCCTAAGGGTTGAAACAAAATACTAGCTTTAGCCATCAGTTTTGGGCTCCCTGGGACTGAAGTGTTTGTAGTGAAGCACAGTGAGGACATCACCCATAATTCCCCGCGTGTGCAAAGCTTCTTCACCCTAGAATGTCAGCATCCTGGGACAATGTTTACGGCCATAGTATTGCCAGATTTGATGCACTTAATCCGGTAACCAGCTGCCTTTGTTTGCTAAATATTCTCCTGCCGGTTTTAGTGCCTTGACAACCCACAAACAATGTTATCGGCGCCCTTTCGCTTATTTCCAAGGCAACACAGTAGTAAATTTGACATTGAAAAGCACACAGAAATCGCAGATTGTAAACAGTTGGATAGGGAAATGAAGGGGGACAGCAGCTCCGTCTGCCACATTGGCCTGAATTACACGACTGTTTCGGCAGTTCGGTGTTACGGTTGCTAGGCAACACAAACAGCTCCATGGTTACAGCAAGCTGTGACTCACATGCCGGAAAGGAAGTGCACGTTTAGATATTAAATTATTGAAGGACAAATGAGGGAGAAGGCAACTGATCCCACGGTGCTAAGAAGCTGCTCTGTTTCTGTGTTTGATGGAGCATGGGAACAGGCTGACAAAGCCCATTATATATATAGCGGTACACTAAGTTGTGCTCACTTTCCCGAAATTTGCTACCGACTTAAAAAGTATTGCACTCCTGCTAGGAACTGCAGGTACTGATTAATAGTGAGTATTTACAGGACTGCTGTATCCAGAAAGACAAGGTGCACCTCAAACACACATTGTCAGACACACCTAAGCGGCTAGGCTGGAGTCTAAGACATACTGCAGCCATTGGTGTGATGCTTGCAGGTCACAGTGGTTTTATTTTGGCAAGACCAACTTACTCTTCTATCTTTAAGGAATCAATCAAATGAGAAGGGTGTTGTGCTTTCATGTATTACCAGAAGACAAGATTGTAGGGTACTCTATATAAATAGTTAATGTAATAAGGATGGTTTGCAGGCCCAATAGTGGGGAAATTTGCTCTTGCAGCTTTCAAAACGCAGACTCACTGCACACCAATTCACGTCTGGATCTTAAGTCCCTGATTCTAGAATGGTTGCAAATTGTGAGCCTCTTGGATATAAATTGCACACTCTGTCATGTGTACAAGAGTTAACATTAAAGAGGTTTATTATGCTTCTGCCTTACATATGACAGAATGGAGAACAAACCACAAAAAGAGCATATTAATCCAATTCTGCGGTTTGGAAACAATGGTAGTTTAGTGCCAGCTCTGATCTCGAGAAAATCAGCTGTGCAAACACTCCTGTTGTGTAGACCTTGCATCCGGGTTCTCTTTTACAGTTGATTGGGTTACTGATTGAGGACAGTGAAGCCCAATGAAACAGCTACCCAAATTTTTGTAAGGATGAAACACAAGTAAACCTCACATTAACCTGTGCTTAACCTTTTGGTAGCTTGACATAAAAACAGTCATACTTAACTTAGAGGCAATGTGTAAAGTATTTATGCAGCGACAACACAGCACAAGCGAAATCCAGCACCAATTTAGAAAAAAATAGAGTAAAATGTAATAAATTATTTGGGACCAAAATGACAAAAAGTTCAATCAGTACAACCTGAAAATTGCAATTTTAAATATTTAAGTGAAAAAAGTGCTTAGAAGCACAACGCTCCAACTGTGGTTATCTGTTCACGCCGGACTGGGACAAAGTCACAAGTTCAGGATGGCTGCAATGGAGCGGTGGCCGGATGCAGGAGCCAAGTTAGGCCTGCTGAACAAAGTACTTTAAATCCTGGTTGTGAGGCGTTACAAGATTCCGCATTGGGGATGCATCATGCAGCAGCTGTTCCAAGGAAGCTGCAGGACTGTGACGCTGAATCCTTCATTGTCGTTGATGATGCTGTAGATGAGGAGTTTGTCATGTAAAGTCCTGCATCGAGGATGTGTCAAGGGTGAGTCATGCACTGGCAGTTCTGATGGAGCTGTGCTGCAAAGTCCTGCATCATCTTCGAGGATGCCAGTGATGGGGGCTGAGATGAGAAGTCCTATGTTCACAATGCATCACACAGCAGCAGTTTTGAGGATGCTATGGGGCTGCGTTGCAAGGTCCTGCATTGGATGTGACTCGAAGAAGTGGTTCCAATGGGCTGGCAGAGCACTGTCAGGCCCACTTTCAAGGGTCCAGAACTGGAGTGGCCCCATTTAGAGGGGCACGACTCACAATAGGAAGAGTTTGGATGCTGGGTTCAAGGTGGTTGGAGTCTATTCTGTCCCCGGGGCTCTGATCAGGAAGCCAGTCAACTAGCCCTTAGAGTCACTCTGATGGTACTGGGTTCAAGGCACAGGTCCAGTACTTCTCACTTAGGCAGGAAGGCAGCAGACTAACAGTCCTTTTTGCAGAGCAGAACAGCAGTCCTTCTGAGTATTCCACAGGTAAAGAATTTTAGTTAGGCCTTGGGTCTGAAGATCCAATCTGTTTACCTAGTGCCCACTTTGACATGGGAGCAGGTTCCTGCCTCCCTGCCCTGGCCTCAGCTTGTCAAGGGACACAAAAGACTAGTGTCAAACCCTTTGTGAGTGTGCTCAAGCAGAACCTTTATTATATGCAAGTGTGGTAGATGTCAGATCCTCCCCCTCATCAAGGCTCATCCTGTCAACACTTATTCTTCCTTAGCCTCACTGCCTGAGAGCAATACACAAATACATAGTCATGTGACCCAGAATACAGCCTGCAGGCACCAAATGGTTAGGATATAAAATGCCAACTTTCTAAAAGTGGCTTTTTCGAAAGTGTGACTTGAAATCTAACTTTACCATTAAAGATGATTTAAAATTACGATTCTTTAGTCACCAAACTTGACATTCCTATCTGCTCCCAGGTGAAAGTTATCACTTATTAAATGTACTAAGGTAACCCAATGTTATCCTATGGGAGACATAGGTCTTGCAGCAGTGAAAACAAATGTAAGAGTTTTTGTCCCTACCAAGACATGTAAAAGTTGAAATTACATATCCATTTTTTTAAATACAGTGCACCAGTAATATGGTCTATTTAGGGCCTACCATGGGGGTGACATAAATGTATTAAAAAGGGAGGTTTAGGCCTTGCAAAAGGTGTAATTGCCAGGTTAAAATGGCAGTTTAAACCTGCACATACTGCACACACATTGCAATGTCAGGCTTCAGGCTTGTTTAATAGGCTACTTAAGTGGGTGGCACAATAAGTTCTAAAGGCCCACTAGTAGCATATAATTTGCAGGCCGTGAGTACACATAGTACCACTTCACTGGGGACTTACAATTAAAGTAAACGTGCTACTTGGGTGTAAACCAGTTTTACCATGGTTAGAGGAGAGGGCACATACACTTTACTACTGGTTAGCAGTGACAAAGTGCACACAGACCCAAGACCAATAAGAATGAGATCAGTAAGAATGTAGGAGGAAGGCAAAAAGTTTGTGGGAAGATCACCCTAAGGCTGACAGGTCTAACAGTTGAGCACAAAAAGGAGTTTAGAGGGCCTGATGTACAAACAATGGTCACAAAATACCAGTCATAAATTGCGGCCAGTATGTTTGTGAGTCAAGTGGAATTTGGCGAGTCAACGTATGTAGAATAGGTTGGTTCGCAAAATTATTTTTCGCAATACTACCATCTTCATGAATATTAATGAGGTAAGTTTTCCTTAATGGAATTGGTACTACCTTAGAAAAAATGTTTTAAAAAAAAACAAGTATATTTCAGAGTTGACAATGATCCCCTGAACTACTACCTAATCAATTACAATTTTTCTTTAATTCAAATTGGGGAAAGGGTCTCCTTAACTTTTGTGTATGGCTGCTATAGTAACTTAGGCGTCAGTAACTTTTCAATGTTTTGCAACCAGACACTGTTTATTATCGTTTTATTTCTAAAGGTTTGCAGCTCCTGCTGCTGCTGGCGGGGGAATGACGTTCCTCCGCCATAGCAGAAGAGCCACCCCTGCCTAAATGACAGTACTTCATTTCCAGATAATTCCGCACAAAATCCCATGTATTACAACAGTGGTGTAACAAAAATAGAGCCCCCCCCTGCAAAGAACAGGAAGGCCTTTGTTACGTCACTGTGTTCCATTTGCACACAGAGCAACCCCAGGATCACATAATGCAACATGGAATACGTCTTCCCCAGCTTTGCACACCAGAGCGCGATATTCAGTATTTAATTTCAAAACAACAAGTAGATTGGCATTTGAGAGCTTGGGAGAGTGACCTAACAAAGTCAACATGTGCATACACAAGATGTACATTCACTCCTCAGCCTGCAGGAATGGACTGTCCTTACTTCTCCATTGTGCCACACAACTGTGAACAGTGCATAATTTGTAAAAAAAAAAAAAGAGTAAGAGCCAGGGCCCTCTTCAGGCGGCAACTTCAGCATGCACCACCCATTACCCATGCCAGCGGTGCCAATGGCAGGACCTGCACAACTATCACAGTGCTGCAAGTTTGACAGTTCAGACTATAAGTGGCACCCAAAGCATTAAGTACGACTTGGTCGGCAGGTATTAGCAGGTTTTAATATACAGTGAATTAATAAACAACTCTTGTCCTGCTCATCTTAAAATTACACAAACAGCCCCACCATGTGGCAGCTATCATATGTACCGGTGTTGAAAATCTGTTGTCAGTGCCGAGCACTGGAAACCACCGGCTCAAACTAAGCACTGACTCTGAAACCTGGAGACACAAAAGTACAATTCTGGCAATTGCCCAACAAGTATTATGCACCACATTAAGCTTTTACACAATAAGTACCATGCAAAGCAACCTATACAATTAAAATATTAGAGCTTTAAAAGCATACTCTGATCACCCATCTGGAACCATCTAAAAGATTTCCTGCATCATTACAAAATGCTTCAGTCCCCCAACATAGCATAAAGCCCTAACACCTGTAAAACGCCAACTTTTTGCTGCACAGTTTTTTTCCTTTCCATTAATTATCTTCACAAAAATTGCAGGCAGACATCTCCTAACTACAATATGCAGCCCTCACCCTCATTGAACAACATAATGATTATTCACCGTCCTTCTTGGTATTACAGAATAACACATAATATCACGTATAACATGTAATAAGTTATGTGAATCACATCAAACATTTTCTTCAATCAATGAACAATAAGCAGACCAAACTTGCTACAAGGACACTATTCATTTCTAATGGATACCTTTCTTTTCTATACACACATTGTTTTCCACAAATTTCACTTTGTATAAATGTTCTCAAAACGCCAGACAATGTTGTTTCTTTACATTTTCTATTTCCAACTAGAACTGACGCAACTTTAAAGCCGACTACAACATCTTTCTCTGTTGATATTTAATTGACGATACGGTCTGACCTTGAATGTTCAGATTCCTTCAGAAAATAGATCACACGTTGCAGCACAGAGCAAATATGTCACCCACAACTGTCACACTCCATAAAACACAAGAAACTCATAAAAGTCCATTTCCTCACCTGCTCTGCTCTGGAAGTCAAGTCTCCTGTCTGGGGAAATTACTTTAGCGCTCTCTTTATGTACATCATGAGTCCAGTATTCTTCTTTCCTTCCAGAAAGGGACAATTCTGCAACTTCTTCTAAAATGCAAGCATTTGCCCTCCTTCCACCATCCTCACTGGGGTCCGCCCGTCCAGCAGCTAGCGATGACACCACTTGCTGGTGGATTCAGTGCGTCACTGTGACTCACTGCCAGCCCCAGATGACTTCTCCAAGGCCACAGGGCCTCTCTGTAGGGCTAGCTCTTCAGCGCCTTCAGAGTTCTGCTGTATCTCCACCCTGATTCTTTTAACCAATTGTCACTACAGGGTTGTAGTTAGAGGACAGGGGCTTCACACAAAAGTGTAGAGCCATTCACGTAGGAAGTCAAATTCTTTATTTGATGTTAGGCGCTTCAGTGACAGCCACAGCCTGAAAGTTCTCATTACAGCTCTGTTCTCCATCCAACTGTACTTAAAAGTCAAGCCTCACCCAGCACCTGGAGCCCATCATCACATTGCCACAGCTTCACGCCCAGCCTTCTCCGGCAGGGACACTCGGCTCATACATGCACAGGCCCATCTCCTCAGAGCAGATATCAACATAACATTGACCACCAAGCTTTCCATAACAACTTTGTAACCTTCCCTGCAAGGATTCTCGTGTCCCTCTGACTTAGCTTGTAATACATTGTATTTGTTTAACGTAATGTGCTAATTCAGGTCCACGTTGACATATGATATAAAATGGGGCAAAGATATAGACACCCATCTGATGGTTGAATTGCACAACGTGAAACCAGGAACGTGGGATTAATCCAGGCTTCCAACTCGATCAAACTGTGCGATCAGACTCCATTACCCTATCTGACAGTGCCTCCGTTTCCTTCATCACATGAGGACACTCTGCAGTCCATCAGTTCAGGATGTGTGCTGTGCTGTACAACATCCTCTTTGGTACACCATATCTTAAACGATAATGTTGTTCCATCTATAGTAACACTCTAGACCCCAGATAGGAGGCACATGGCTCCTGACTTGCATCTTGGATCACCAATTAGTTGTCAGGAGCCGAGAAGGTGTGGCATGAATATTTCTTAATTCATATTTAGAAACGGTTACTTTTAAGAAATGCCACTCATAGCAGGAATGAAAACTAATGCATTAAAGAGAAAGGCCTGTACATGTTAAAGAAATCAGGCGCATGGATATCATTGGTGCAGCAGGTGCAGTGGCTCAAGAGCACTGATCCCTGAGAGGCCTACTCACCCCTGATAATTGCGGTATTTTACCACCCCAGCAGCATTCATAGGAGCCATATTTAATTCCTGCACTCTTGCTACACTACTGAAAAAATATACTTTTTTCATAAAATGTTGAGGAATCTTCCCAATTTTTTTTTTTAATCATTTGCTACATGATTTGCGTGCCAAATACTTTGAAGCTTGGCTCGGGTTCTGGGTCTTAAAGTCGCCCCACACCCTTGAGTCATCTACGGCTCGGCTCCCTCAAATCATTTACTGTCTCGCTTATTTTGAGAGATTAGGTGAGTAGAAGAAACAAGTGCGGGGAGGGAAGTGAGAAAGAGGGGGCATGATGATGCCCAGATTAGACAACATCTCCTTTCCAGCAGCCATTGGCAAAGCTAGTTTAGCCTCTTCTATGGTGAGCACGGTTTTATTTATTTATTTTTTTACTTATCTATGCTATACACACACCCTCCTCTTCCCTCCTTATATTTATGAAGACCGGCCATTGACCGTAATGAAGTGTGTATTTACTATTCTAACGTTGATAATGGAGGAGGTTATAAAGCGGACCGAGGCAAATATAACTGCACTTTTAGTGTTTTTGATACACTCGCTCAAAACTACTTAAACACACTATGGGGAGCGTTCCTCAAAATGCACCGGTCCTCACAAGGATAGAGTTTGTCTTGAACTGACAGTGTTTACCCATGCTATGAGGACAGAACCTATCTGCACAGCATGGGCTATACATGCACCCCCCCCCCCCCACCCGGGAAGGGACAGTATGTTTATTTTAGGAGCTAAATTAGTAAGCTATGTTGAAGAAATACACGCATATGACGATGTTAGATCTAGTTGACAGAAGAAGCCTTTTTGAAGAAAAAAGAAGTAAACTTAAGGAAAGGCAGTATATTCGATTTTCATATTGACATCACCTACTTCTCCTGACTTACCTAAGAACAATTTCAGAAGAGTGTCAACACCTCAGTGAGGGCAATAGCACATATTAACAAAGCAAAAGGTCTTGAAAGACCAGTAGAATTAAAGAGTAAAGCTCTTCTGCTTTCATGACGAGCTCACCCTGCAAGCCTTTTATGTTTTTCATATACTTTTATGGTTTCATTAACCCCTGGGAATTGGTGCAGCAGTTCAGATGGATGATGGTCAAGACTGCAGAGTGCTTAAAAGTGCTTCGAGAGGCACTGTTTGAGAAGTAGTAGCAAAACATACCACACTGCGCACTTTCACAGCACTCGAAGGGCGTTCTCGTCCTGTCCATCTCCATGTCCATCACTGGGCAGCACCTCTTTTGCAGACATGGCACAATCTTGGAGCATCAGGCAAGCTTGTGGACGGCAGACAAATGAACACTCAACTTGATTTGGCTTTGTAGGTACCAGTAGGTCCTGGAGTTGAGCCAGAGGTCTAGGCGGGGCCTTGTTTGAGATATCAGTGGCTCACCCAGCTCCTGTATTAATACAATGGTGTGTTCTGTTATGCAGGCCTATGACGGTCTACACAAGGAAGTTGGCACCTTTCATTCTGAGAGGTGAGCGGTCTAGAAACCACAAGGCAGAGACTTGTTCGCAAAGGGTTCATGTGCCGTGAGGTTTCCTGTCTGTGGTGAGACGGAGACTGATGGCACTGTGCAGTGAATGGGCTACGGCTTTTACTTTACACACCTGTAAGTAAATGAACACAGGACAAAAGGGCACACTCCATCTTCACTCACTTTACTAGCCCCACTTCTCTTTCTTGGTTACTAGTCCCTGGGATAGGAAAGTCACGGGATTCCGATAGCTGCCCAGGCCGGATGGCACTTTATTCCACCTGCCATTTACCCATAGGGCTGGCGCCACTGGAGGATGGTTTTGCATGCACAGGAGCTTCTGGCGCCGCTGTCAGAATGTGCAACATATATTGTTCAACGCGTGTTGCTAGCAATGGATACCATGGATATCTATCCGTTCTCTTTCATTGGACTTCTGAAAAAAAATCTATTTCAAACTGACTAAAGAGAGTCATACAAGTTGTGCTGGAACCGAGGGTGAACTCAGAGGAGAAGATCTGGAGCTTTGAGAAATAATATTTCCTGCACGTTGGACAATGAGTTAAACTCCTAAACCCATCGCTGCTAAAACTCCCCCTTGCCTTTTTTTGGCTATTTGGGGTAGTTTGTGCTTAGGCCCTGTAGGAAGTTGGCTCTGTATGCACTATTTCAAAGTAAGGAATAGTATGCACAGAGTCCAAGGGTTCCCCTTAGAGGTAAGATAGTGGCAAACAGAGATAATACTAATGCTCTATTTTGTGGTAGTGTGGTCGAGCAGTAGGCTTATCAAAGGAGTAGTGTTAAGCATTTGTTGTACATACACACAGGCAATAAATGAGGAACACACACTCAGAGACAAATCCAGCCAATAGGTTTTGTTATAGAAGAATATCTTTTCTTAGTTTATTTTAAGAACCACAGGTTCAAATTCTACATGTAATATCTCATTTGAAGGGTATTGCAGGTAAGTACTTTAGGAACTTTGGATAATCACAGTAGCATATATACTTTTTACATAAAACACAATAAGCTGTTTTAAAAGTGGAGTGCAATTTTCACAGTTCCTAGGGGAGGTAAAGTATTGTTATTTTTAGCAGGTAAGTAAATCACTTACAGGTCACAGTTTTGGGTCCAAGGTAGCCCACCGTTGGGGATTAAGAGCAACCCCAAAGTTACCACACCAGCAGCTCAGGGCCGGTCAGGTGCAGAGGTCAAAGAGGTACCCAAAACACATAGGCTTCAATGGAGAGAAGGGGGTGCCCCGGTTCCAGTCTGCCAGCAGGTAAGCACCCGCGTCTTCGGAGGGCAGACCAGGGGGGTTTTGTAGGGCACCGGGGGGGGACACAAGTCCACACAGAAAGTACAACCTCAGCAGCGCGGGGGCGGCCGGGTGCAGTGTGCAAACAAGCGTCGGGTTCTCTGTAGATTTCAATGGGAGACCAAGGGGTCTCTTCAGCGGTGCAGGCAGGCAAGGGGGGGGGCTCCTCGGGGTAGCCACCACCTGGGCAAGGGAGAGGGCCTCCTGGGGGTCACTCCTGCACAGAAGTTCCGTTCCTTCAGGTGCTGGGGGCTGCGGGTGCAGGGTCTTTTCCAGCCGTCTGGACTTTAGGTTCAGGCAGTCGCGGTCAGGGGGAGCCTCGGGATTCCCTCTGCAGGCGTCGCTGTGGGGGCTCAGGGGGGACAACTTTGGTTACTCACAGACTCGGAGTCGCCGGAGGGTCCTCCCTAAGGTGTTGGTTCTCCACCAGTCGAGTCGGGGTCACCGGGTGCAGTGTTGCAAGTCTCACGCTTCTTGCGGGGAGTTGCAGGGGTCTTTAAATCTGCTCCTTTGAAACAAAGTTGCAGTTCTTTTGGAGCAGTGCCGCTGTCCTCGGGAGTTTCTTGTCTTTCTTGAAGCAGGGCAGTCCTCTGAGGATTCAGAGGTCGCTGGTCCTTTGGAAAGCGTCGCTGGAGCAGGTTTCTTTGGAAGGCAGGAGACAGGCCGGTAAGACTGGGGCTAAAGCAGTTGGTGTCTTCTGTTCTTTTTCTGCAGGGGTTTTTCAGCTCAGCAGTCCTCTTCTTCTTGTAGTTTCAGGAATCTAAATTCTTAGGTTCAGGGAAGCCCTTAAATACTGAATTTAAGGGCGTGTTTAGGTCTGGGGGGTTAGTAGCCAATGGCTACTAGCCCTGAGGGTGGGTACACCCTCTTTGTGCCTCCTCCCAAGGGGAGGGGGTCACCTCCCAAGGGGAGGGGGTCACATCCCTAATCCTATTGGGGGAATCCTCCATCTGCAAGATGGAGGATTTCTAAAAGGTAGAGTCACTTCAGCTCAGGACACCTTAGGGGCTGTCCTGACTGGCCAGTGACTCCTCCTTGTTATTCTCATTATTTCCCCCGGCCTTGCTGCCAAAAGTGGGGCCGTGGCCGGAGGGGGCGGGCAACTCCACTAGCTGGAGTGCTCTGTGGTGCTGGAACAAAGGGGGTGAGCCTTTGAGGCTCACCGCCAGGTGTTACAGCTCCTGCCTGGGGGAGGTGTTAGCATCTCCACCCAGTGCAGGCTTTGTTACTGGCCTCAGAGTGACAAAGGCACTCTCCCCATGGGGCCAGCAACATGTCTCGGTTGTGGCAGGCTGCTGGAACCAGTCAGCCTACACAGATAGTCGGTTAAGGTTTCAGGGGGCACCTCTAAGGTGCCCTCTGGGGTGTATTGTACAATAAAATGTACACTGGCATCAGTGTGCATTTATTGTGCTGAGAAGTTTGATACCAAACTTCCCAGTTTTCAGTGTAGCCATTATGGTGCTGTGGAGTTCGTGTAAAACAGACTCCCAGACCATATACTCTTATGGCTACCCTGCACTTACAATGTCTAAGGTTTTGCTTAGACACTGTAGGGGCACAGTGCTCATGCACTGGTATCCTCACCTATGGTATAGTGCACCCTGCCTTAGGGCTGTAAGGCCTGCTAGAGGGGTGACTTATCTATACCTGCATAGGCAGTGAGAGGCTGGCATGGCACCCTGAGGGGAGTGCCATGTCGACTTACTCGTTTTGTTCTCACTAGCACACACAAGCTGGCAAGCAGTGTGTCTGTGCTGAGTGAGGGGTCTCCAGGGTGGCATAAGTTATGCTGCAGCCCTTAGAGACCTTCCTTGGCATCAGGGCCCTTGGTACCAGGGGTACCATTTACAAGGGACTTATCTGGATGCCAGGGTGTGCCAATTGTGGATACAAAAGTACAGGTTAGGGAAAGAACACTGGTGCTGGGGCCTGGTTAGCAGGCCTCAGCACCCTTTCAATTCAAAACATAGCGTCAGCAAAGGCAAAAAGACAGGGGGTAACCATGCCAAGGAGGCATTTCCTTACACAACCCCCCCCCCCCCCAAATGAAAGAGGATGAGACTAACCTTTCCCAAGAGAGTCTTCATTTTCTAAGTGGAAGAACCTGGAAAGGCCATCTGCATTGGCATGGGCAGTCCCAGGTCTGTGTTCCACTATAAAGTCCATTCCCTGTAGGGAGATGGACCACCTCAACAGTTTTGGATTTTCACCTTTCATTTGCATCAGCCATCTGAGAGGTCTGTGGTCGGTTGGAACTACAAAGTGAGTACCAAAGAGGTATGGTCTCAGCTTCTTCAGGGACCAAACCACAGCAAAGTCCTCCCTCTCAATGGCACTCCAACGCTGCTCCCTGGGGAGTAACCTCCTGCTAATGAAAGCAACAGGCTGGTCAAGGCCATCATCATTTGTTTGGGACAAAACTGCGCCTATCCCATGTTCAGAGGCATCTGTTTGCACAATGAATTGCTTGGAGTAATCTGGAGCTTTTAGAACTGGTGCTGTGCACATAGCTTGTTTCAGGGTGTCAAAGGCCTGTTGGCATTCTACAGTCCAGTTTACTTTCTTGGGCATTTTCTTGGAGGTGAGTTCTGTGAGGGCTGTCACAATGGATCCATATCCCTTCACAAACCTCCTATAGTACCCAGTCAAGCCAAGGAATGCCCTGACTTGAGTCTGGGTTTTTGGAGCAGCCCAGTCCAGAATAGTCTGGATCTTAGGCTGGAGTGGCTGAACTTGGCCTCCACCTACAAGGTGTCCCAAGTAAACCACAGTTCCCTGCCCTATCTGGCATTTGGATGCCTTGATAGAGAGGCCTGCGGATTGCAGAGCCTTCAAAACCTTCTTCAGGTGGACCAGGTGATCCTGCCAGTTGGAGCTAAAGACAGCAATATCATCAAGATAAGCTGCACTAAAGGACTCCAACCCAGCAAGGACTTGATTCACCAACCTTTGGAAGGTGGCAGGGGCATTCTTTAAACCAAAGGGCATAACAGTAAACCGATAATGCCCATCAGGTGTGGAGAATGCTGTTTTCTCTTTTGCTCCAGGTGCCATTTTTATTTGCCAGTACCCTGCTGTTAAGTCAAAGGTACTTAAGAATTTGGCAGCACCTAATTTGTCAATCAGCTCGTCAGCTCTAGGAATGGGATGGGCATCTGTCTTGGTGACAGAATTAAGACCTCTGTAGTCCACACAAAACCTCATCTCTCTCTTTCCATCTTTGGTGTGAGGTTTGGGGACTAAGACCACTGGGCTAGCCCAGGGGCTGTCAGAGTGCTCAATTACTCCCAATTCCAGCATCTTGTGGACTTCCACCTTGATGCTTTCCTTAACTTGATCAGACTGTCTGAAGATTTTGTTTTTGACAGGCATGCTGTCTCCTGTGTCCACATCATGGGTACACAGGTGTGCCTGACCAGGGGTTAAGGAAAAGAGCTCAGCAAACTGTTGCAGGACCTTCCTACAATCAGATTGCTGTTGGCCAGAGAGGGTGTCTGAATAGATCACTCCATCCACTGAGCCATCTTTAGGGTCTGATGAGAGGAGATCAGGGAGAGGCTCACTCTCAGCTTCCTGGTCCTCATCTGTTACCATCAACAGATTCACATCAGCCCTATCATGGAAGAGTTTTAGGCGGTTTACATGGATCACCCTCTTGGGGCTCCTGCTTGTGCCTAGGTCCACCAGGTAGGTGACCTGACTCTTCTTTTCCAGGATTGGGTAAGGGCCACTCCATCGGTCCTGAAGTGCCCTGGGAGCCACAGGCTCCAAAACCCAGACTTTCTGCCCTGGTTGAAATTCAACCATTGCAGCCTTTTGGTCATACCAAAACTTCTGGAGCTGTTGGCTGGCCTCAAGGTTTTTACTTGCCTTTTCCATGTACTCTGCCATTCTTGAGCGAAGGCCAAGTACATAGTCCACTATGTCTTGTTTAGGCTCATGAAGAGGTCTCTCCCAGCCTTCTTTAACAAGAGCAAGTGGTCCCCTTACAGGGTGGCCAAACAGAAGTTCAAAGGGTGAGAACCCTACTCCCTTCTGAGGCACCTCTCTGTAAGCGAAAAGCAGACATGGCAGGAGGACATCCCATCTCCTTTTGAGTTTTTCTGGGAGCCCCATGATCATGCCCTTTAATGTCTTGTTGAATCTCTCAACAAGGCCATTCGTTTGTGGATGATATGGTGTAGTGAACTTATAAGTCACTCCCCACTCATTCCACATGTGTTTCAGGTATGCTGACATGAAGTTGGTACCTCTGTCAGACACCACCTCCTTAGGGAAGCCCACTCTGGTAAAGATACCAATGAGGGCCTTGGCTACTGCAGGGGCAGTAGTCGACCTAAGGGGAATAGCTTCAGGATACCTAGTAGCATGATCCACTACTACTAGGATGTACATATTTCCTGAGGCTGTGGGAGGTTCAAGTGGACCCACTATGTCCACACCCACTCTTTCAAAGGGGACCCCCACCACTGGAAGTGGAATGAGGGGGGCCTTTGGATGTCCACCTGTCTTACCACTGGCTTGACAGGTGGTACAGGAGATGCAAAACTCCTTAACCTTCTGGGACATGTTGGGCCAGTAGAAGTGGTTGACTAACCTCTCCCACGTCTTGGTTTGTCCCAAATGCCCAGCAAGGGGAATATCATGGGCTAAGGTCAGAATAAACTCTCTGAACGCCTGAGGCACTACCACTCTCCTAGTGGCACCAGGTTTGGGATCTCTTGCCTCAGTGTACAGGAGTCCATCTTCCCAATAGACCCTATGTGTTCCATTTTTCTTGCCTTTGGACTCTTCAGCAGCTTGCTGCCTAAGGCCTTCAAGAGAGGGGCAGGTTTCTTGCCCCTTACACAACTCTTCCCTTGAGGGTCCCCCTGGGCCCAAGAGCTCAACCTGGTAAGGTTCCAGCTCCATAGGCTCAGTTCCCTCAGAGGGCAGAACTTCTTCCTGAGAAGAGAGGCTCTCTTTTTCTTGTTGTGTTGCAGCTGGTTTCCCAGCTGACTTTCCTTTTCTCTTGGTAGGCTGGGCCTTTCTTCCAGACTCCAGCTCTACTTTTTCACCCTGTGCCTTGCACTGTGCCCTTGTCTTGACACACACCAGTTCAGGGATACCCAGCATGGCTGCATGGGTTTTTAGTTCTACCTCAGCCCATGCTGAGGACTCCAGGTCATTTCCAAGCAAACAGTCTACTGGGATATTTGAGGAGACCACCACCTGTTTCAGGCCATTGACCCCTCCCCATTCTAAAGTTACCATTGCCATGGGATGTACTTTAGTTTGATTGTCAGCATTGGTGACTAGATAGGTTTGTCCAGTCAGGTATTGGCCAGGGGAAACCAGTTTCTCTGTCACCATAGTGACACTGGCACCTGTATCCCTCAGGCCCTCTACACTTGTCCCATTAATTAAGAGCTGCTGCCTGTATTTTTGCATGTTAGGGGGCCAGGCAGCCAGTGTGGCTAAATCCACCCCACCCTCAGAGACTAATGTAGCTTCAGTGTGACACCTGATTTGCTCTGGGCACACTGTTGATCCCACTTGGAGACTAGCCATTCCAGTGTTAGCTGGAGTGGAGTTTGAAGTGGTATTTTTCTTGGGACAGGCCTTGTCTCCAGTTTGGTGTCCAGACTGACTACAGCTACGACACCAGGCCTTTTTGGGATCAAAGTTTTTACCCTTGTACCCAGAATTGTTTTGTGAAGAGGCTCTGGGCCCACCCTCCTGTGCAGGTTTTTGGGGGCCTGTAGAAGACTCTTTACTATTTTTGTTTTTGGCTGTCTCACCACCCTTCCCCTGGGGAGGTTTTGTGACCCCTTTCTTTTGGTCACCCCCTGTGGAAGTTTTGGACACCCTAGTCTTGACCCAATGGTCCGCCTTCTTTCCCAATTCTTGGGGAGAAATTGGTCCTAGGTCTACCAGATGCTGATGCAGTTTGTCATTGAAACAATTACTTAATAGGTGTTCTTTCACAAATAAACTGTACAGCCCATACTAATTACTTACACCACTGCCTTGAATCCAACCATCTAGTGTTTTTACTGAGTAGTCTACAAAGTCAACCCAGGTCTGGCTCGAGGATTTTTGAGCCCCCCTGAATCTAATCCTATACTCCTCAGTGGAGAATCCAAAGCCCTCAATCAGGGTACCCTTCATGAGGTCATAAGATTCTGCATCTTTTCCAGAGAGTGTGAGGAGTCTATCCCTACACTTTCCTGTGAACATTTCCCAAAGGAGAGCACCCCAGTGAGATTTGTTCACTTTTCTGGTTACACAAGCCCTCTCAAAAGCTGTGAACCATTTGGTGATGTCATCACCATCTTCATATTTAGTTACAATCCCTTTAGGGATTTTCAACATGTCAGGAGAATCTCTGACCCTATTTATGTTGCTGCCACCATTGATGGGTCCTAGGCCCATCTCTTGTCTTTCCCTTTCTATGGCTAGGATCTGTCTTTCCAAAGCCAATCTTTTGGCCATCCTGGCTAACTGGATGTCTTCTTCACTGGGGTTATCCTCAGTGATTTCAGAGAGGTTGGTCCCTCCTGTGAGGGAGCCAGCATCTCTGACTATTATGCTTGGAGTCAGGGCTTGATAGGCCCTGTCCTCCCTAGATAGGACTGGTAGAGGGGGAATCATCCTCCAATTCACTATCCTCATCCTCTGTGTTGCCATCCTCAGAGGGGTTGGCCTTTTCAAACTCTGCCAACAGCTCCTGGAGCTGTAGTTTGGAAGGTCTGGGGCCCATTACTATTTTCTTTAGTTTACAGAGTGACCTTAGCTCCCTCATCTTAAGATGGAGGTAAGGTGTGGTGTCGAGTTCCACCACATTCACATCTGTACTGGACATTATGCTTCTAAAAGTTGAAATACTTTTTAAGAATCTAAAACTAGTTCTAGAACCTAATTCAAACTTTTACCAAACTTTTAAACTCTAAAAGGAAATGCTAAACAGGGACTAACACAAGGCCCTAGCAGGACTTTTAAGAATTTAGAAAAATAGTTCAAATTGCAAAAATCAAGTTCTAATGAAATTTTTGGGAATTTGTCGTGTGATCAGGTATTGGCTGAGTAGTCCAGCAAATGCAAAGTCTTGTACCCCACCGCTGATCCACCAATGTAGGAAGTTGGCTCTGTATGCACTATTTCAAAGTAAGGAATAGTATGCACAGAGTCCAAGGGTTCCCCTTAGAGGTAAGATAGTGGCAAAAAGAGATAATACTAATGCTCTATTTTGTGGTAGTGTGGTCGAGCAGTAGGCTTATCAAAGGAGTAGTGTTAAGCATTTGTTGTACATACACACAGGCAATAAATGAGGAACACACACTCAGAGACAAATCCAGCCAATAGGTTTTGTTATAGAAGAATATCTTTTCTTAGTTTATTTTAAGAACCACAGGTTCAAATTCTACATGTAATATCTCATTTGAAAGGTATTGCAGGTAAGTACTTTAGGAACTTTGGATAATCACAGTAGCATATATACTTTTTACATAAAACACAATAAGCTGTTTTAAAAGTGGACACAGTGCAATTTTCACAGTTCCTGGGGGAGGTAAAGTATTGTTATTTTTAGCAGGTAAATAAATCACTTACAGGTCACAGTTTTGGGTCCAAGGTAGCCCACCGTTGGGGGTTCAGAGCAACCCCAAAGTTACCACACCAGCAGCTCAGGGCCGGTCAGGTGCAGAGGTCAAAGAGGTGCCCAAAACACATAGGCTTCAATGGAGAGAAGGGGGTGCCCCGGTTCCAGTCTGCCAGCAGGTAAGTACCCGCGTCTTCGGAGGGCAGACCATGGGGGTTTTGTAGGGCACCTGGGGGGACACAAGTCCACACAGAAAGTACACCCTCAGCAGCACGGGGGCGGCCGGGTGCAGTGTGCAAACAAGCGTCGGGTTCTCTGTAGATTTCAATGGGAGACCAAGGGGTCTCTTCAGCGGTGCAGGCAGGCAAGGGGGGGGCTCCTCGGGGTAGCCACCACCTGGGCAAGGGAGAGGGCCTCCTGGGGGTCACTCCTGCACAGAAGTTCCGTTCCTTCAGGTGGTGGGGGCTGCGGGTGCAGGGTCTTTTCCATCCGTCGGGACTTTAGGTTCAGGCAGTCGCGGTCAGGGGGAGCCTCAGGATTCCCTCTGCAGGCGTCGCTGTGGGGGCTCAGGGGGGACAACTTTGGTTACTCACGGACTCGGAGTCGCCGGAGGGTCCTCCCTGAGGTGTTGGTTCTCCACCAGTCGAGTCGGGGTCGCCGGGTGCAGTGTTGCAAGTCTCACGCTTCTTGCGGGGAGTTGCAGGGGTCTTTAAATCTGCTCCTTTGAAACAAAGTTGCAGTTCTTTTGGAGCAGTGCCGCTGTCCTCAGGAGTTTCTTGTCTTTCTTGAAGCAGGGCAGTCCTCTGAGGATTCAGCGGTCGCTGGTCCTTTGGAAAGCGTCGCTGGAGCAGGTTTCTTTGGAAGGCAGGAGACAGGCCGGTAAGACTGGGGCCAAAGCAGTTGGTGTCTTCTGTTCTTTTTCTGCAGGGGTTTTTCAGCTCAGCAGTCCTCTTCTTCTTGTAGTTTCAGGAATCTAAATTCTTAGGTTCAGGGAAGCCCTTAAATACTGAATTTAAGGGCGTGTTTAGGTCTGGGGGTTTAGTAGCCAATGGCTACTAGCCCTGAGGGTGGGTACACCCTCTTTGTGCCTCCTCCCAAGGGGAGGGGGTCACATCCCTAATCCTATTGGGGGAATCCTCCATCTGCAAGATGGAGGATTTCTAAAAGGTAGAGTCACTTCAGCTCAGGACACCTTAGGGGCTGTCCTGACTGGCCAGTGACTCCTCCTTGTTATTCTCATTATTTCCCCCGGCCTTGCCGCCAAAAGTGGGGCCGTGGCCGGAGGGGGCGGGCAACTCCACTAGCTGGAGTGCCCTGTGGTGCTGGAACAAAGGGGGTGAGCCTTTGAGGCTCACCGCCAGGTGTTACAGCTCCTGCCTGGGGGAGGTGTTAGCATCTCCACCCAGTGCAGGCTTTGTTACTGGCCTCAGAGTGACAAAGGCACTCTCCCCATGGGGCCAGCAACATGTCTCGGTTGTGGCAGGCTGCTGGAACCAGTCAGCCTACACAGATAGTCGGTTAAGGTTTCAGGGGGCACCTCTAAGGTGCCCTCTGGGGTGTATTTTACAATAAAATGTACACTGGCATCAGTGTGCATTTATTGTGCTGAGAAGTTTGATACCAAACTTCCCAGTTTTCAGTGTAGCCATTATGGTGCTGTGGAGTTCGTGTTTGACAGACTCCCAGACCATATACTCTTATGGCTACCCTGCACTTACAATGTCTAAGGTTTTGCTTAGACACTGTAGGGGCACAGTGCTCATGCACTGGTGTCCTCACCTATGGTATAGTGCACCCTGCCTTAGGGCTGTAAGGCCTGCTAGAGGGGTGACTTATCTATACCTGCATAGGCAGTGAGAGGCTGGCATGGCACCCTGAGGGGAGTGCCATGTCGACTTACTCGTTTTGTTCTCACTAGCACACACAAGCTGGCAAGCAGTGTGTCTGTGCGGAGTGAGGGGTCTCCAGGGTGGCATAAGTTATGCTGCAGCCCTTAGAGACCTTCCTTGGCATCAGGGCCCTTGGTACCAGGGGTACCATTTACAAGGGACTTATCTGGATGCCAGGGTGTGCCAATTGTGGATACAAAAGTACAGGTTAGGGAAAGAACACTGGTGCTGGGGCCTGGTTAGCAGGCCTCAGCACCCTTTCAATTCAAAACATAGCATCAGCAAAGGCAAAAAGTCAGGGGCTAACCATGCCAAGGAGGCATTTCCTTACAGGCCCCTTTAACTTGTTGTCCACCTAAGCTGTGCAAGCTAAATTTGTATCCTTTTTTCTAACATCTTGGGAATTCTGGATTCCCCTGGAGGGGACCGACAAATAGCCAAAATACAGCTAAATTTTGGATTTTTTGAAAAAATTGGGGAAAAGTGCTGCAGAAGAAAACATCTGTTTTTTCCACTGAAAATGGCATCAATGAAGAGTTTGCAGTGGTAAAATCACCACATTCCCAGCCTTTAGGAACAGGCAGATCAGAATAAAAAAAACTAATGTTTCAACACAGTTTTGGCATTTTACTGTGACATACTCAATTTTTCCTCTTTCTTTGTGCTTTCAACCTCCTCCCAGTTAGTGACAGAAATGGGTGTGAAGCCCATGGTGGATTGTGGAAATCTATACATTTCTGAAACGTAGACAAAACTCTGAATTCAGAAAGGGGTCATCTGTGTAGATCCTTCATGGCTTTCTTATGGAAAGTAACAGTTGAAATAAAAAAATATTGAAATTGAGTTGAAAAAAACAAATCTCTGTTTTCATCTGTAACGTTTTCCATTTATGCCAGATTTTTTAAAGCAATATACTGTTACGTCTGCTGGACCCTTCTGGCTCCAGGAATATATAGGGCTTGTAGGTCCACAAAGAACCTGAAGTACCACCAAGAACCTGAAGTACCCAGAGCCAATGACTAAACTGCACCTTGCAATGGGTTTTCATTGTGTACCGGGTACACAATTCATTTGGTAAAATATAGAGTGAAAATAGGTATCAAGGAAACAATTTCTCAAAATGACTTCTTTCCTACACACTGTCTTACATTTGAAAGGCAGACATGCAGAGAAAGACAATTGGTAATAAAATGTGATCTGCTTTTCTATGTTCCCACCCAGTTTCCCAATAAAAATGGTACCTCTCTTGTGTGGATAGGCTTTGTGCCCGCAGCAGGAAATGCCCCAAAATGCAACCTGGACACTAATATTTTTCAGGCGAAGAAGGTGGTGGATGCCAGAGAGTGCTTGCACATCTGCAAAGCGTATGTCAATAGTGAAATCCGAACGAAGTCATAAAATTTAAACAATATGGTGTTGGGTGCCAGGCTAGCCCTAACACCTGCCACCACAGGTGTCGGAGGGCCACACACTGAAGAGTGGGTGGTTGCCTAAATATTGAAAGAAGAGTGGCCAGGGCACAGGGCACACCAATAGCATGAATCCTGATCCTGATAATGTTCAAGAATAAATAGAAAGTTCGTTCTTGGAAGATGATGTGTAGATATTTATTATAAGTGCAGGTAGAAAGTAGAAATCTCAATCAAAAGACTGCGTTGTACAAAATGACCATGTGTCCAGAGCAGCCAGATGGTGATAAATGGTCAAAGTTACAATAGGATGTTCGAATGTAACAATAAGTCCATACAGCAAAAAAGCCAACACGTGTTTCGTCTTCAAGACTTTGTCAAGGCTTCAGATGTATATAAAACATTATATGTAAACACGAAAGATCAAGCTGCTGGTATTCATGAGTCCTTGGGAGAAATGAAATAGTACAGGCAAATGATGGCCATGATAAGCCTCAAGTATTTGTGGAGCGAATAAACCCGTGCCGTTCGCGTCGGGGTTTTGGCTGAAAACTGACCATTTTTTGCAATGTGTCTAGCTGTGGATTGTGGGCCATAGCTCAGCCGTCACATAGGGAAACCTAAAAAATCCATACATTTGTGAAAACTAGACACCTAGCGGAATCAATGATGGGGTGTCTAGTGTGGCTCTCACTAGGCTGTGTTAATCCAGAATCCTTTGCAAAGCTCAAATTCCGACTAAAAAAAACACATGTCCCCCAATTTTCTGTGATAGAAAGGTCTGGAATCTGCAGGGAGCTACAAACCTCCTTTCACCCAGTATTTCCCTAAGTCTTCACATAAAAATGGTACCTCACTTGTGTGCCTGGGCCTAGGGCCTGCAGAAGAACAAATCAAACCAAGGTCAATGAGGCTCCCGTTGTGAGGACTTCCATTAATGTTAGTTTGATCCGTTCCTGTTGCGGGCACTAGGCCCAGGCACACAATGGGACAGCATTTTTATTGGGACCAACTGAGGGATAGGGATTTTGTGGTTTTCCTCTGACTCTGGTATAATATGGCACACAAACTGAAGGAAAATATGTGATGATTTTAGTCACATTTTGAGGTTTGCAGGGCATTGTGAGTAAGAAAACTTGATGGGTTCCACAAGAGTACCCTGTACTCCCCAGGGTTTCTGGTTTAAGATATCTAGAATTGGTAGATTTTCGTAGAGACCGTGTACAACCTGGCAGAGAAAGACAGAAAAGACAAATATTCCTGCACAACCATCTACTGCTCAAGTACACACACATACTAGTTGGATTTGACAGGAGGGTGAGTGAAAGGTTCAAAATTTAAATTTTATTAACAAGAGATTTTACAAAAATGAAATACACTGTTAATAATGAAACTTAAAAAAACAGAACCAATAACTCACAGCTCGTCACTTGTAAAGCCACAACAAGGCACAACTCCTTTACAGGCCATTCACACACATTTCATGCATGGCACACACAAGACCAGTCACACCGCCAGCCATTGGCCCAGCACATTACAGCACTCCCATTAACAGATAGAGTTATTGAAGGGCCCTTTACTTTCACACGCCCACATGACTGATACAGCAATCACACCGGCTTCCGGCTGATGTAGTGTGTGGACTGGCATTTGGCTGGCAATGTGTGTGTAGTTACAAGCAGCACGTCACTACTCACAAACTGCCAGCCAAATGCCAGCTCACACACACTGCCAGCCAAGTACCATCCATGCACACCATCAGTCAAGCGCTTGCACACCACCAGCCAAGCACAAGTCAATGCACACTGCCAGCAAAGCACCAGTCTATGCATACCGCCAGCCAGGTGCCACTCCACACACACCACCAGCCAGGCATCGGTCCATACACACCGCCAGTCAAGCTCCAGTCCACACACACTGCCATTACATTTTGTTTAACAAAAAAAAAAAAAAAAACCAATTGGAAGTAGAGGAAAAACTATGATTACAAACACAACAGCTCTAACTAAATACATCACACTACTGCCAACTATGAAATCTGAAGAAAAAATATACAGTGATACAATCCAGTCAATTCACTTTTATGCCCACGCAATTTAGCCAGTGGATTTTAATCCATATGTAGAGTTTCCTCCAGAAATTGGAAGATTTTAATTTCCATCTATCATTCAAATGAGGATCTATGTCTTCCGAGTTGACCCAAGAATAGTTCCTTAGAATGTATGATGGGTTAAAGGACTGCTACTGCATAGTGGTCCGTCTTTTAGAATTGTTAATTAACAGTAATACCTCCAACATATTTCCTAGTAATAATGAATCTTGGGGTTTAAATATCTCCTTACACAGCTTTATACCATGTATGAGAGCTACACTTAGAGTACTAACACAATATAAAACAATTCTACTCTTCTGGGGTTCTAATCACTATTTATTATCATTCTTATTTGTGTCTTTACCATAGAGGCTGTTTGTAGAAACATGTGCTCCTATCACCTCCCAAGCATAGCATGCACTGCTACCAACTGCTGGTGCATGTCTGAATTTACCATATCCCTCACCCGTAGGGAACCAGAACTCAGCGTCAGAGATGTAGCCTATTATCTATGCTTAGATGATCTGTTGCTGTTATCATCAGGCTAATCAAGAGCAGCCATATCAGAGGACCAGGCTGGTTTAGCTATATCAAGTAAAGAAAGGTTAGTCAGTCTTTTGTGGCCTGACTCTAATCTTGGGGTAGAAAATAATACATTTGAATAAAAGTACAAGATGCTAATTCCATACACAATTTCAGTGCATTAAGTACCTCAGGAGGTGATACAAAAACAATAATTCTCACTTAGCCTGCCTAAAACCATTCTGCTGCTAGCGAGGAGTGACCCGTATTATGACGAAGCATGCACCTAGTGTGGGTGAGGAATCTGTGTCCTCTTAAAGGAAAATTATCCAGACCTTGTAACTCCAGGTGAGTTCAGTCCACAGCACCCAAAGGGGAAAGCAGGTAAGTAGAGGAAGTAGGTACCTGTTTTCGTAACAAGCCTTTGTACTCCTTCATAGTCGTAATCTAGTGTTGGAAGAATGTCCCAAGGGATACCTTCACTCTTTTTCTCGTTGAAGGTAATTTCTCTACTCATTTGAAGCCTAGAGATCTGGACACCTGGGAAACTAGCGGATAAAGGCATTTTGGAAGAGAAGTGCTTTAATTCTGAGTCTGAGTTACATTCTAATATTTTAATTTCCTGGTAAATTCTTATAGGGGCTCCTAAGAAGACCTTCTGGCCTTCATGTGTAACAGTTAGATAAAATGTACTGGAAATACCAACACTCATTGAATATTTGTGTAAAAGTGTTTGTATGTGTTAACCTGTCTGGGAAGAAATGGAGGAGTGAAAGGCAGGAAAGAGTCAAAGTTTATGATTCAGACGGTTAACAATGAGGTCAGAACAGTCAAGACATAGTATGTGTCCCGTAATGCTAGTTGATGAGGGCTAATCAGTCTTTTTTCAGTACTGGAGGATGCACAAAGCAGTTCTGATGTTAATGTTATTCTGGATCCACCTTCTGTATTTTCCATGTTCTACTTAATGTTACTAACCCTCAGATCTTCTGGTTCTTTGATTGTGCTGTCTACCTGAGGGGACACGTTTCTTGGCCAGGAATGTTGAAGTATTATTATGGATAAATGTGGAGGTGATGCAGATGGTCTTTAAGATGATAGATCCCTGGAGGAAGAGATAGTGGGTTAGTTATTTCAGTGCTCATGTGATCTAGTCACCTCTCTTCAAGCCCATGATGAGATGTGCCAGAGTGCGTGTGTTGCCTTTCAAGGATGTCTGAGTAGTGCCAAGAGGGACAGTGAGTAGAGCTTTATCTCCAGTTAGGCTGGCGGAGGACCGGGGCCTGCACTGTTGTTCTGAAATCAGCTTCTTGAATAAAGAGTCTTGCATCACGCTACCTTGGTTTTCTTGTTGCCATTCAATGTGACTTCCTGCTTGAAGCTTAATCCCAACGACATTTCAATATCTGTAAATTATGGACGAAGCTCTCTGGTTCCATGTAGGGAACTCAGGTTTCCTCCAGTTTATGTGGTGACGAGGGTCATTCCGGGTTATTCATCTGCAAGGGTAGCTTCTTTGCTTTTTTGAGCATTGTTGGGACTAGATAGAGCGTGCACAAACAAGGAGGGTGATTCCGAAATATTTTTGCACACCCACGAGGTACATAAACGCACAACCAATCACACCTGGAGTCACTGGTGGCAGATCCGAATCCACAGATTCATGGCCTTTTAATTTATGTTTCTGCTCTTTATTGTTATAGTAATTGGCACTTGTACGGTGCTCAATTTGCCATAAAATCTATTAGTGAGTCACATTTTGAGGAAATAAGTGTTGGGAGGGAGTGTGGGTGTCAAGAAAGGAGGAAATGATGAATGCTTCAAAAAGTGTGGCCTGGCTGAGGTGGGGCCCTTGTGTCAAGGACATTGCCACAACCTTAGTAAAAGCGGTGCATTGTAGTTGCCTTTACATAACGCTTCATACCTCTGACAGGGACAGAAGCGCATTTGCGGGCAGGTAGCACTTTTATGTCAAAGTGCTTGGGTGGGAGGAAGAAGTCTGTGCCTGTTAAATCCGCCTACGTGGCATAGTGCCTATGAGTGCACTATTGGGCCGTGTCTCGTTCTCCCGAGCCTGATTTCCCTGCCTTAACTGAGGAACCTCCTTTCTACTCATATATTTCAAGCCATAGCTGCTTTTTTCTCCCTTCACTGATTAACATCAGCATGAGTGTTTCCAGTTACTTCATCCAAAAAATTCACTCGCAAAACCGCAGGCCCTGTTGCCTAGCAATCTTTTTTCTCTGTTGCAGACAGTCTGAATTGTTTTTGAAAAAAAAAAATACATTTTCGCTTCATTTACAGAAACTGACGTGGTGCTGCTGACGTCCTACTAAACTCGTGTGTGATTTCAACGGAGTTTTGAATTAAATGGCAACCGCATATTTATGAATCAGGAGCGTTGCTAGGGAGACGTCCTTCTACAACCAGTGAAAATAGTACTTCGTCGCCTAGAGCGACCGGTTCAAAAACTGTTGTTTCTAAAGCCAAAACTGCTTCGTGGAACAAGCCCTTTCAAAGCCAGTAGGTCTGACATTGTTTTAAGGACAGTGAATGAACTAGTTTGACGACTTTGTGTGTGTTACCTCTTTACGTCGCAGGATCATACACACGGAAGCTATTTGGGCTGCATAAGTATGGAACGAAGGACAAGGGCCCCTTTGCGGCTGCCCAAGGGCCATTTTCATTTAAAGGAGAGCTGACTTCTAAGTTTTTGATCTTGGAAGTACCATCTTTCTCTTGTGGAACTGGCTAAAAACTTAAATCAAAACCTCACCTGAAGCCTTGGCTTTTGTTAAACCATGTCACTAGCTCTAGAACTCTGATTGTAAATGTGCTGTGATGTGTACTCAGGTCAAAATGCCATGATATGGTAGGTATGCACTTCAAAAAATGCCAAACACATGCGCTGCCATCCAAATATAAGGCTTTTCTAATGATTGAAACTTAAGTGCTCAGTGGTGCTTAATGTGTAAAACAACAGGAAAAAAATAGAAGTGAGATAGCCGAATGTATTTCTCAGGTGGCCGCTGCTCCTGGAAGCCACTAACTTTTAACCATCATAGGTGTGACATTTTGGACTACTGTATATCAGTTCAGGCCGTAAGGATGGCCTGGTTTCAGACTTTGATGTTGTGCGCCCGATGGTAGCCCCTGCCATCCCTGAGCCTCTGTGTGGTTGAACAGAGTGCTAAGTATCACACAGGAACCTGGGGAGAACGAGAGAAATGGAGTCAGAGAGAAATCCTGCACTGGCGTTCACTCTCAAAGGCTTCTTCTGTTTCTAGGGACAGCACCACTCTGGATGAACTGTATTGTGTTCTGTGTCTTGGGATTTGGGAGGGCCAGAATGCAGGTGGAGTGCTCTGGGTGGAATGTTACTATTGTAGGGTTCTAGTGAGGATGGTTAGATTCTAAGAAAACCTCTGTAGACGGTCGCGTTTGTGGCTGCTCCTGTTTATGTGAGTAAAGTTACTTGTGAACCATCTTGGCAGAGTTTTTGAAGACTATCTGTCAAGATGTGGGGTGAAACATAAAAGAACTGCTAACTACTATCCCCAGTCTAATGGTCAGACTGAGAGTTTTAACCGTGTAGTTAGGGAGTCCATTCAATTGTCATGAAAGGGAGGTTTACCTTGGAGGAAAGCTTTGCTGGCGACTTTGTTGTCATATCACGCTGTACCAAATTCTGTTACTGGGTGTTCACATTTGAGCTACTGTGTGGTAGGAAGGCAGAATCCAAGCTTGCACCATGGTGGTTGAAAATTTGTTGTGGTGTGTCAGAGGTGTGCATTGACTACAAAAAGATCAAGGAGAGTGTGGAGAATTATCAAGGGAAAATGAAGATGGTTATGAATGAGATCAGAGGAAAATCGTGTGGTGGTAGTTTTTCTCTGGGTGACTGGGTTCAAATCAGGAAACCAGTAGCAAGTGGAGGAGAGTTACCTAAATGGTCGGATCCCATTAAGGTAGTGCAAGTGTATGACAAAGCTGTAAAAGTTATAGGAGGAAAAATGTTGAATATGAGTTGAGTTTCTGTTTTCAGAAGTCTTGTGTGTTCTGGGATGAAGGATGTGGAGCAGTCTACTAGAATGGTGGATAAAAGTAATGTCTTCATGAATGTGCAAATCCGTGATGGCAGTGTGATCAAACGTTGTCCTGAAAAGTTTTCAGAATATGTTAAACATGAATTTACATGTGTCAATTGTGGATATTCATAGCATTTTAAATGTTATTTAAAATGTGCTATTAGTGGATGATGTAAAGTATTATCTGTTTATCTTACTACCTCAGGTTACATATATGTATTTCTATATATTTATTTGTTTTGTTTTGTGTTTGTTTCTTTGGTCTTCGATATTATTCTTACTTTTAAGTCAATGTATTTTTGCTAAAGGGGAAAGGTGTGTTGCGTTCTGTGTCGTGGGACTTGGGAGGGCCAGAATGCAGGTAGAGCGCTCTGGAAGGAATGATAGTATTAGAACATTGTAGGGTTCTAGTGAGAACGGTTAGATGCTAAGAAAACCTCTGTAGATGGTCATGTTTGTGGCTGCTCCTGTTTATGTGAGTAAACTTACTTGTGAACCATCCTGGCAGAGTGACTCACTTCTACAGATTGTAAGTAAATGTGACCAGCTGTGAGACACAGAGCAGACGGTCACGATGAATACAAGCTGCATGTAAAATACAGGTAACCACTGAGACAAAGCTTGCAGGATCTAACGTGAATAATGCTATGATCAGACAGGAGCCAACCAGGAATCTGCAGGAGCCAACCAGGAATCTGAAGCGAGTTCTATGATGCTGCTAGACACACAAAGGTAAGACTTTTCAAGAAAAGGTGAACAGAAAACAAACAACCAGGTATTCAAGGGTAGGGAGGGTCCTAACAAAGGGACAAATGAGAAAACAACACTGTGGTATGCAAAACGTATGCAAACAAAACCGAGGATCAGAAAAGCAAATGCAACCAGGAAGTTCCTTGTCAGGCACACAACTATGGTCCCAGAGAGAGTAACGAGGGCTCTATCGCTCGACCCATAAAGGTCCCCAACTCAGGAACAGAGTGGGTACATTCCTGGTAAGTTAGCTGTCTAATGTGCCCACCCATAAACACTTCCACAGTCCTGTCCTCCAGCGCCTACAGCCAATAAGTGCCTTTCATCTAACCTGATTCCTTACATCTGGTTGCTCCGGGTTTTATTTTTGTAAAGTATATTGAACTTTTAAACACTCTGTAGATGTGCTTTGCTGAAAAATAGGCCACCAGCGCCACCATGAGTAAGCGCTGGTGCTTAGAAATAAGTGCGGGAGTCGAGTGTCAGCAAACACCGGCACAAATTGAGCACTGATGTCCACCACAATTTTAGTAACCACAGTGATTTAAGTGCTTAAGTGCTGCTAGGCCAATCACCTCTTCAAGTCCTTTCCCACATGCAGGCACCCTCCAAGGCGCCTTCTTGGTCTAGATTACTATTACTAAATCATCCGTTCTGACCAAAAATAATCACGAAGGTCATTCCTAGATGTTCCAGACCGAGAAACACTTAATAGATCCTTTCAAGGGTGTTTGTGGAACCGTTTGGGCTCGTTTCAAAACCACCTAACTTTCAAGCCTATTTTAAAACGCCTGAAGGTGTGTTTTTTGCTCACATGTTATGTCATTGCAATGATTAAACCCCTTCTGTTCAGGCGTGGCAGCAAATAACATTACACATACTTGTAAAGCACACGTTCAAACCTAGGCGCTGGAGCACAGGGTAAAGGCTGAGGGTAAAAGACTGAGTGAATTACCAGGATTTTAACCTATGACCAGGAGACCAAAAACTGATTTACAGAATGAATGCATTAGTTCACTGAGCGACCAGAACCAAGGTAATGGTATGCAGTACTAAAATATATACTACGAAATCTCTATCACACCTAAGTACCTTGCGTCAGAATTTCCACATGCACCAAAAACTTACTAACAAGCTCTTGGCATCAAATACGCTACGACTTGAGGTAGAATAGTGAACTAAACTAGTGCTCTAAGGTGTAAGAAGTGGGTTTAGCCAGGTCCAGTTATTAAAAACAGGACAACGTTTTAGTATGAACATACCTGCGTAAATCGAGATTTCCACAATCTCAATTTTCAGTTTGTTATTGTAAAAAATATTTTAGTTTTCACATGCACCCTCAGGTTTTTCCATTTAATATCCATACAGCAGCACAATAAATTGCATCACCCACCGGTGAGGCCTTCTTCTTAGAAGAGACCCTGTCAGGCGCCTAAACATGGACAAAGCGATGCAAAATGTGGTCCCGGTGAAAGAACCCCACATAATTTCACCCCATGCGTTACTTTGCTACATGGGAATAATGTTAATACAATTCAAAACACGTTTTACTAGTTACTTGTGCAAGGGGACATTGTGTAGATCCGTGTCACTGTCAAAGATCACTGCCACAGATCACTGTCAAGGATCAACTACTTAACTGAGGATTTATGTGCTGTGGTGGACATAATGTTAACCCTTAGGATGCAAGACATTGACATATTGAGTTAATTTCTAGAGCTTGGTTTGTGTTATTGACCTACACAGATTTGCTGTTACTGGGTATCAGCCACAGTTTGTTAGCTGCAGTGGAAAAAGAGAGGGATAAGACTTAGGCGGTCATTCTGACGCCGCCCGCCATGCGGTCACCGCCATCTGGCCGCTCTGCGGCCAAAAGACCGCGGAGGCCATTCTGGCTTTCCCGCTGGGCCAGCGGGCGCCCGCCAAAGGAGCGCCCGCCGGCCCAGCGGGAAAGGCCCTGCAACATAGAAGCCGGCTCCGAATGGAGCCGGCGGTGTTGCAGGGGTGCGACAGGTGCAGTTGCACCCGTCGCGATTTTCACTGTCTGCTATGCAGACAGTGAAAATCATGCTGGGGCCCTGTTAGGGGGCCCCTGCACTGCCCATGCCAGTGGCATGGGCAGTGCAGGGGCCCCCAGGGGCCCCACGACACCCGTTCCCGCCATCCTGTTCCTGGCGGTAAAAACCGCCAGAAACAGGGTGGCGGGAAGGGGGTCGGAATCTCCATGGCGGCGCTGCTTGCAGCGCCGCCATGGAGATTCAGCCCAGACAGGGGAAATCCGGCGGGAAACCGCCGGATCCCCTTTTCTGACCGCGGCTTTACTGCTGCGGTCAGAATGGGCAGGGAAGCACCGCCAGCCTGTTGGCGGTGCTTCCGTGGTCATCCACCCTGGCGGTCGATGACCGCCAGGGTTGGAATGACCCCCTTAGTGCCTGAGTCCGACTGGTGTGCAAATAGCAAATCTGGTGCAAATTGTGAATCCAGTGGCTTGTGACTACCCTGTTATTACGTAATGAGTCTACTGGGGCGAAATAAGCACCGATACTTGGGCAATCACCCATTTTCGTTCAAACCAGGACGGCAGGTTTAGCGATTTTGCCCTTTCGCATTTCACGAGTTGGAAAACTGGTGAAATGTTAGCGGGAATACTACTTGAAAGGAAGCAAAATTTGCAGTGTGACACAGAACTTTTATTTAAGCCAAAAAAATAAAAAAATAAGGATGTTGCACCCAGAATTACTACACCCTGCGGTACTGGCAATTAATTGCTGCAGAATACCACCAAAACTATGTTTGGTATTTGTTTACTGGTTATTATTTGAGCTGCTTCTGTATGGTTTCATTAAAATGCTGAAATTGATGCGTATGCCCAGAGAAGCCATTTCCCAGCTTCCTGAAATTAAATGAGGATTATTTATGCTTCTTCACATGTCCCAGTAGTTGGAAAGTGAAGGGTTGAACGCCAAGTCGTGTGCAATTCCTGAAATGGTGCAATGCTGCTCCTTGGGGGCTATTTTACCCGGAGAATATTTACTCTGATTGCCTTTCCAATACAAAGATGCAAAGAGTGCCACCGTGTGGTTGAATTGAGTAATGTGAAGCCAAAACCATGATCACAGCCCAGTTCGTATAAAAGGCAATCAGAGTCACAAGGGCGAAGGAATGTTTTACTTCATGTTTTCATTTGTATGAGTCATTGTACGTTTTTGTATTGGGGTGTGATGTTGCTGGTTCTTTCCTCACCAAACTGTGCTGCAGAACGTGGCAAGATAAGATGTGGCCTGAGTGCCAGGGCTACCTACGTTGAAACTTTGGAACGAGGTTCAATTCTCAAAATATCAGACCTGTGATTCTGAGCAAATCACTTTATCTCCTCTTGTGTACATAAAAAAATCTGGCCTTCTGTAATGTAATCTGATTCTTGTGTAAAGCAGCTCTAATTCCCTGGAGCTGATTTTGCACTATCTAAAAATGCAATTGAAAAAGTAGCACATAGTGCAAGGGTCAAAGACCAAAAGAAACTGTCAAAATGACAATGATAGCCTCAAATGTGTGTAGGATTCAGTAGGTCAACATTATTATTGGTTCCCGGAAGTGGAAATGATTAAGAGCATCAAAGCAATCAAGCAATGAAATGGGACTCACATTCACTGGTTCGATAGTAAAAACAAGTCACTAAGTTAAGTGCAGTGGCACCGAGGACCCTGGTGCTACCCACCACCTGCATCATTGATAGGAATGCCCTGCGGCAAAAAAACATTTACCCAGCTTGCAATTCATAACTGTATCAATGGGTAGGCACTGCTCAGCAGGTCACAAAATATGAAAAGGATGCTGGGTGCTGTAGTGTCCTGCTGGACATGTCATGTAGCAGCCCCTCCCGAGGGGCAGTGCTAACACCCACGCCACATTCATCCATCACACGCGTGACCAGTCAGGTGACCCTATTAATAAAAGTGGCCCATCCCACATGCCAGCGGCAAGCCACATACCCATCACACTAGTGTCTGTGTCATTATTCACGTAGTACGTGGGCCTAGAGCTCATTACTCTACTTTGGCAACAAGGCAAACAATTGCCACCTGTTCCCTGAGCTCTGGCTAGCTCCCACTCTGGCTGGCACCTTCCCCATATCAGGGCAGCCGAACAGCGCCCCGGTGCGGAGGGTGATAAGCGGTGTCACCGATGAGATTTCAGGGAGGAGCGCGACCTGACCCTGCAAGACCAGGCTAGCGCCGCATATTTTGCAACCCCGTCATGAAGGATGAGCAGCTGCCAAAAGTAAGGTGGGGGCGTCCTTAAGCAGCGAGGGAAGGAGAGGCCCATGTGGTCAGAGTACAAAGTAGCCAGACTGAGGGAGAGCGGACTCTGGCTGGGAGGTTTGGCCACAACATTTTTGAAACACAAAACCCTGCACCTACCCTCAAAGCAGCCCAAGTACCTGCAAGAGCGGCCCCCTGACAAGTAAAGTGCTGAGGCTGGGTGCAACAGGCGAATCGTGCACGTGACTCTCAGGCAGGGAATGCACCCCAGCCATTGGTGTTGCAGAGGCACTGCACCTTATGCACTTACGTTTATTTATCGGTCCTCATTATTTTGCCCATGATTTTCTGGTAGCACGATATTCTGGAGTCTGTATTAAAGTGGGATACCTTAGTGAGGAAGACATTCACTTGAAGCTTGGAACAGGGCTATAGTGGAAGTCTATGTGAGGTTAAAGTTGAGCTTCTGACGGATGGGGTGATTTGTCTACTGCAGTGGTTCTCAACCTTTTGACTAATGGGGGCCCCCACTTTATCAATACTGGAACCCAGGGAACCCCACTGAATCATTATTGGAATCTGGGGACCCACACTGATATATTACTGAAAGCTGGGGATCTAATCTTTTAATATTATTTAATTTTCTAAGCAGTCACGGACCCTCTGAACTTAGCATTACGGGCTGCACCCGCCGCACTGCCACATTGCAGCCAGCTCCATTAGGAGTCAGCTGCAATGCTAAGGCCCTGCATTGAACTCCTAATAGGGCCGGCAGAGTTCAGGCCGCCCAGGCAGCCTGATTGTGGGAAGTGTGAACCACTAAAGTCACTAAATAAAACTGTGCTTAAACCTCATAGTTTGGCACAAAGTTTAGCACAAAGCAGTCAGTCTTAACTTAGAGGCAATGTGTAACGTATTTATGCAGCACCCAAACAGTCATACAGTGAAAACACAGCACAAGAATGATCCCAACCCAATTTAGAAAAATAAAGTAAATATCTATGGCCCATCACCTCAAACCATTAAAAAAAACTAATAGATAGATAGACAGACTGACAGATAGATAGATAGATAAGATAGATAGATAAGATAGATAGATAGACAGACAGATAGATATAAAAACACTTAATACTTACCATCAAAATAATTACCTTTACTAGCAAAATCTTTACTAGCAAAACCTTTACCACACATATGCCTTTACCATTCATGCCTTTGCAATGAATTTCATAGTAAAGGCATGTGTGTTAAGGGTATAGTCATTATAAAATCCTGCGTGGTAAAGGTTATGCATGGTAACAGTACCTGCATTGTAACAACCACGCTGTAATGGTAACACGTGGTAACAGTCGTGTTGTAATGGCTGTTTCCTGTGGGGCTGTGACCAGCACCTTCCTGAGCTTCAAGGGATGCCTACCCTGTCACTGACAAATTATAAAATCCTGCATGGTAGTGGGAAAGGTACCTGCAGTGTACCAGACGCATTTCAAAAACATTCGTGGTAATAGCATGTGTGGTTCCGTCACACAACCCAGCCCCACAGGCCATCCCGTCAAGGGAGGAATCCTCTACCCAACTCCCAATGCTCTTTGTCCACTGTCTGGGAGCAATACACATCCCACCATCGGGGAGCCATCAGGAGTCAAGGATCAGGAGAAAATTGGACACTGGCAGGAAAGTCTGTTTGGGTTTAAGCAGAATAATGGCAACTTTAAAAAAAAGTGTCAAAATAGTAAAATAAAATCTGACTTCACCATTAAGTTGGATATTAAATTACTATCAAAATGAATCTCTTAGTCATCTTCGTAGCTGGTCCCAAACTGAATTTAGCACTTATTAAAGGTAATAGTGTAAACCAGTGTGAGCCTATGGGACAGCCGGCCTTGCCACAGTCAAAAGCAACTTGGAAGGGTTTTCACTGCTGAGGCGTCTCAAATATCCATTTCCGACATTATGAATACTATGCTCCCTGCCCTTTGGGAATCTAGAGCCCACCTTAGGGGTGATATATAAGTATTAAAAAGGAAGGTTAAGGCCTGGCAAGTGGTTTCTTTTGTCATGTCGAAAAGGGCAGTTTAAAACTGCATGCCCAGGCTGTAGTGGCAGGCCTGGAGACATGTTTTTATAGTGCTACTTTACTAGGTAGCACAATGTGAGTTGCAGCCCACCAGTAGCATTTAATTTGAAGACCCTGTGTACAGGGGGTACCATATACAAGGTCTTTCAAGCAGATGAAATTTGCAAGGTGTATACCAGTTTTAACATGTTTAAAGCCAGGAGTGCAAACACTTTGCCACTGATAAGCACAGATAAAGTGGACAGAGTTATACAGCCACCAAATATAGGGTTTAAAAAAAGGTAGACAATCGTGGGTGACACTGTGGGGAGGGCAAAGGTCCTAGAGGAGCTCTGCACCAACACCAATGGTGGTAGTCGTGATTTCTTTTGTGACCTTTTCGCACCTCCAGCAGCCATGCAGGTCTCAGCTTTGCAGTCTGTACCAGGTATTTGCTCTGTGCTGTCCTCACACTAGTTGTCCCTGATGTTGTGGTTGGGCACTCTGATTCAAGAGACGCTTGGACTGCTTTTGCATTGCACCCTTTGTGGCGCTGGTAGTCTTGGAGGGGTATAAAAGTCTGGCTTTGGGTTACCTCATGTCTGGGCTGTTGTGCCTGTATGGACCCACTCACTGATCCTGCTTGCCAGGGTGTTCATACCTTTTGTGATGATCCTGCTCTTTCCACTCTGTGGTCCTTGTTTGTTTTGCCTAGACAACAGGGCTGCCTCTGATGGTCCAGCATGCTGGTTCTCTGTTGGAACTTCCTCATGGGACTCTAGGGTGGCTCTTCTAGGGGCCTGGCAGGACTTGTTGCTTTGGGCTAGGAATATCCTGGATATACTTCCTCTAGTTGGTATTCTACTTCTTGTTGAAACTGTTTACTTCCCCCTGCATACTGGCGGTGGGTTGTGATCATGCACTACTCTGTGCTCAGTGCTTAATCTTTAAAGGAATATGTGCCAGGGAAAAAAGTTTTGTTCAGTAGCCCAAGCTGGTGCTAGTGTAGATTCCACCTCATGTCTCTTTATTCCTGCACTTTCAGCCCTGTTGTCTCACTCCTGCAGGCTCTTTTTCTTCCTGGCTTTCTCTCTTTCTCACTGATTTTGCATCTTTCAGACCCTACTTCTTTCACTCGTTTGTATTTTTCTCTTTCTTGCTCTCGATCAAGGTCTGTTGAGCAAAAACAAGTGCTGGTCCAGAAAAATGAGTGCTGTGGGCTGACCTGCAACCACTGGCTCAAATTTAGCACTGTCTATCCCTTGTATTTGACTTGAAAGTTATTCTGCCCTGATTATAATCCTGGACACTGGTCACTGACTTTGGCTGCTTGTGGCTGTGTGTAGGAAATCTACCATTTCTGCATGACCAGCACAGATTTTTTGCCTTTTGTTGGATCCTAATTTTTTTTTTGCTGGCTATAGGACTCTGTGCGCATTACACTTGTTAGCCAGTAGTAAAGTACTTGTGCTCTCTCTTTCAACATGGTCAGATTGGCAGGCTTGTAATTGGTATATTTAATTTGCCTATATTACTCTAGCTTATGATATAAAATGTACCCAGTGCCTGAAAGATAAATGCCACAAGTGGAGTGCATCACCTATTTTGCCATCTAGTACTGTGGCTATGGAAACATGGCTTCAGGTTTACCACGGTCACCTTGCTGTAACAATGAAAAACACGCACTGACATCTGTCAAAGTAAACCTTTGTTGACAGGTAAAAACGTTCCTTTCAAATATTAATAAGTCAGCCGATATAGGCCTTGTAGCCAAGAAGGCAGGGTGAAATGTATTTAAAATTAGGACAAGTAGAAATGTAATGTGAACATGCCCCTACAGTGTGTCTATCACCTAAAAGCTAATCACCCTGGCCAGTCTAGCGGTCCTTTACAGACCAGGCACAGTGACGATGAGGGCATCCTTTTTGCGGCTACGGTGTCACTCCTTCTTGATTGCCAAATACTGCTTGACAGGAATGCTGGGTTCACATATAACACTTTTGGGGCCCACTTGAAAGAGACGAGAACAGGATGCCAAGACAATTCTTTGGAGACACTGTCTGATTGCTGAATGACTGGTATTGTCTTACCAGAAGTCTGTTCAGTGGCGGCTAGTGAAATTTGTTTTGCAAAACATTTTTATTGATTAGTATAAACAATGTGAGTGGTGGCTCGCAGCACACAGCAAGGGCACAGAATACATCTTACAATATAGCACAACCCCAAATCAACATGGCCATTATACAAATTGGCCCATTAGAGCTCTAGCTACCCACCCAGCCAGCATGGTTTGGCCCCGTCACCCATCTCGGGAAACATCTGTGTCATGCTCATGCTGTCGGGCACCACCCGAACAGCACTGGGGTGCTTATGCGTGGTTCTAACTGTACGCCTCTAGACTGTGCCCATTCATTCCATATTTTGGTGTATTTCTATGGACACCCCCTCACTAAATAAATTGGTTTCTCTAGTCCCATACAGAAGTCCATACCCTTAGCCCATGTTTCCACTTAGGAGTCTAGTGTGTTCTCCCCTGCTGAGCAATATTGCATATGGGAACAATTAGACCCAGCCAGAACAGTGCTCATTAATAGCGATTACCCCCACGTTGTCTGTGACGTGTAGCAGGGTAAGTTTGGGATCTTGGGGATCCTCCATCCCAGCATCTCCTCCAACCTTTGCAGTACCTTGTGCAGTAGTGAGAGAGTGTAGGGCAGAGCTAGAGTGGGTGGGAAATATTGGCGTGTGGGCCATCACACCTCAGACAGTTTCCCGAAGCTATCAGGCCGATCCAGGGTACTCTCTCCGTGGTAAGGTGAGTACTGTGGAGATATTTGAGTTCTGTTAGCCTAACTTAGGATGCTATTACCACCTCCCTCGGCGCCTCCACTGCCTCTCTTCAATCCTCATCTTCTAATACTAAAAGGTATATTTATGAGGGGTTTCCACCATGCTTGCACCTTGCATCGTGGTACATGTGTGGTGCAGACCACTAAGTCATATATTTCAAGCAACGCTTTGTGGCTTTGAATGGCTTCACAAATGTGAAGTAAGGCAACGCAGCAAAATGAGCTAGGGAGGCTTTCCAAGGGTGATGCGTGGGTGTTCCCACACAACTCCCATAGTGTTTGATGGATTTCCAGATATACCAACCCTGGTAAACCTGGGAATGCACCAAAATTCTACACCTTCCAGGGTGAGGCATGACGAGGAGAAATATTTTTGGTTTTCCTTGATTTTTTCCTCTTTCTATGTGTGCTGAATTCTGCATCACACATAGAACGCGGAAAAGCCTCTCGGAATTGTTTTTGTGCAGGAAGGTGCACTTTCCTTCACAAGAACATTGCTGCATGCCTCACGGGCACCCTTGCACCATGGTGCAAGGGTGCCTGCATTGACACTAGGCAGCGAAAAGTGCCAGCGCAGGGCAGCCCAGCAAGGTGAATTGCTGCTCTGCCCCTCACCACCAAAATAAATCTAGCCTAAATATGGCAACCATAAACTGATACAAATTCCAGCAGAACTGTACTTCACATAAGACAATATCATCTTGAATTATTATTTTACAAGTAAGTAATACCGATATCATAAGATCTAGCCTCTGGCACTGCTTTTACTTGCCCTTACAAATTAAAATGCTTTCAGAGTTCCACAGATAGTGGCAATGCATGGGTAATTAGTTTTTATTTTGCTTATATGTGATATTACCAGGTTTTTAGGGTTCCTATTTTCGACATGGTAAGGTAGGATGTGTGACACCTTGAGTGACAACATGTTGCAAGAAAAAAATAAAGCAGTTCCATCTTTTTAAGGGAATACAAGTCATAAATGCATTGCTTGAACACTATACACTATAGAAATGACCTAAACACCACAAGTGCACCTGAAGTGTCTATGAAAATGACCCTACTTCGATAAATGCAAACTGTTCATGGCGAAAAAAACACATCCTGCCAAACGTATCAAGTACATACCACTTCCTCACAATTACTGATTGGAGTTGGTATTTGTAATGGAGTATGAACATGGATTGAATAATGCATTATGTCATAAGGCAACTTTAATGTTACTGTAACACTTTCATGCTGTGAAGAGAGAGGGAGGGCGACACCTACTTTTAATGTTACTGTAACACTTTCATGCCAATAGGTGGTGAGGGCGCGAGCCAGGTACTTTAAATGTTACCGAGTGACACTTTCATGTCATGAGGCAAGGTGGGGCAGCTACTTTTAATGTTACAGTGTAACTCTTTCATGCTATATGAGAGAGAGAGAGAGAGAGAGAGAGAGAGAAAGAGCGGGAGACACCTACTTTTCATGTTACTGTACCACTTTCATGCTACAAGAAGAGAGGGCGTCAGAGAGCTACTCTTAATGTTACTGTACAATGCATTTTTTCACTTACCACTTTAAATAGCATTTTCATTTACATAAATACACTCTTGCAACGTGTAGCACACCACCATTATTGAGTGTGGGATTGGCCATAGTTTAAAACCAATAAACCCTCGAGTGGCCCACCCTCGAGCAATGGTCATAACAGCGAATTACTATTGAAGGGTTTCCATATGTAGTAAGTTTTTGACGTGTGGAAGTTGTGAGCAAATGTATCTAACAGACCTATCGCCAGTATGGGACCTGTTGGAAAAGCGACTATAATCTGGAGTCACCCTGGCAGACACATCGCTGCAGGGCAAGGCAGCCACCGGTCCTAATGCGAAGAAGGGAAATAGTCCCCCACGCTTTACAGGGAAAACTGATCCCTTGGCCCTGGTGCCACTGCTAAAAGTGAGAGAGTTCTTTAATTTGCTAAACTCATTAATTCAGGAAAAATATATTTTTCAAAAGTCTTATGATTTGAAAGACTGAACAGTATCAGCGGCGACTTTGTGTGTTACAGGGTAAACAGTGCCACCTAGTGTTCGGAGTGAAAACTGACCGGTAGAGAAAAAGTGCTTGCCAAGGATACGTTTCTTGTCCTTTGAAATGGGAAGCTAGCTAGTGTGGTCTGGAACATGTCCTACTCTCAGGTATGGTACTTCGCAAAATTCATCATCGTCAACATATTCATAAAGAGCTTTACTATTTCTAAGGCCTCCAAGCCTTTGCCATGCTATTAAAAATGCGTTTTTATAGTTTTCTGAAGTAAGGTACATTGTGAAGGAGTTGTGGTTCAACGGGAAGAAGGAAAGCTTTTTTTCTTCCTGCTCTGTGGAAAGAAAAACAAACTATTTATCTTACTATCTGATAGATCTAAAACCTATTTTCGAGATAATCTGGCACAGATCTGCAGATTACGGGGTAGAGTTATCTAACTTTCACGCGGTGCAATACAGCGAGCCTCCTTGCTGCGCTGCACTGCGTGAAAGGGCAGGAATGCACCATATTTGACTTTATATGGTACATTCCGTCTCTTTTCCTGCACTTGTGCACAGTGTGCTGCCTAGCGCCAACACAGGCACTCTTGCGTCATGGTGCAAGGATGCCTGCGCTGTAGGCAGCATTGTGTTTTTGCAGAAAGGGACATCAGAATGCAGCACATATAGAAAGATGAAACAACAAGTAAAAAATAAACATATTCCTCCTCATTGCACCTATGGTGGGGAGGTGTATAATTTTGACACATCCCCAGGCCTATTGGTGTTGGTAAATCTGGAAATGTGTAAGAATCCATGGGTGGATGTGTGGAAACAGCCACCCTCCATCCATGGCACACCTCCCTGCACAGAGTAACACAAGGCAGCGATTTACACTTCCTTGAGTTACTCCAGATTTACCAAGCCACACAGGGCCACGCTTGGTGGCCTTTTGTGATTTGGTAATTATCATTTTAGGTTTTGTGTCACCCTACCTCCCCTTGCATGGCTCATGGGCAACACAAAACCTTCAAGTAATTTTGCCATGATTTTCTACCATCCCATCATCGGTGATTTAAACTGAACTCTCTGATTAACAGGGCTGCAACATAAATTCCTCCTCGTAGGAGTGGTATGAGCTAGAGTTGGTGTGTCATTTACTAGGCTGACTGGAGTATTGTGTAAAACCTTTATATTCTTAATATTGGCATTAGATGTTCATAGGTAGAGAGAATTTCGGTCATCCATCTAGAGATTAATACCACCTAGGCAATTACGGCTGCATTGCTCTAAATCCCAGAGTGTTGTTGCAAGACATTCAGTCATTGTTAAGTTTAGATTAAGTCAGAACTGTACTGGAAAACCAAGGGTCTCATTTCTCTCACAGCAAATACACATTTTCTTCATTACGTCACCATTGCAGCTCGTTCTCAACTGGCAATCTGATGCATGAGGCATTACCAAGGCAGTCTGGAGTTTCATTGTGGAAAGCAAATTCATTTCAGGTCAGAGGTCTTAGTTCAATTGCCAACACGTGCTATTTTGTTTCTTTAGAGCAAACTATGTTGTTTTTGAACTAGATTAACTATTGTATTACGTATTTATTTATTTATTTATTTATTATAGAGCGTGTTCATAACTCCTGAAGGGTTTGCTGGTGTTAATACCAGGGCAACAAAAGAAGGAAATGCAAAAAGGTGACTATTCCAAGAAATAATTACATAACTTTTGGATTAACTCACAATTTTAAACCAAAGGTGGTTGAAAGATACTGCTGAAGGGGGAGTTTCTTTCAAAGGATGGGAGCAGGAACCAAAATGGTTGTTCACCTATCCTCGGGCAGCTAAAGCCAGGTACGATTTGGAGAGCACCGGTTCCAGTGGGCAATTGAAGTCCACAATCCTTTTAAAAAGGTTTTAGGATTCCTTAAAAAATTTCAAGGTGCATAAAGAATTTATGATTAGCAGAAGCAGAATGAAAATATTACAGGAATTGGAGTGCCCAGTGTAAATTCAGAGTTCAGTTTGGTTCCCAGGTTCCTTACAACATTGACTGGAGATGGGCAGTCCCCTGACTTTGTGAGCGTGACCATGTAACCCTGTAGGCCACTGGTGATATCAATGATCAAGATCTCAGTCTTGTCCACATTCAGCATGTCGACTGTTGACCATCTAATCCCGCACCCATAACACACATTGGGGTTAAACTGGTACCGGGATCTCATGCATCCATCCAGCTGCAGGTGAAGCCAAATGTCATCAAGAAACAGAGGAAGCTGGTTGGCACAAATCCGGCATTCAATTCACTCCGTACTTAACAAGCTAGATGACAGTAAGGATCTCTGGAAGCAGTTTCCTGAGTTGGGTAGTAAGGACAATGTGGATATCGCTTGGTATCTTTCACCCATCTAGGTCTTGACCCATTCAAGAATGGTACAGCTCATTCTTATGGCAATTAACCTACTGAGCGGGATAATGTAGCTTATGTGTCCAATGTATCTGGTTGATTGAAAGAATCATTGCACTGCTACCATAACCTGTAAGTCTAAGGTCATCAAGGACTGTGATGAGGACTGATTCAGTGGTGCAGTTAATGGTGATGTTCCTGCCGATGAACTGTTCTGATCATTGCTGGTGATCTTGCACAAGGTAGCCATTTTGTCTATTGGGTTCACTATCACACTGGTGATACTCGTAGCTCATTATAATTTTCAGTGAACATAAGTAGCTCTTTTAAGAGAAAAGGTTGGAGATCCCTGCTGTAAAGGTTGAAGAATACTGTGGACAAGATAAAACTGTGTAGAATTCCACAGGTATCTTCTGGGACCCTGAGGGGCCAGTTTGAATGTGCTCAATCATCCCACTGGATACGTAAGAGGAGAACTAACAAAGGACATTGCTAACAAATCCCATTCAAGGCTTCAAAATGTGGATGAGGGAGATGTAGTCAACAAGGTTAAAGGCAGCTGAGAGGTCTAGCAATACTAGGAGTCTGGGATCACCTTTATCTGTGGTCTAGAGGTGACTTCTACGATTTACAAGTTAGCTCTCCCTGTGCTTCAACATGATCTGAAGCCAGAGTGGTAGTCTGGGAGGAGGTCTTGGATTGAGCACGGACTGCTTTTTCGCTGACCTTGCCAATGAGGTTAAGTGAGTGATGCACCCGTAATTAGCAAAGTCATTCGGATCTAGGGTGGATTTCTTATGAAGTGGGATGATCTGGCCTTCCTTGAGAGCTAATGGGAAGATACCTTGTGTGAGAAGTTGTACACAGTGGTGAGCAGAGGTGAGAGTACTTCTCCAGGGAGGCTTTTGATGAAACAAGATTATAAGATGCCATCCTCATATGAGGTAGGTTAGAGGAAGTTGAGCATGTCAGAAAGGTCTGCTGGTGCTAGGTCTTTGAAGGATGACCACTGAGGGATGCTAAGAGGAATGGTGGTCTAAGAGAAAAAGTAAGCAAGGCATTGTTGATGTGGTGTTGTCTTTATTTTACTCTGAAAAAGAGGCTGATGCATTGCTTACATGCAGTTCTGCTTCTTTTGGAGTCTTCATTAATGTGGTTGGTATTGCAGGTGGCCGATTTGATACGTATTACATATGCTGCGTGGAGCGAAGTCAGTAGCATAAGATGAATGAGGGTTTGTTTTTTCTTCCATTTTTTTCCTGCCTGCATCTGGTGTATTTGTTGTGCGCATGTTCTTAGGGGTACAGAAAGTTTCAGATTACATTTTATTTGCCACAGAGAGTTCACAGTGTAAAAACCCTTCTTATGATATTTTTAACAGGATCACAACATGTGACGCCCCTTTCTACTATATTTGCCACAGGGTTTGCATTAACAAAGTTTAGGTGACTTGTGAGCTTAGAACTACTTCATGGGTGCACTAACACAACTGCTGCCCAATCAAAATGATCTAAGGAAGAAGATCAGCAAAGGGGTGGAACCAAAGCTTCTCGCTCTGTGCCTCTTTTAAAACACTTTTTGTGGTAACCTGGTCTCTGGAAGGGAGGTGTTCTATAAAGCCAGACATAAAAATCACTAGTCGAAGATTTCCCGTTTACAGCATGCTCGGATTTCCAGGAGAATTTTCTTTCTCCTCCATCATGAAACAGTCCTCTACTGTCGCTACTGAAATAGAATGAACATGGTGTGAAAGTTCAATGTTCTTGTGAAGCCGTCAGAGCACCAGGAAGTCGAGGATGGCCGCAAGAGTGGGAGGGTGAGGAATAGGTGTCCCTGGGGGGCTTGGGTCACCACTTTCCACCCAGCTGTGAAATCTGAGGCTCCCCATAGCTTGGGGAGACCAGCTTCACCATTTGGCAAACTTCAGGCACACTTCACAAACAACTCAACACCCTCGGCAGATGAAAACAAGGCACTGGAGGCTGCTCAACAGAACTAAGGGCCAAATGTACGAACACATTTTCCCATTGACACAGAATGGGAAAAACCCTTTGCTACATCTGGCCCTAACTCAGTTACCTGCCTGGCACTTCCAACACTCAGTCAAGGGAGGAACTCAAATTAACAGTAAATAAGATTGTCAAACCAAATAGGTTTGCCTTTACTGTATGCACATAAACCAGCAGTCATTAGTCATGCACACACAAAGATAAAGTGCATGTGCAGATACACTCACAAGCACACATCTCGTAGAAAAGTAAATTAAATGCCAGCTTTATGGGTGAGTTAATAGTGGCCACAACACAAACATAAAAAAGACAACACAATTCACCTTCTGTACTAACAACCTTACATCCCACACCCATAGTGTCGAAAGATGGAAATGAGATGTGAACCTGAGATTGCATGTGTGTTAAGGAATCTATAATTGTTTGTATGATTGTGGCATAAAGTAGAGGGAGTGACCCTCAGTTGGAACATTATGGGGGTTATTCCAACTTTGGAGGAGGTGGTAATCCGTCCCAAATGTGACGGATTTACCACCAGCCGTATTACGAGTTCCATAGGATATAATGGACTCGTAATACGGCTGGTGGTATATCCGTCACTTTACCGTCACTTTTGGGACGGATTACCACTTCCTCCAAAGTTGGAATAACTTCCTATGTGTGTAACTTTTGCTACGTAGGGAAAGATATTGGTATTTTGTGTAAAAGTCTGACATTGAGTACATGATAGAGCAGTTTGTGGTTATGACCATGAGTTGCCATGGTTTGTTATAACAAGTGACCTAAATGCCAGTGTAAGATAATGTCATGTGAAAGAAGCACCTCAGGCCCATAAACATATAATTAAGGCTCCCTGGTTGCCATTTCTACTGAATTTTACATGTAACTAAAGACAGAAAACCATCCATGTTCCTGCCTGTATTTATTTTAGTGTGGATAATGGAAACTAGAGTGACTCCAAATGGTATCAGTCAAACCTGCCAGTTCAAAGGCTGTACGGCTTGATATGTAAGAGAGTTAAATAAAAGAGGCAACATTTCTGAAACAGTTGTTGAAGAGCACAACGTTGAAACTAAAATGTGCAGGTTTTCATTTGAGTGAATTGATTTAGAATCTTTGGATATTCATATAATTGAAATGAGTCAGACATATCACTTAAATAAATGTGGAAATGTACTGGTTTCAGCTTCATTTTTTCATAAAGCACATAATAATTGTGGAGCAAACACACACACGCACACCTCCACACGTAGACCCAAAACACATCAAAGCCAGCCAGCCCACAAGCCAGCTGCCTGCTTTGTGTTCAGAAATCACACTCTATGAGATTCATTTTGCATGGCAAAGACAGAGCAATAAGTACAGAGCCATGAGTGTCACTGTAAGACCTAGTATGGTGCTGTTGTGAAGGGTTCCTTTTGGTCACACATCTTACACTGACACTGGTAGCACCACCAAACTCTAGTGATCCTGTCGTCAATGGACATACAATGGGTGCAGGCTCTGAATATCAACTCCTGAGACTTGATGGAATAGAGTATGGGTGCATCAAAAGGTAACATTCTATACCTTTTCTATACTTATCCCCACATATCACCTTGGTGATATAAATATCTACAAGGTATGTACATGTTGAGTTACGAAGAGTAAATCCTTAATTCCCTCTGTGCACTTACCCTTCAATATTTTGGGCCAGATGTATCAAAGGGTTTTACCCATTGTGTGTCTATGGGAAAATGTGTTGGTACACATGGCCCTTTGTCCCTTGATATTGTTGTAATGATATTCTGTCCCTTCAATATTCATGATTCCATGTTCACTCTACAATCCATAAAATGCAGTCTGAGCAGGTTTTCTTTTCAGGGTCTTTAATTGAAAGGTCATCTAAATTGTTTAGAATGAGGGCTAGCCCTGTGAATATACATGAAATCGGGGAGACATTTGTGCAAGTAAGCTACATCTGCATTCTAATGCCAGCAGAACCATAGGTACGTTGGATGCCTATAGGCACCGCTTGCTAAATAACGTTTCGGTTTTTTAAGCCACAGCCTTTTGAAGGAAAGGTTGGCTCAGAAGTGTTTGTAGCTAATGAACACAAGCCTTTGCCATTAAGGGAACTCGGTTGCTTACATAGGAGTCAACAGGCAGCTTCTGATGGCACAACTGGGCTTCCACAGCAGACTGGCCCTGAATGGGAACCCGCACAAGTGAATATACAAGAAAATCTGTCAGTGGCCTTCCTTCACAGGGATATAGATATGAGCTTTGTATAGCTCCTGCCGCACCCACTTCCACCCTAAATAGAATCAAGGATGAGCCAGAGAAGCCATGTAAAGCTTTGAGACCAAATATGTATCATTAGAGAATAAAACTGTTTATCTCATAGTGAAGTATTGAGGCAAAATAATCGGGTATGCGCATTTCTCAAAGAGGGGCTTCTGCTATGTAGTGACGATGTGGCTCACTACAGGATATTAATGGATTTTCAAAGGCTGTGTGGCATTTGCAGGAAAAATTCAGAAAAGGCGATGAGCTGTCTAACCCTCTCCCATGGGGCTGGAGGTAGAGGGCCAGTTGGGAGTAGAAGACTAGAGTATGGACAGAGGCCTGAAGTTTTCCAAAGCATCGCTCGTCATGCCTTCGGTGCCTGCTCAACACTCCATCTGCTCTGGCACACTATGGGGCCAATTTAGAGTTTAACAGACACTGTTTTCTGTCACAAATGTAACAGAGTTCCCTGTCTGCAATATTGAGTTCTATTCATTTTATTTAGATGTCAGAAGGATCATCACCTTTCTGTTGGCCGGGCTCCAATTGTCTCTGCTGATGGAAACCTTCCGCTGACCATCTGACCAAGGAGGAGGGCTGCCGGAGAAAGGACACTACACTGCCCACAGTATTTAGGCAGTGAGGGAGAGCAAAAAACAAATAACAGGCACCACACCCACAGAAAAACGTCCTGGGTCTGGATGTCATTCATTTTTTGTTTTTCAAAAACAAAAGATTGGTAAAAAAGTTTAAATCAAATCCTACACAAACGTTTTGGACCTTGAAAAGAACCACCATGAGAGCAGTTCATGTCAAGATACTGTCAAGAGATCAGCCCCGGGCCAGTAGCAACCCCAAATTTGGTAGACGCTAGTCCATCAGGATGGTCAACAAATTGTAATCAGCCACCCTGATGGATGAAGTACTGACTGCCAAACTTTATATTTGGTCTTAAGTCACTTTGTGCCCATGTATTGACAATCTCCATCTCTCACCTCGTCAGTGCCTCTGCTGGTTGCTACCACAGTGAAGCATCAGCGACATTTCACTTCTCCATGGCCCTGATTATAACCCCCATGCAATTATTGTGAAGACCATCTTAGAATAAAAAAGAGCTAATATTCTTGCTTGATTCTTTCACCTGTCAGACAGTGAAAAACAGTTGTTTCTGGTTAAAACAGTACAAAATGTATTTTAGCAATCTTTTATGATTTAACTTTAGCTCTCAAAATTCATAATTTTACATAAAAAGGCTTTAACCTTGGAGAGCTAATTCTCTCTTCAGCCCTTATTCAAATGTCAAAGATAGAGCACGAGGAATGCATTATCAAAAGTTCTACTTGAACTCAACAAACATGTGTGCCCATTTTTTGTTGTCCCGGGTCACTTTGGCATGTGCATTTCCTCAATTACATGGAGGCCTGGCCTCGAGCAAATGAGTAAACACATCATCATATTGTAGACATGGGTGCAGAGACAAAGGATCTGTTAGGATCAGTCAATGCTTATATAACCCTCAGACAACCCACTGCATGAGGGTGCAGTCACTCACTGCACCCGCCTGCAGTGGGTTCTCTGACAATCTTTCAGATGAAGACCAAATCATCACCCGCAGTGACAGCTGGACTTGCAGCTTCAAAAAGCGGTTTCGGCATTACATATCGGGTGCACTATCTCTAGTTTCACCACAGCACACTTCAATGAAGTGCACAAAGTGCACCGGGGTACTGCTCCGTGCTACAGTTTTTGCACTGCCCTGTGCACAGCTGTGCACTTGTACCTGCCCCGGGGGGAGTCTACCATTCCCTGTACAGCACAAAGCCTGCATTTGAAAGGGGGCAGAGCTCTCTCTCCAAGTGCAGAGAGAGTCATTGCACCCGCCATCGCGGGATGTCTGGGAGGGCCATGAGGCGCGGTTTCCCCAGTTTCAAGGGGCGTCCTCTAGGGGCCAACTCAAAGCAGTGCACAGTCAGCTCCTGACAGCTCATTTGACCCTTTGCCGGCATGTGTAATATGATTCTGCCAAAGTGAGGCAAAGTGGTGTATTCATTGGCATGGCTCATACCAATGCTCAAATGAAGGGATGCCCCTTGAGATCACCACAGCTCTGAATGTAGCACTGTGTATTAAGGCTACAAGTACTTACATGTGTGGTACTTACCTGTGTGATTAAAAACTATGTGGCAAAGGTCATGCATGGTGAAGGATGCATGGTAAAGGCTGCTTCCCCTCAGCATGACGCATCCCCTCCACTTCCTTAAACACTCTCCTGCCTTCACTCAAACACCCCTAAATGCTTGGGGTACTGTTGGTCATTGTATGCCCTTCAATATGTTTGGTAGGCACCTTCTCCTCTTTGACATTTTGCCCCCTCCCTTCTTCACTCCCCACCCATACCCTATAGTTTAGGTCTTGCATGAGCCTCCACATGTGCTGCCACTTGCAAGATATTTTGTTTACTTACAGGGGGCTTAGAACATGCCCATTGCTTACCATTAGTTAGCTTCATCAGCACTCTCATTTTCCTGCTTGTCTTTGGTTAGCGAGTGCTGACTTCACTTCCTCTAGGTGTGCGAGTCTCTAGCATGGAGCATGGCCAAAGCACTGCTTTCCTTGCCAATACATTTACACTGCTTGTTGCTTTCATAGGTACTTTTCTTTTCCTTTTACATGCACCCCAATCCTTCCTCCACCCTCTGCGCTGTTTCTTGTTGATTACCCTACCTCCCTCCCCAACCTCCTGCCTTGTTGCTTGTCCAGTCCGTTGCACTGGTGTACAACATGGCTAAAAGAAAATTGACAAAGCCTATAGCACTCCTAAAGGCAAGACCTATTGGCATTGTCAAAACATGATGGAGATGAGAGAGCGAGGAGGGAGGGAGCAGGGCTGGTTTGAACCTTTACCCAAAGCTGTTTTTGGTTCTTAGTCCAGCTCTGCTCTTTTGCCTTAAATAGTGTCTTCCTTATGTTTTTTTGTCTAAAGAAAGTTCAGTGGTTAAGCACCCTTAAGAACAGCCCCTAAATCTGTCTGCGTCGTAGAAACTAAATGAAGCCTAGGGTGAAGGTTCCCTTGACATTTGAAGCAGAAACAAAAACAGGATTTTATCGACGGTGACTGCGCCCTCGATGCGACCCGCCTATTTTCTTCTTCTCTGGCTTTAACATGCTTATGCCGGAGCACATCAAATCCAGATGTATCAACTTTGCCAGTGCTTGTTATACTTTGGAATCAAACGGCTCACAGATCTGAAGTTTGAATCTGTGCTTCCCTAAGCGGCAAGCTTAGACTGCCACCTAGTGCTGACAATGAATTTTAATAAAAAGTTTGAAAATATCTCAAAGGGCCAGATGTACGAAGCATTTTTCCTGTCACAAACGACCCATCTTTCATTTGCGACCGGAAAAATGCTTTGCACTATGTACCAAAGCAAAATGCGACTCGGTAACTTGTTTACTGAATCACATTTTGCGATTTGGTATTAGGAAGGGGCTTTTTGAGGCTCTCCCTTCCCAATACCGAGTCACACTGGTATGTATGAATGTTTTGCGACCGTAAATTCGTCCACAATGCATTCACAGTTACAACCAACTTCAAGTTGGTGGTAACTCATTCGCAAACGGGAAGGGGACCTCTTCCCCTTTGTGAATGGAAGCATAAATATTTTTTCAGAGCAGGTACCACGGACCGGGCTGCATTTAAAAAAAAAAAAAAAAAAACTGCTTCATTTAAAGGCAGTCACAGACATACATGTTGGACTGCTGTCCCCAGCAGGCCACCATCCCTGTGAGTGCAGCCATTCCCAATGGGGCCGCAAATTGCAACCTATCTCATGAATATTGATGGGTAGGTCTTTGCGATCCCATTGGGAATCACTAAATGTGTCTGAGACACATCTGTACATTTAATTTTGGGAGTCTCTAATAACGACTCGCAAAAGGTCGCAATTAGGGCCATAAGTACGAACACTTTTTCCCATGGACACAGAATTGGTAAAAACCTTTGCTACATCTGGCCCTTAGTGACAAGCAAAATGAAATGGACATACATCTGGCCCTAATTCTTTGGGGGGCGTTCCAAGTATTTACATTTCTAGCTTACCTGGAGCGTTTAAATCCCCACTGTTCCCAAAGAATTTCTGGCAACTGATTTCTATTGCATAACGTTTGTCTCACCCACGGTTGCTCCACAATGTCAAAGGTGACCACGCTTACTGTAAAGATTTTTATCTTTAAAGTTACTTTAATAAAATTAGTTAAATTATGCGCAGCTGTAAGTAAGCTGCTGCCCTTTGCCAGGCTGGCGGCGGAATGCTCCGCTTATTGAAACGAGGGACAGATCGGCTTTCAGGCTGCTAAAAATATGCCTCGCGCTCAGGCGAATATCATTCGAATGACATCTCGTGAAACTTGACGGCTCGTCCAGGCAAAAATCAGTTTTCTCTCCCGAAAGAAAAGGAACGCCTCTGTGGGATTTTCCACCTGAAGAGTTCTCGCACCTTCAACGTTTACTGTAACTACAAAAACTTTTGTTTAGTTTGTAACTAGGAATTATTAGAATTCTACATTAAGAAAACATAAAACTTGCTCAGACGCTAAGTGGAACAGAACAATGCATTCCGATGTGTGAAACACGATGCCAAACCCGCAAGAATTGCTGCCAAGTGACATGAAATACAGTTTAACTCACTCCAGGCAAGGATCTGCGCTGGTGCGTCTCCTGGAGCCTGATGTATGGGCCAGGCTGGGCTGCATGCTGATAGCAATCTTAAATGGCATTTTTGAAATGGGTCGTGGCCCGGTGCATGACGGGAAGGTCTACTGTTACCAGCTAGACTAAAGTACTTCTCACAGGCCCTGTGCAATACTTTGTTTGACTACAACCGGCGTTTCTGGCCTGATCGGGAATTACCAGGAATACAAAAATACACGTCCTGCCCCCCACCCACCTTTCAAAAGATAAAATGGGTGAAACGGCAAAATAGGAGTGCAGGTACTCTGCACCAGAGTACCTGCTTGTTTCTGAGAAATGCCAGTACTCTCTAATTAAAAGTATTACGTTTTTCTTGAGAAGTGCAGGTAATCTCCCTCTCCAAATAAAAAAGTGACGCTACCCCTTACCGGACAGTACCAGCCAATTTAAAGCACTGTAAAATAGGGAATTGTTATTCCCACAGACCTAAATGATCAGCACTGTGGCATTGGTAATCTCAGCTTCAGGAGCAAATATGCGGTATTGCGGATGCACCTCTGAGATGGGCTTCAGAGATAAGAAAGTGTACAATGATTAGGTGATTGAGTCATCATATGGCAAGTCACTACAGGGCCATATGGAGGCCGAAGGCTAAGGTTCCATAAGAGAGGGGTATCCAGTGTGGGTCCACAGGGCCAAACCCATGTAGATTTACACTTGTCATTTTTACACAGATTTCCTATGTTGTTTGAGGACCCACAATAAAAACAAGTTGCGGCCCCAACATTCACTTTTCCAGGTCAAGGATCCCTCACCCTGCCACAATCTAGCTTACTGCACTCGTCACACTGCTACATTTACCTGCCGTCCACCTGGTGAAACCGTTCTAGTTGTATCTTGACTACAGAAAGGCCATGTGAGTAAAACATTTAAAAAGAGACATTCAAGAGTTGGTGGTTATAGTTTCAACACGTATGTGTTGTACTGGAGGTATAGTGGATACTTAGAGAAACTGAGACAGTGAAGAACAACACAATAAGTGCAGTGGCTCCTGAAGGGTATTATCCCTAGGTATTGTTGGTCACTGGCTTTTACTAACCAGAGAATTAATCCTCTGAAGGTTGAGCCTCACCAGACACCAATCCTTTTTGGAAGAGGATGCCTCACACACATCATGTGCCATGCTTCTGCCTAGGCAACCTCTCCCCAGCCTAGTAGGATAATACCACTAAAATGGACGCAACCTCCTGAGACAGAGGAAGTTCTTAAATAAAGTATTACTGGGCAATTCCAGGCAAAGCTAAAAATACCTAGAGGTGCCCAGGCTGTCACTTTTATTGTTGGGAATCTCTGGTATTTCTAAACACTAATATCTAGATGGAAACTGAGCACAATGGCTCAATCCATCCCCTTAGCGTCAACATATTCCTACCTCAACTATTGCCTAAACCGGTCATGAGCATTCATCAGGGTCAAGGATCCAAAACAGACTGGCCTAATCACCGTAAGAAACAGTGAATTATAGTAACAAGGTGGATCCTACCTTGTGTTTTTTAGTTGTACTGATTTTAGTTATGATCCCCTTTTATAACCACTGTTCCTCATCCTGCCACAATCACTCTGTAGCTCTCCACACTCGGCTCACTGCTACGTCTACGTACTGCCCACGCAGTGACTCCATTTTTGTGGTATATTGACTATAGAAAATCCAAGCAAATAAAAGTAAAAAGAGATGTCCGAGAGTTGGTGATTAGGATGTTTGTAGATGTTTGTTAATTTAGAGAAAGAGTGGATGCATAGGGAGTGTGAGATATTGGCTAGGAAGTGGGAGTGTAGTAGGCGAGTTAGGAGGAAGGTGAAGTCGATAGTTGGGGAATACAATGGTGAGTAGGTGGTGGAGATTATATGAGTGAGTGGGTAGGTAGCTTTTGTGTGCTAGAACAGTGAATAATTAGTCACTACAAAGAGAATGTAAGAAGGCATGCAGCTCCCCGTGTGCAAGAGCAATTGTTTCATCTCTTTCACTGCCCACATCTCTATGGGCAGGGAAAGAGATGAAACCTCTGCTTTCAGCGGGTGAGAGCATTTTGACAGCTCTTGACCGTTAGAAGCAGAGTGTTTGCACTGACTTGGCCTGAGCTGTCAAAGCTAAGTCAGAGCAAACAGCTATGTCCCGGGGGTAGGAGCTGGCCCTGGGGGGTGGTGGTCTCCAAGGCCATTATTGGCTTCTTGAGGTGGGGTCGCGGGATGCCCTCCAGCATTTAAAATTAGGCCTGGGTAGGTGGTGGTCCCTAGGGGCCTGTGACGGACCTCCTTCATTATTTTATTGCAGCTCTGGGGAGGCGGCGGTCTCTGAGGTTGCGGGGCTAGAGGATACGCAGGCCTTATCCGCATTCATTTTATATTTAGCCCTGGGGAGGTGGCAGTCCCTGGGGCTGTGCGGGTGGCCATATGGGCCTCCTCCATTACAAATTTGTGTTTTGCCCCAGGGAGGTGGTGGTCCCCTGGCTCCGGGTGTGCCTTGTGGGCTCCTCCACATTCGTTTGATATTTAGCCCCAGGAAGGTGGTGGACCTCATGGCATGGGGGTGCCGTGCGGTCCCCCTGCATATTTTTTCATAATAGCCCTGTGTGAGGTGGTGGTCCCTGGGGCTTAATGAGCCTTAGGAGGTGAGCACCACTTCCGAGTTGAAGTGGTGGCAGCCAATCAGATCTCAGCACGAAATTGGGAGTATTCGCAAAGCCTTCACGCCTCCAGATATCTATATTTCTTTTTCTTTTAATATCTCAAAAACTACTGAACGGATTTACACCAAACAAATCAAAGGGTTAGTTCTGGACTAAAAGCTACCTTTCTGCCAAATGCAGTGTAATTCCATCCAGTGGTTTGGGCAGTAGTCATGTTCAAAACTCCTATGGGAATTAACATGGGAAATGCACTTTTCTTGACCCACCCCCTTTTTGTCAGCCCCCACTTGACAGATCAGCCCAAAACTTTCCATGCTCAACAAGAATCTCCAGCCCACTTTTTTTGGGGAACTTTTGTGAAGATCCGTCAACCAACGGCAAAGATATAGGCAAGTCAAAAAATGCTTTTCCTATGGAAACATGGCCCTAACTGTAACTACCTACTAGCGACTGTAAGTCATATATATATATATATATATATATATATATAATGCATTTCCTTGATGGTGAGTAGCTACTCAGTGAGTGCACCCATGTGACGGCCTTCACAACACATATATAAGAATTCATGCCTCTATTTGAAAGTCTGTGTCATCGAACTGCGGTCATCACTTCCTATATGACGAACAGTTCTAACCATATGACCACCCCCTTAAATCATTTGCCAATTCACACCTATATTTTAAAACAAACATCATCCATGTGACAGCCATCCTTACCTGTGTGAAGGCCCACTGCTTCATGTGATCCCTTGTGTAACCATTGTGGTGGCACACAGTACTTGACACTTGCAGAGTCTGTTTTATAGGCCCCCTCTCATGAGTCTACCCAAATACCCCCGGTGGTGTTGCTTACACTCTGTAAGATAATATGCAAAATTGAATAGGAACTTGTAGATTTGCAAAGTTTTGTATGTGAAAACTTTCTGTAATTCTAGGGCTATGATTTGAATGGTGCAGCAGGTGCAGTGGCACAGAGGCCAAAAGCGTTAGGGAACCTACTGACCAATGATTATTGCTATATTTGCTTCTAAACAAGCAGTTACCTTGCAGGCTCTAGGGACTTGAGTTGGATGGTGCAGGACATGCAGTGCCACAGTAGCCAAGATCTCTAGGAAACCCACAGAACGGCAAATATTGCTATATTTTACTAGAAAAGAAGCAGTTACAAGTGCAGTTACCTTGCAGGCACTACAGTCATGATTTGAATGGTGCAGCAGGTGAAGTGGCACAGGGGCCAAAAGCTATAGGGAGCCCACTGAACACTAACTATTGCTATATTTTGCTACTAAACAATCAGTCACAAGTGCAATATCCCTTCAAGCACTAGGGACATGATTTGAATGGTGCAGCAGGTGCAGGTGCACAGGGCCCAAAAGTGCTAGGAGATCCACTGCACACTGATTATTGCTATATATTACAACTAAACAAGCAGTCACAAGTGCAGTTACCTTGCAGGCGCTAGGGCCATGATTTCAATGATGGCAGATACTGTGCCTTTTTATGAAATTATCTTCAATAAAGTGTGACTTCTGGGCGAATGCTGCTCTTTCTATCAGTTTGCCCAGGAAAGACCCATGTGTAATCAATCTGTAATTGTCGGGTTAATGCAGTACTGGTTTGTTTTCTTTAATAATGGGCATATGTATTCCTTTTTTATGCCTTCGAAGAAGATTCCCATAGTTAAAGAATTATTGATGATACTTCATACTGATGTGGCAGCCAAGGTAGTTAAAAGAATGTTTTTGAAGATTTGTGGTGGATAAAGGTCAGAAGGGCAACTGGCTGGTCTGCTTGCTTTGTCCAGATCAATAAATTATCTTTGTGATATTTCTAGGAAGTATTGCAGATGCTGAGTTAGCCTACTCTTGGAGGGGATTTGGAACAGTGTTGGTGCTGGTGTATTTCCTTATTTAACTAGGAGTCCAACTGGTCTGCTTTGCTTGCGTAATGATTTGCCTGTGTGTCAGATAATTCTTGAGTAATGGTATGAGTTCCTTCTGTGCATTTAGGTTTACGAAATTCAGTGATCATTTTATACAATTCTTTATTAGAACATTTAGCCTTTTGAATTCTATCTCAATAGTACCTCTTTTAAGTCGCTCTTTTCATTGTTGATTTGTATATTCGATTAAGTTTATGTAGATGACGTTTGTATAGATTGTTGTTTGTACTGAGCCAGGTGCTTTCTAATTTGTTGTTTTATCTCTTTTAGTAATGTATTACTCCAAGGTGCTTGTTTTCTTTTGTCCTGTTTTGTTGTCCTTATTGTTATTAGGATAGCAAAAGCTTCTTGGAGTCACTTCTTTGAAGGGATTTATTGTGTCTAGATCTATGTTAGCTATTAGTTTTTTAACTAAATATTCAAAATTGAATTTGTTTCACGGGTAAATGCATGTAAGGAGATCTTAGGTGTGTTGCTTGTGGTGGTTTATGTTGGAAAGCTAGCAAATGGTGGTATTGAGGATAACACCATACGTTCATACTACCAAACAGGATTCCGCCCAGGAAAAGGCACAGATTCTGCCATCATTGCCATCTGGTATGACCTTGAAAACACAGTAGACTGGAACGGGGTTGCTGCACTACTTCTTTTGTACCTCTAAGCTGCCTTTGACACAATTGACCATGAACTCTAATACAAAAACTCTGCAAAGCTAGCATTTTTAGAGGGAATTGCTCTTGACTGGCTCAAACCATACCTTTAAAACAGAAGGAATGTCATCTATACTCCCCCTTTTCATCCAAACAGCACTTTACTAATGCAAGGTTCCTTGAGGCTCTGTCACCCATGCTTTTCAACATCTACATGAAGGCATTACCAACAATGATCAATGAATTTCAGCCGAAATGATACATCTTTGCAGATGACACACAAATACTTCTTAAACTAGAAAGCCTCAAAGATAGACTACTCAAGAGTTTGCTCTTTCCTCCATAACTGACATACTGAAACACTAATGTGCAGCATATCCCTGTGTATATAAAGACTTACACTTTGATTATAGGTATGTATCCGTATATATGTGTATTTCTTTGTACAAATATGTATAATGATTATATAATAATTATGTTTTAAAAAAATATATAGATATTCTTTAGGTCTGCTTAGCAGAGGTATATATTGCGTATGGTTTTATATATATATATATATATATATATATATACACACGCGCACACACACACAGGCGCCCACATGCAGTAAAATGCCAATGTCCCCGAGACTTGGCCCACCCATGGGCCTCAGCATTACGAGAGCCTGCACTTAAAACAAAAAAAAAAAGAATCGGCAGATCTGCTATGACTTCTGCTTAATTTTTTTTTTTCAATCCTTTTTTGCACAGCGGGAGGTCCCTCTGGGCCCCAGCACAAGAGCCAAGGAGTCCAGGTGTCCCTACCCTGGCCCCTTTTCTTTTTTTAACTTTTTTTGCTGGGACTCGGCTGAAGCCGAATCCCAACATAGCTGCCAACAATTCCTTGTTGAAGTGCTGGCAGCCAATCAGATCTCAGAACAAGATCGGAAGGGTTTGCATATATAAAATTTTGGATTTTCTTTAATATCTCAAAAACTACTGAAGGGATTTACACCAAATAACAAACAGGGCGTTTTCAGGACCAAGAGCTACCTTTCTGCCAAATTTGGTGTAATCCTGTCCATTGTTCGGCACTATCTATGTTTAAAACCCTATAGAAATATTAATGGGAAAAAGCGTTTTGGGACCCCCACCTTTTTCATGGCTCCCGCTTGATGGATCATCCTGAAACTTACCAGACAAATGCTGAAGTGATCGTTGTATCTTCTTGGAAAATCTTGTGAAGATTCATCAAATGCCGCTAAAGTATGGCTAACGCGTTGCCAGTTCTTAATTTGTGAATAAAAACGTGCTGGTGTATAAAGCTCTCCTCTGAAACATGCGGCTGCTGCAAACTAAATACTGAGGCTGCGTAATCCTGAAGCCATATCGGGCCTCTTTAATCCATTTACAGCCAAACCCTGCCCCTTCAGCTCACTCTTGCAGCTTTCTGCTTTCTCCCTTTGTGAAGATTTTTCGTTTTTCTCTTCCTCCGTCTTTCCCATATGTGTCTTTTGCTCATTTGAGGCAGAAAAATAAGTGCCGGCCCTCAAAAATAAGTGTTGGTGCTCCACACCGGAAACAACAAATACAAATTAAGCACTGCATGTTACTGACTTATTAAGTACCATTGTGCTTTCCTATTGTGCCCATGTTATACACTGGCCTTCTCAGCACCCTCGCCTCCGATGTATTCAGACTCATGATCCTCGTGTTCGGCGTGGTAAGGGGGGTTCTTAACATGGCTAGCTCAGCACCTTATAATTTACATTTCTTCTATCTTTTCCAGGTCCTTTTCATTCGTCTCATGAGGAAGACTTGCACCGGTTAATCTACATTTTGATTTCTGTCTTGTGTACTCAGATTTGTACTCAGATTTGAAGTAATGTATGCAGAAATCCATAAATGTCCTGCGAATAGGGGTCCGGTCAGCGTTAGATGCTCACTGCTATGTGGGAACATGCTGCCGGTTTGCATTACAATATTCCATCCCTCTTAATTCGCTAAAACAATTTATGCAGACTTCACGTAGGCATACACATCTTTTCTCTTATCTCTCCAATGGTGAGTAGCAGAGGAATAACATTTTGTGTTGTTCCATAGCTGAACTACACTATAAAACAAGCATTTATAAAGCCAATAGGTCTCGCTTATAAACAAGCTATTGGCTTTGGAAAAGTGTGTTTGCCATGTTGTACACCAGTGTGGCTGCAGTTCATTGAGGGTGGTAGAGTGGTGTGTACTGGAGTGGTGGGGGTAGAATAGGGTGGAATGGGTTGGAGTGGGTCGAGGCAGCAGGGTGGATTCAATTGGAGTAAAGTGGGGTGGATTGGAGCAGAGTGGGGTGGATTGAATGGAGCAGGATGGATTAGAGTATTGTAGATTGAAACGGGGTGAGGTGGATTGGAGTGAGGTGATTCAATCGGATTGGGGTGGGTGGATTGGAATGAAGTGATAGGACTAGTGTGGGGTGGATTGGATTGGGGTGGATTGGACTAGAGTGGAATGGGGTAGATTGCAGTAAAGTGGGTGGGTAGAAGTGGGGTGGATTAGAGTGGCATGGATTGGAGTGAGGTTGACTGGATCTGGATTGGATAGGGTGGGGTGGACTGGAATGGGGTCAGTGAGGTAGAATGGATTGGGGTGGGGTGAGCTGGATTTTGTGGGTTGAATTGGGGTGAGATGCAGTGGTGTGGATTGGACTGAGGTGGGGTGAATTGGACTTCAGTGGGATGAATTGGACTGGAGTGAGGTGAATAGGACTGTAGTGGGATGGATTACACTGAGGTGGGGTAAATTGAACTTGTGTGGGGTTGACTGGAGTGGTCTGATCTAGAGTGGAATTGAGCAGGGTGGAATGGAGCGGGGTGGATTTGATTGAGTGGGTTGGTTTGGATTGTAGTGGAGTGAATTGCAAATTGTTTTGGACTGCTATATTGGAGTAGGGCAGATTTTTTTGGGATTGAAGTTGGGCAGATTGGAGTGGGGTGGGAGGATTGGAGAGTGGTGGATTGGAGTGAGTGGTTTGGATTGGAGTGGGGTGGATTGGGGGCAGATTGTGATTATGTGTTAAAGCATAATTTCAAAAATTATACATAAGAAAGAAACAATGCCGCTTTGCAATATTTAGAACAAGATAACAGTATTCTTTTGAGGACAGCACCCAAGAGCAAAAACAAAACAGAACATAAGTGCAAAAAGAGAAAAGAAGACATGGCAAATAAAACTTAGCAATTTTGTTTGTCCTTCTGGGTACGTGCTTGACAGTCACACGCCTTATATTTGCTAGTCAATAGAAGTTAAATAGAACAAAATAGTACCTCAATCATGTCAGGAGAAGCGGATGAGCACTGATTAAGTTGAATCAATCAGTACTTGATCACTGCTCCGCAGAAATCAATGTAAATGATGCTAGGCCTACAGTGACCCATTACAAGGCTGTAAAGAAGTAAGCCAACAATTGGTAAGTAAGGGGTGGGGTACATGCCCTTTTCTATATACAACAGTGTCTTGCAAGCGAGGAGCATAATCTAGTGCATGCTATCGCAGGCTCAACCTTAAACAGCTGACGTTATGGACTGGCAGGTTGGTGAGTAATTGCTGAATGAGTGCATCTGTGATTTAAGACAATGCAATGATACCCAAGTGATGTCCTGCACCCGTGTCACAGTCTTCAGAACCCATATGTAACAATTCATGCCCCTATTTGAAAGTTTATTATTGAATTCTGGCTAACCCTTTCTATGTGAGAAACTGCAGTTAGTAGTGACTATCCCCATCATGCAAAACATGTGCCAATTGACACCCTTATTTTGAAGATTGCATCATCTACATGACAGCCAACCCTACCTGTGTGGTGCCCCACTACGTCATGTGAACCCCGGCAGCACTATGAGTACATCGTTGGAGTTGTGGCAAACAAAGTGACAACTCTGATGCAAAATCTGGTCCTCGACGTTTACATTTTTTTTTTTTATTGTGGCAAAAATAAACTGCCAACAAGGGGAAAAGTGGCAGTAAATGTGTTCTGCTTAATCGGTTGCGAAGGCTGCATTTTGAAATATCTTATGGGTTAAAGTACCTGCTGCAGAGATCTTTGTCTGACAACTAAATCTCAGGGAATAATAATAATGGTAAGATAAATCTCGAGGTTAAGTATTTTCTGGATGGGTCTGTGTTTTTGCTAACCCCAGTTTTGAATTAAAGTAGCATGGAGGGTTAAAATGTCTCCTGCAAAGCACTTAATGTAACAGGGACATAACAGACGCTTATTTTATGTAAATGGTTAAAAAGGTAGGTTACTGCTTTTCACAAAGATCCTTTTGTTTCTTGCAGTTCATAAATTGTATGCCACAGTGAGCTATGACGTGACTTCTACACCTTGAAACCCTCATTGTCTTATGTAACACATCCTGTACATTGACTGACACACATACAATGTATTGTCAACGTGTATTATGTATGTGTGATGTAAGCTCTCTGACACACTCCATCGGGATGACTAGCGCAATAGCGCTATAAAAGAAATAAAAAAGTGGTATTTAAATTGTTATTTGTGTAAATATTAGTACAGACCAACAAATCTGACATTTTTACAGTGCACGCATATCTCTTACATACAGGAACTGGACTAAGTCAAAAGCGTGCCTCTCTTAAGTACCTGTGAAGAGATAAGCTGTGCGTCTTTGGTTCCCCTCCATTGCATGTAGATGTGAGGCTCCTGATAGCTCCAAGCCAGTATACTCCAACAAAAGGAGGCCTGATGGCCCCTTGACTTTGGCCTTTGTTATGGGCCCAGCCCGAATCTGATAACCCCCACGCAGTCCGCACTTTGCTGCTACAAGGAAAGCAGACAACGTGCAAGTGCTGCTGAATGTGCCCGGTGTCTGAAAATTACACTAGGACAACTTTAACATATTTCTGTGAGGCCCAAACTCGGGTCCACCCTCTGAAGATAGTGGGGTCAACGCTGTCTACCCGCATGTACCCTCAACTTGTGCCCTGTGTTTAGAAACCTTACATATTCATATAATGATGAATGAGGCAACTGATTTGTGAACATTTTTTTCATATCTTTGCTTGTCCAGTGAAGGTGAACCAGTGAGGGGTTATTTTTACTTGAGGGCGCTTTACCAGCACGGAGGCATAGGCACAATATCCTCTGCAGCAGTAGCTTCCCAACCCACCTTTTTGTCTGGCTCCGAGCCTGAGGCGCGGGGAGTGGGATCAACACAGTCCTCTTGTGGTTTCTGGAGGAAGCGCACCGAGCACACCTGCCAGCCTCCTCGCAGTGCAGTCATGCCAGGTATCTGCAGAGAGGCCTGCTGCAAGCAATGGTGCAATTCACTGCCCTTGCACCCTACTGGCCCCTCATCCACTTTCTGGTGCCTCTGGGTATCACCAACATCGTCACCGACCCTTGTGTTCTGTCACCCCCTTCCTTTAGCTGTAATCACCCCATTGTAATACCTGGTGGCGGCACATCTGCCATTTAAGTCAGACAGCAGCACCCCTACGATCTACCAAAATGCCAGTGCTACAGGAAGAATTATTAGCTACCCCTTTCAACAAAGGGATCTAACAGAATTTCTAAAGGAGCCAGGTCTCCTTTGGCCCTACTAGTCTAGGTCTCCTCCCTCCTTCTTCAGGAATACCAGCAATTACACTCCTGTTGTCTGGGAAAATCACCTCACCCCCATCTTGTACACAGGAACAGGCTGGGGGTGGGGGGCCTTTTAACTGGAACCCGCAGCCCTCCCTTACTGCGCTTCACTTATAAATTCAATGCAAATACCATACTGGCCGCAAACACACACTACATACACTTGGGATATTAGCGCTAGGCATATTTTGTAGCACTGAAGCAACAAATGCAACAAGGAATACATTGACTGCACACTGGCAAGATGCTCTCAGACAGTGAAATATAACAGATATTTTAGTGACTGAAACTCCATTTAATGCAGAATAGTGTACAGACCCTGCACCATGCTTGGTATAATCCTGACTATGTTTAGAGATGCCCTAGGCTTGGCACACAGCAGACTCTGATTCTTAAAGTTTAAATGATGTGCACCCATGGACTTGCATGTTTAAGCTGCCTGTCCCAGAAATTGTATGTAATGTTGCTTATTTCTACAGCTTTCATCCTCAGATTGTTGGCTAAAGAAAGCCTCCCACATTCCTCCTAGAATTGTGCATGCAAAATTGATCTTGAATTACTTCTGCTTGATTCCTCTCGTTTCTTTCTTCAGAGTGGCCCTCTTTTTACCTTGCATCCTCTGCATACCTTCTATGTCTGAGTACAGCTTCCTCTCAGTCTCATTGCCGTCTGCCTTAATTTCTGTTATTGTAATTCTGCAATTTGCTGACACATCATTTTATAGATCACAACCTCTCCCTCATTAAAACCAAATCCCTGCAACCTAACACTATCTAATCTCCACCAGTCTATCTATCTCAACAACCACTAACCTGAAAACATCTAGCCCTCACTAATGAACTCACCTAAGTGGTATAAATATGAGCTACCACAAAGTAACTAGAGTAAATTGATATAGTTTTTTGTTGAACACACATGACTAATCACAATATTTAACAATAACCACTGGATTAACCACTAACCTTGGGTTCTGGAGTAGCTTTCTGCTCACTGTTAAGTGCTTCAGTGCCTTGTCAAGTGTAGTAAGTGCTATATAAATGTAATTACAATTATTATGTTTTGCACATGCGAGTTTTGATATTAAAATCTGGACTTTTGAGCCCCATTTGTGTTGACAACTAGAACTTGTAAGGAAATATTGCAAGTGTATGAAGAAAAAACTGCACCTGGGTTTAAATGCATAAAAAACAGAAAGCTTAGTAACCCACAGTTTTTAATAAAGATCTACTAGAGAGTGTATGGGGGGTCACAACTCACAGAGTTGCATGACAACTCAGCCAGATTCCACTGAGTTCTGGGAACGGGTGGAAATCGGCACGGTGCGCTGCTGCCACTGATTTTTAGTGCTGGGGGCTTATTCCGTGCTGAAAAATCCATGTGCATGGCACCACACAGCACGACACAGGGTGCTGCAGCTGGAGTTGATTTTGCTGCTGCTCGAGTAAATTTTATACTCGATCTTCAGTTTTCTCACCACAAATGGTCATGACCGTCTATGACTGTTCATGGTGAAAACATTTTGCCGGGTGCCCTCCTAGCGCCGAAAATCACACTAGGGGATGCCAGTTCTAACTCGCCAACTTACAATTAGTGAACCGCGTGCAGGAAAAAACTTCTCCACATAGTAGTTGGTGGAATTTGGCTAGAACGCTGCATTACAAGCATAACGCAGAGTGGCTAAAATTCTGCCAACTCCACCAGCAAAATGGAATTTATCACCCACTCCTACAACAGACTTAATTTGCATAATATAAACTTTGCACACTCATGGATTTATCTTGAGGATATGTACTGGACATGAGAAGGACATGTACTGGACATGAGAAGGACCCTAGTTTGAACAAGCTCAATTATATATAAGAACACACATTTCCTTGACACTTTTTCACTTTATTTTGTATTATTCAATTGTTTTTAACTGAATATTGTTTTTATAATAAACACATTTGTTTCTTTGATGCTTTACTGTCCAGAGACAGGACTGATTCATTTCAAAACTGGGAAAAACATGTTTCATGACTTTAGAGATTATTACATCACTTTATCAGGGCAAACAAATTACTCATATATATAGTGCAACATGTTCTTTAATAAACTAAAAGATTTTTACAAGCCAGTGTCCACTCTGAGACACTATTGTCAGAGCCATTCCTATTTGTTTCACTTTTTTCGAAGTGGAAAATTATCAAGTGTGCATTAATTGATGGAATTTTTCTGATGGATGGAATTTTTTGAGGTTATGCGAGCCCTGTAAAACTCAAATTCTGGTTCGCTACAAGGTGGACCCTAAGTACACTTGCAAAATTTGAAAAATTCCCAAATAGACATTTTCGGCTCAAACTAGTCTCATGCCAGTATCTTTCAATTTTTGTATACGAGGTGTACCCTCATGTAGTAAATGTAATGTGGGATACTCATAAAATATGCTATTCTTAGCATTTAATGATTTTTTCCTGCCATTTCGGGAAAAAAAAATCCACAACATTTTTACCCTAATCGAGAGATGGTCTCCATCACAGTCACCTAGCAATGCCAAGAATTGGATTAGATGATAATGGACCAGAAGTTAGATTATCTCTCGAACCTATGTTTCAAAGGAAGGCGAAGATTGTTCACAACAATATCTCATTATTTTAAAATAGTGCAGAGCACAGACCACAGCCATACACTGAAGAGATTTACATGATATGTTAAACAAAGTATGCAATGTGCATTATCAGCATGGCAGTGTAATACAAATTCTTATCACAGGAGATACAAATATGTTTACAATTTCAGCAATAGGGCACACCATGCATTAATACTGTATAGCACACAACCACAATTGAGAGTTCATGTATAGCTGTGAGAGGTGGCTGGATATAAAAGCCCTCCAAAACAGGCGAAAGGAGCCTTCTCATATGCAGAGGGCCACATTCAGTGTACACTCGGTGAGTACTGCGATGTGCGTCCCCCTGATGGTATTAGTGGGTGAAGTTTCAAACGAAAGAGGTGTGAAGTGGTCCTTGTCCTGACCCAGCAAGTGAATGTGGTATGAGATGTGTGTAGATGTTTTCCCTTGGAGATGAGGTCCACGGGGTGGTGGTATGGGGATGGGTGAATGGGAAAGGGGCGAGTGGTGTTCTATGTGCTGCTCAAACCCTTTTGACCTGTCTCTCTGAACCCCATTCTTGCATGTTTCACAAGGGACAAGCTTGCGTTATCCCATCCTTGTTGCAGAGCTTATCCAATTTGGTTTGTCTTGATGGTTCTCCCTCTTGTATCTTTAATATTCTTCAGTATTTTTGATCCTCCAGAGAGAGAGAGATTGTGTGTACATGTCAATAAAGAGAGGAGTCATTTTTAGTTCTGGCTAGAATAATAATGCTGGTGATCAAGCAACACAAATTCAGAGAGAGGGATTGTGGATCCCCTGGACCTCTTTCTGACCCCAAATGATATATTGTAACACCCTAGGCACATCGTGTAACAGCTTGAAGTAATGCATCTTTGTGTAAGAATCTTCAACTATTTAACAATAGGATTTCCTTGTGAACATATTGGCAATTAAAAAATGAGCAGGTATGCAACAGTTTTCCCAAGTACACATCTGTTAGTTGTTATTTGGTATCAGAAAACCGAATTGCTAACTCCCTAACCAATGTACGGCCTGAACATCAACCGTCATGGCCCTTTAATTGAGAAACATCTTCTAAATAAGTAGCTAAAAAGCTGTTTGATGCAAAGCATAAGAACCCCTTGTAAGCACCAGTGACTCCTTTGAATATTGGGCATTGCTCAGATGCTTCTCGAAGAAGGGACTGATGGTGAACTCAGAGCCCAACATCTACTGTCACCATCATTAACCAGAATTGGAATACTTGCATACCCTACAGAGCTGAAGCAAGAATCACTAGAGTCACAATAGTGAATATGCAAATGTATGTGCGGACGCCACTCCCACTAGATTGTCTATTTAGCAAAATTCTATAGCACATTATTACCCAGGGAAACGATGCGCTTTCCAGGTTAACAATGAATGCATCACAAGGGCTTACGCAGAACTAATGATTTGTTGAAGTAATAAATGTGACTTAGGTTTCACATAGACAGGTCCTGGTGGAAGAGCAAGGACGGCGGAATGAGTGATGAGGGGGTGGCATTACCAGAGGAGAGGGAGGCACGGTGCTCAGTAGCATGGTGCCTTTTGTCATCAGTCTTCCCACCGCGATCTTTGAGTGTTTAACAGCAGCGACATGGCGGCATCAAGAAATGGAGAGTTGCAAGATGGGAACATTGTCAGACACCTTATAATTTAGAACTCAGGAGTCAGTGCAACAGAGATCCCAGTGCTCAGACAGAGATTAACTGCATAGGATGTGTTTCTTCACAAGACAAACATCAAAAGAAGCACAGATTGTGGGGAGAGACATGATCAGTGTTCGTGCAATTGAAACATATAGTAGATCTTCTCAGATCATCATCAGCCCCCTCTGGAGGACGAAGCTTCACCATTGTACCGTTACTACATGATAAGTAAGTCATGTCTAACTTGTGAAGCCAAGACTCATGTGCTGTCAAAACTGCATAGATTCCAAGGAAAAAGATTTCTCATCAGGCTGTAACATTTTTAAGCTGGAGAAAATGCTGCAAAACATCATAATTTCCTCTTTTGTAGTCTTTTATCTGTTTCATACTGCTTCCCAATAATTCAGCTCTGATGTAGCTACTTCTTTGAAAATACCCCGTTGACAAGGGGATTCCTTTAATCCACTCATTATCCAAGATTGTCGTCTCTCCAATTCACATGTCTTTTAGGTCTGTCCAGAGAAAGCTTTATATTCCAGGCCCGTTCAGCCATTCACACACCCAAAATCACCCACCCTTTCATCATCAGCCACCCAGCCTTCAACCATCACTAGCTTAACTTCACCCACCTACCCACACATATCCAGCCACCTGCATTAAGCATTTCAAACCCTTGTTGAGGGACATACTGAGCTCCATAGGGTTCTACAAGTTGTAGGCAGAATTCAAATGGTGAAAGCGATTAGGGCCTAGTGAAGTGTGGGATGTCTTGCTTTGTTTAGGTTAAAATGAAATCAGAGCCATGTGTAAAGAACGGCATGCACAAACATGTACTTCTGCATAAGTTGGCGATCAAGAGCTGACAGAGGGGAGGCAGATGTAAAGTTGTCCCTCACTGCACTGACAGGCTTGCACTCCCCTGGAAGTGGAAGGATACATCCCAGCAGCCAGTGGCACTCGATGAGTGAGGTATATTCCTCTGAGCAGAACCAAGATGTGATTGACAGTCTCAAACCAATGGCTGAGAGAGTCAGGTTACAAAAATCCACTGATTGAAATGGACGAACCCAAAGACAGCTGTGTAAATGTGTTTATACAACTGTGCTATCAAAGCATAACAAATTGAAATATCTCTTTTGCTTGGATAGCCTGATGGACTGGAATTTGAAAAAACTTACGTCACATGATGAAGACGTACACTATTTTATTGTGGGCAGTTTTCTGAAGTGCTTGAAGGGTGCAAAAATAAAATGACAATTCGTTAAGGTCACAGTTAAGCTACAAATTTCAAAGGCGAAATTCTAAACAAGCACTGACTTCCTAACTGATTTCTATTCTCTTCAGAAAAAGCCCCTTCTCCCAACACATATAAAGCGGACCTAAAAAGACCAAACCTGAAAAATGTGATTTTGTGAAGTTCTAATCCTCCATTCTATATTCAAACCTCGTGATGTGGCATTAAGTACCTATCTACTGATCAATGGTGGCGAATGTCAACTTTGCACACTAGAATACGTTATTCTCTTCTTTGCCTTGGCCGATGTTTGCTTCTGGTCAGCATCTGCAGGCACATCTTGTATATTACTGACCTTGATGTTTGCAAGGTTAAATATCTATAAAGTGTTCTGAAAACTATGGAGCAAGGGCTATTCTCAGATTCAGCATTTCAAATAACTGGCAAAATAAATAAACAATCTCAGGTTTTTCTTCTAAAAAGCCACTACTGTGCAACACATTCTGGTATTTCATGCCTGATTGTTAATTGTCTATTGTAGTCCTGCTCCGGCGTCATTCCAGCAAGGATATATTTCTACACAGTAGAAAAGCAGTCCAAAGCCCATAATGAGGAGCCCATGCTGTACATAAAATATCGTAAATGACAAAACAAGCAAGCAAACAAAAAATAAATACATAAATAAATACATACATACACACATACATTTATTGTAGCCAGGGCCATTGGAAATATGCAATTTTGTGGCTGTGGTGTTGGCAGGATAATTGTGGATCTGCCGCATATGCCACAAAATCCATCATCTGCTGCATAATTTGCAGATTTTGACAAAAATAATGTTTCTAACTCAAACAGGTCAAAAGTTACTACAAATGCAGCAACACAAACAGTCGTGCAGTGGAAAGTACTTTGCAAAGGTTGACTGTTCATCTGTCTGTTGCTTCTTGTTGTACTTGGGTGTTCAATCTATACTAATAGGGTGAAACCTTTGTCCAGATATTGTAAACATATGCAAAAATTACTAAATGACGTAACACTGACACAAAATGTGCTGCATTATGTCGCATAATTTACCTTTTCTTACTGCATAATTTAGAACACCCTGCTGCATAATTCGGTCCACCACAGTCGCATAATTCCAGTGGCCCTGGTAATAACCCACAGAGATTCCACAACTGTCTGTGCAAAAAAACCCACTTTGGAACACTTTCAGCACAATTTGGTAAAAACAGCACAAACGCTTTTACAAGCATTTTATTCCAAGCCAGTCTTTTAGATGGTGGTAACCCACATGCAGAGAACAGGCCGAGCTACTTCTCCTAGTCCTTCGCTGCACAGACCTCTTCCATTAATCAATCAATCACAGCATTTATAAAGCGCAGCACTATCACCACTAAGGGTGTCTGTGCGCTGAGGGTACCGTGTCTCTGTCGAAAAGCCACATCTTGATTCTCCTTCTGAAGTCCGTCAGGGAGGGAGCTGTTTGGAGGTAGAGGGGCAGGCTGTTCCAGGACTTGGCTGCTGTGTGGGAGAAGTAGCAGCCTTTCATACCGACACGTCTCTGGTTACCACATGTCACAGTTCGGCACCAAATCAATGAGTGTGTTATTGAAATGGCAGAGCAGGCGGTGCTCAACTGCAGGAAGTGGTTGCAGGTGGGAAGAACTGGCACTCATTTTTGGGGACCGGTACTTATTTTTGGGGGCCCAGCACTTCATTTTCATCATTAAACTTTGACCAAGAGCAGAAATGAGAAACACACAAAATTGAGAAAGAAGGCGGCAGAGAAAGGGGAAACTGTCTCAAGGAGAGAAAACCGAAATCTGCAAGAGTGGGATAATGGGCAGGGAGTGTCTGGTGATGGATTAGAGAGGCATCAGGTGGAATCAAGGCTATGCAGCCTTCATATTCATCACACCAACATTTAACAGTGCCTGCCACTGGCTTCTGAGCAAAGCTCTGGGCCTGGCACTTCTTGTTTCACAAATCAAGCACAGAGCACAAGACTGGCACATGCGTATGGAACATTTATAGGCCCATAACAACACTTTAAGCAGCAGCAACTGCTTTTGTCCACTGCTGTTTGTATTGAAATTGATTTTGTCAGTGACTCTGTGCAACACAGGCACATTGCCTTGTTATTCCCCATTGCCAAAACAAGCATGTACAGCAGGGTAAGTACCGCTGTTCCGGGTCCAACAGTGAATGAGATAGGCAACTTGCCCTCCTTTTGACCTGGAACTGGCCTGCCTGCTGTACAATGATTGGTGGCTTTTGAACAATGCCCGCCAATCACTGCTGAGTATTTTTCCGGTCTTCCCAGACTCCCGCCAAGCCGGTCCAGGCCCTCAGGAGGCGTTTGCAGGAGGCTCCCATCTGGTCTGACTTTGCCTTCCCAGGCTATGTCATCAAAATAGAACATTCCAAAATAACTGCAGTGCAGAGACAACAGTTTGACTCTTCCCCACCCCACATCATTGCAGCAGAAGCTGCAACACTAAATGGGGTCCTGTGTGCGCTTCCAGACAGATAACTGGGCTACACACTTCAGCTTTCAATTTTAGCAAACCATTATTGACTCATTCTGACACAGCCATGCTCACGGGGGTTGTGTGAGGGGGTCTGCTCCTTGGCCTTTGGTCATGCACAGTGGGGTCGGCTGCAAGTCCGGAGCTACAGCCACGCCCTGAACCCAGCCAAATCTATGTCAATCTCGCTATGCTTTTATTTCATTATTTTCTTTGTTAGGTGCAGTGATGTCATCAGTGATGCTAGTGGTGTCTTAAGTAATGTCATCAGTGATGTTTCTTGTGCTGTCACCATGATGGGATGCGTGATGTTATATGCATTTCCGCAACACAAGAGGGTTATGCAAGTTCCGGTTTGCACCACGTACCATAACTGGTGAATTTCAGTGGTTTGATGCGTTTGAGGCAGAACCATAACTCACTTTCTATCTGTGTTTTATTCCGAGTTAATTACTGGATTTTTTATCGTGTATTTAATTTGCCTTAATCTCTTGCAGCAGTCAGTACAGTAAGAGTTGAAAGTAACCCTTATTGGACTACCATTTAACGTTTTTTTAAACAAAATATCACATAATTTCCAGAGAGGAGGAAGCAAGAGCCTTTTCAAAACTAGTTAAACAAACAATTCAGTGCCTATGGAAACTTTCAAAAACGTTAAGTTCTCTTCTGTCCTTGGCCATCAGCCATGATGCTCCAATGCTGAGGACAGATCAGGTACTGTGGTCCTGTGTGCCTCTGTGCTCTGCAGCAGGCCTTCTTGCCCAGTCCAGGTCCCAAGAGCAACTTGTTCACTGTCTTGTGGAAGCAATTTTCCAAGTAGAGGACAAGTGAGGTGAAATGAGGAGGCGTGAGCCGAAGAATGGAAAGCAGAGCTACGACCCCAAAAAGAGACATTGCTGGCAGGGCCAAGGAGTGCAGGAGAATGCAGATCACCAACCACATGAAATGGAAGAGAAATGGAATACATGCTGCAGCTGAAAGGCTGGTTCTTGTGCTGCAATAACACTCTCCAGTTTATCTCTTCATGATGGACCTGTGCCACTATGGTGGGTCATATAGTTTTGTGGCAATTAGTCCAAATCAAGTGACAGTGAAATGTACAACACATATGTTAACCTTGTAAATCAAGAGCAGGGTTTTGTAGATGACTATGGCCCTCATTATGACTTTGGCGGTCTTTTCAACAGACTGCCAAAGTAACAGGCGCCAGAAGACCGCCATATTACGACTTCATTCCCATTTCTGCCCGTTTATGGGCAGAAATCCGACATTGTCGGCCTGGCCGATGGCAGAAGAGAGGCGTTTTCCACTGCCAGCACTGCCACACCAACAGGACTCCGCCTGCTGTATTACGATACGTAATATGGCGCAGCGGTTTCCTGAACAGAGGTGCGGTGCTGGCGGTGGAAAACGCTGAGACCTATCCCCTCCCGGATAACCACCTCGCTGAGACAGATAGGAGGACTGTCCGAAAGGGGGGGGGGGGGGGGGGGGAGGTTTTGTATGCATGTGTGTGGTGTGTGCGTGTTTGTGTAGTGGTATGGGTGTGTGTGAGTGTGTGTGTATGTATGTGTGCGGGACGGTGTGTGTCTGAATGGAACCAGAGGGGAGGCGGGGTGTCAGGGTACGAGGGAGTAGGTGTGTGTATTGGGATGCGGGCGAGCGAGTGGGGGTGTATGTCACGGAGTGTGTTAATGAGTGGGGGTGTATGTCAGGGAGTGTGTTGATGAATGGTGGTGCATGTCTGTTTGTGAGCGAGCGAGTGGGGTTTTCTTTGTGTATGCGTGCGGTTGGGCGGGTGGCTGCAAATGAGTGGATGTGTGGGGGGTGTTTGCAGGTGTGTGGGGGTGCATGTGCCAGTGACTGGAAGGGGGATTCCTGTGCCCGGGTGCATTACCACCAGGGTTTTCATGGCAGGGTGACCGCCGTGGAAACCCTGGCAGTTTGCTGAGTCGTAATACAACTGGTACCACCGGGCTGGAGGTGCTCTCCTCATGCCCGGTGGTCTGACAGCCCTGGCGGTACTGGCGGCATTGTGGCGGTTTGGCTTCGGCCAAACCACCAGACTCATAATGCGGCAGGCTTTACCGCTGCGTCCACGGCAGTAAGACCACCACTTCAGGTGCACATGGAATTATCATGTCACTCTTATGAAGCACAGCCTTCTATAGGTGATGTCTTTGCAATCCATTGTTCTTGATCATTTATAAAACGATAATACCCACTTGATGCAAGGTAGGACAAGCAGTGATTAATGGAATGCATGAATTAATCTCAGCCACTGATAAATACCCTGGGATGACTTACATTTCACCAGCTTTACTCTGCCTTTAAAGGACAGGATTAACCATATGAAAAACAGTTTTGCTCCACCCCAAGGGGACAGTTCAGACTGAACTGTTAGACCACACCACCTCTCAATGCAACACAGGCTAGCTTCTACAGCGCAAAATGTGTGGGATGAAATGTTTGACTTAATCATAGCCGGATGCTTACTCTGGACCCCATTACATTCCGTCATTTTTATCTCAGCTGTGTCATTTTAGACAGGATTGAGTGTAATCAAATTAATCTGGGAGTCAACCCAAAAGGGACAATAGCTGAAACCTCTAGGCCACACCCTTCTGATCAAGAACAGCACTAGAACAATGTCGAGAGCAAAACAAGTGGTGGATGTAATACTTGATTTAATCGCATCCACTAATTACTCTGGGGCCCATTACGTTCCATCATTTTTAAGTTTTCCAGTGAAAATTCATTTGATTCTTCATTTTTAGTATTCCGGTGACATTTTAGACAGTGGCCAGCCATATTTAAACTACATGTTTGTTCTGTCAAAATTGCAATACTACATCCCATCTGAATACGAACCACAAAATCCACCCAACTCTGGCAGCTCATGGAACTGAATGCATATGGAGATTATTATCAACAGTTTGGTTGAATCCAGCCTTATACATTCCTGATTGTTAAACCTTTGCCTGGAAGACCATTCTGATTACCAATGGAGGAAGCTTGGGCTTCCCCACCATTCTCTCACCTCTGCTTGTCTGTTCACAAGCAAAACACAGTACAAAGCAGTAAAAGTCCACCTCTTATGTCTCCCACTACATCTAACAAGCTTTGGTAGGTCGTTATGGCTCACCCTTCTGGTAGGTTTAGTTCAGTGCCATCATAACAGTCATGTAAAATAGCTGCAGTCTTGTGTGGGAGGGTGAGGGGCTAAGGTGGCAAGGGTCCATTGCGTCTACTAAATTTCTGCTCCTCCTGGTTATGTCATTGAAAGCCAGGCATGTGCAAGCCAGTTGACACCGAGGCTGACAGACATGTGTCTCACAATAGTTCTCAAAATATCTATATTCAAATTACTCATCCATTTATAAGACTTGATGGCTCGGAGATATTGTTTAGCTGCCTTTCGGGCACTGCACAAATGGAAATGTTAGCTTAAGTTACCTCTGTTAGCTCGCCTCAGCTCTTTAGAAGTGTGAAAACGAGAGAGATCATACACACCAGTGGGAACTGGGTCCAGCCAGCACTTCTACTGATTCTATTCTGTTCTCATCATTTATATATGCCAAGGCTTCCCAACGGTCCTCCCCACACTTTGATGCATTGAGTTTGCTTTGAGGACCCCACAGGTTTTCGTTAACCATTGATACAATCTCACGTCTCAACTCGCTGCAATCAAAGGTTTTCCTTTACTTGAGAAGATGGGAAAATTTGCTGGGGAAATAAAATTTCCAGACTTCTCTGAGGCAAAGTTTAATCCACCTGTAGCGAAGCAAAACCCAGAATGATTTCCCACTGTACGATGCCCCTCCCATGAAAAGAGAGACATCCTGCCTGAGGACAGTATGACCTAAAGATAACCTTAGGACAATAACTAATACCACATTCATAGTTGTCTGTTTTATAGGGTCTTTAATGTCATTTGTAATTTGCATCTGTTTTACTGCTCCATCGAGGGAGAGGTCATAAGCATTGCTTTTGTTGTTTGAGTGCTGGTATTTGAGATACGAGTTGCGGTTCTATCCATTACTTGTGATTTTTAGTTTTAACTTGTAGTATAACTGGGGCCAAACACACAACCCCCTGCGTGGACTAGGAGGCAGCTGTACTTCCTGTCCGGCTCTAAGTTCATCACAGTGTATTTCAAAGAAAGTAAGACATGGGAAGTGTTGTTTAAAGTTTTTAAAAAAAACAGTTGACATATTGTGGCATTTTAGATATGAAGAAAGGTCTCTTTTTTTTTACAATCTTTCGGTCCTCTTGCAAGACAACCACAAGACGCTTGGGGGAAGAAAGAAATCCCAAAGAAGGATTGTGATTGGCTCATATGGATGTCTTTATTTAGCAAAAAAAGATTCCTTCCTTGTATCATTTGCCTATTGGGGTTTTCTGTAATTACACCTTTTTGGCTACCTCTCTGACTTTGCTGATTTTCAGTGACCAGAATGTCATCATCTGATTCAGATGAAAACCCTACTCTGGTCCCTGCTAGTCAGCCACCTCAGCCACTCGAGGAGCCCTTTGTCTGGCAATTATTCCAGATGTGACCTGGTGTGAAGAAAGTGTCTGCCAAATATGTCATTTGTAACATATGCAAGAAAGAGTTCAACAGGGGCAGCTGGAACAAGCAATATTCCATGAATACCACTGGGGTGAGGTGACATTTGAAAGCTATTTACCCTCAGCACCTTGCTCAAGCTGAGTTAGCCCGAGCTGCAGAGCTTCATAACTTCTCAGGGGTGTCCACATCTTTCCAACCTGGTGACACTGTGCCTGTCCAGGTACTCACCGCTCAAGGAGATAACAACCCTGCATATCTGAACAAAGCCCTTTTTGTTGCTTCTGCAAGCAGATTATTTTTTCTTTTGAGGCAAGCAGGGTTGCAAAGGAGAGGCTTGTCCAGGATCATAAATGCCCACCTAGGCAGTAACTTTTTTTTACATTTTTTCTACATTTTTTTTCCTCTTTGTTTTGAAGGAAAATTTTGTTTTTTTACTCCCAATTTCTTGTTTTTGTTCTAGTCCTTTTTATAAAAAAAATCTTTAAAGTTGAAAATGTTAAAAAAAACACACAGAAGACAGTTGCTCAAAATGTTGCTTGAAAAATCTCTATTCAGAGCTACCCTCTACTTTCATTATGTATGTTGTTTGCACTATGTACCCCTTTTTTCCTTTTTTATGACTCTTGCGAGACACTCATGAGGACCATGATGCTCCCATACATAACATGAGTCAGACACACACAGTCCCCCGTGTCCACTGCGAAGGGGCAGTGTTTGTTGGTTTGCATTCGTAAGAGTTCCCAAGACCGTACTTTTATAATGGAATTTGCACTTTTACTGAACATATCCTGTTGTAGTATGTATACTATACATGCACCAGATTTTCACTACCCCTTTTTTATACAATCCATTGAGACTCTCACAAGATCGTAAAATTACATTTTTCTTCATTACAATACTTTTCCCTTATAATAACCACTACTAGGGTATAGGGAGAGACTGACCTCCATTGAGACCTTGCATGAAGGTAACCAGTGTGTAGAGTAGGGTGTAAAGAGACACTGCCTCTTCATTTACACCTTTCCCCAGACTCAGTAGTATGCACAGTAGGGTGGGGAAGGCACTCACCGCACATATAAGACCTCACTATTCCATTATAAGTATAACAAGTACTAGCTTCGATACTGAGACCTTTCCCAAGGCAAAAAAACCACGTATATTAATGTATATTAGCATGTGGGAATGGACATGCCTGTCCACTAACAGCTCTCCCCAGCTTTACAGATATATACAGTAGTATGTAGTAAAACATTGTCTTCTGCACTAATACCTATGTAGGAAAACTTGGATGTGCAGGACGTTGTAGTATGCCAGCAGCCTCTGTGATCACACCTCTCCTTAGAACAACAGCGATATGTAGTGCTGTCTGGGAAGAGAGTCACCCCTCTGCTAACAAATCATAACCGAGTAAGAGGTGTTTGTGCTAGGGTTTGAGAAAAATGCATCTCTCTACTCATACCTCTGCTCATGCTGACAGGAATGCATACTAGACTGTGGGGAGAAACAGCCCTGTTTCCTGACACAACTCTCTTGCATGATAATGCTGTGTATTATGTGTGGAGAGACTGGCTTCTCTCCTGTGACGCAGCTCTTGGATACTGCTTGTGCAAATTAGGGTGTGAAAAGTGGCTGAACTTTGTGGTCACACCTCTCCTCAGTATGACAGAAGTACAAGTATGGAATTGAAATTATCGTTATTCTCTAAAGCATGTCTTGCATAACATATGTAGAGGCTATGATATGAAAACTCCCTACCCTCTGGGGTGAAACATCTTCCCAAAGTAACATATGTGCAAAGTAGGCTGTGGGTAGGAAGTGTTCTCACTGCATCTCTTCATACTTATGAATGTCCATAGTAGAGTATAAAATGGAGACTCCTCTCTGTTCAGAACTGTGGCGGTCATTCCAACCTACCGCCGCCCGCCATGCGGTTACCGCCGAATGACCGCACCGTGGTCAAAAGACCGCGGCGGCCATTCTGGCTTTCCCGCTGGGCCGGCGGGCGGCCGCCCGCCGGCCCAGCGGGAAAGCCCCAGCAACGATGAAGCCGGCTCCGAATGGACCCGGCGGAGTTGCTGGTGTGCAACGGGTGCAGTGGCACCCGTCGCGATTTTCAGTGTCTGCTTTGCAGACACTGAAAATCATTATGGGGCCCTGTGAGGAGGCCCCTGCACTGCCCATGCCAGTGGCGTGGGCAGTGCAGGGGCCCCCAGGTGCCCCATGACACCCGTTCCCTCCATCCTGTTCCTGGCGGTATTTACCGCCAGGACCAGGAACGGCGGGAACGGGGTCGGAATCCCCATGGCGGTGCTGCAAGCAGCGCCGCCATGGCGGATTCCTTGGGCCAGGGGTAAACCGGCGGGAAACCGCTGGTTGCCCTTTTCTGACCGCGGCTTTACCGCCACGGTCAGAATGGCCCTGGAAGCACCGCCAGCCTGTTGGCGGTGCTTCCGCGGTCCCCGGCCCTGGCGGTCATGGACCGCCAGGGTCGGAATGACCCCCTGTGTCTTGGACAACCTGTGTCCATATTTTGTTGTGGAGATATACCTACCTCTTTTTCAAATTCCTTCCAATGCCAACACCCATGCATGATAGGGTTTGCACAACACCTGATAGCAGTGTGTATTAGAGTATAAACATGCACACACCTCTGTGCAAAGAGCTACATACAATAGAGCATCCAACACATCACTGTTGCATGACAACGAACCATACTTGCATTGCAAAATAATTGGCTTCTCTATTACCAACTCTCTGTAGGGTAAAGGAAGAGCATAGTACCATTCACATACATATACATGTAATACCATATTTACAGTCCTCAGCATGGTACTGCCAGTTTTACTGAATTCTGAAATCCTACAATAACTCTGAAGCGTATAATAAATATAAGGAAAACTAATCCAAAGTAACTTTAAACTTATTTATCACAACAAACCAATTTAACAACAATACACAACTACAACTACATTGACAAACAATATAATCAACTATAACATAAAAAAAAAAACTTTAAAATACATAACATTTTTTCTGATGCTCATAGGCACCTCCTAACTCCCCCCTTTCTCTTTTTTTTTTAAAAAGAATTTTTATTGATTTTTGCAAAAGAAAAAATAACCATGATACAAAGGTCATAACACGATGCCAACGGGCATCCAACATTGGTCGAACCTGTGATCCCAGATAGCACTAATATTAAAGATAACAAATAACATAGTATTCAGGAGCCTAGTGCGGCTTCCCATTTCCCCCATATCCTATTATATTTATTCGGACATCCTCTAGCCTCATATACAAGTTTTTCACTCTGCGCACACCAATCCACTCCCTGTCTCCATTTAGCCAACGATGGGGCATTCTTGGCCTTCCAGTTTGCCACTATGTCCCTCTTAGCCACTAAGCACGCCACCCCAAGGAAAATTCGATCTGGTCTCCTTAGCTCGATGTCACCCATGATCCCGAGGAGGAGGGGTAGAGGCTCTCTCTCTATATTCTCCTGCAACACCTCAGAAATCTCCCCCAGGACCGCTCCCCAATAGGCTACCATGGCCGGGCAGGTCCACACCATGTGGAAGAAGTCAGCTGTAAGGTTTCTGCAGCGAGGGCACTCCGCGTTGGGGCGGAGGCCCGCTCTGTGTAGTTTGTCGGGTGTGAGGTATGCTGTGTGCAAAAAGTAAGTTTGTATCAATCTGAAACGGGTGGCGATCGCCAGGGCCCGCGGGGCCATTAGCGCCTCACCCCATTCCATCTCTTCCATGGGGCCCACCCACCCCTCCCATCTCTGGCGAAGTACCCCCAGGGAGCCCGAGGTGCCGGAGACCAGGGTGCGGTATATCTGGGAAACACCTCCCCTACCTAGGCTCCCCATCAATGCCTTGGCCTCCATGAGGCTGCATTCAGGTATGTTTTCCCCCTCTCGGATGTGTACTGATAAGGCATGTCGGAGCTGGAGGTATCTGTGGAACTGTGTCTTGTTTAATGAAAAGTTTTTCTGGAGATCTTCAAAGGACCGTATGTGTGACCCGTTCCAGACATCGCCTAGTGTGGAGATGCCTATGTTGTCCCAGTTCCGAAACCCCTCCAAGCCCGCCACCTCCACCAATTGCCTCCCATGCCACAGTGGGGTCTGCTGGGTAAGTCGTCTCCACCACCCCGTTGACTTTTGAGCCGTCCGCCATCCCTGTAGAACCACCCTGGTCACATCTGGGACGTCTCGAGAGATCGGACCTCCATAGAGGGTGTCCAAAATCCGTGGGTAACCCATCGTTTGGAGCTCCAGTCGGTACGCCGGGTCTGTCCACCCACCCCCCATCCAGTCATTAATCACAAGTACTTGTGTTGCGAGGTGGTAGGAGTGGATATTGGACATGCCCAAACCTCCATCATATACATCCCTCTGGCAGGTTTTGAGCGCTAATCGTGGGCGGGCTCCGCTCCATATAAATTGACGCACCAATGAGTCCATTTCCCCAAACCATTTCCTAGGGATGGGATGGGGAAAATTTTGCAGGAGGTAGAGGAGCCTAGGAAGGATCATCATCTTATAGAGCGCGATTCTACCGAGCAGGTTAAGGGGGAGTGTCCTCCAGTGTAGGAGATCACTTCTGATTTTTCTGGTTAACGGTGTAAAGTTAAGTTCCCATGTCAACTCAGGGAGAAGTGAAATATACATTCCCAGATATTTGAAGCTATTTCTTCGTACTGGAATGTTTCGCTGCCAGTCCACACAATCCCCGGAGCGGTGTAGGGGGACCAGTAGGGACTTGGCGGGGTTCAGGATCAGCCCCGAGGCTTCCGCGAAGAGGCCCAGGATCTCTAGCACCCGGGGGCCAGTTTTAGCCGGGTTGGATAGGTATAGGAGGACATCGTCTGCGTATAGCGCCACACGGTCTTCTGCACAGGCAGGCCAGGACCAGCCCTCGATCAGGGGGTCTCCTCGCAGCAGTATCGCAAGAGGCTCTATCATTAATGCGAAGAGCAACGGGGATAGCGGGCAACCCTGCCGGGTTCCGCGGCCAATAGGGAATGGGTCAGAGACCACTCCATTCACCCGGACTCGAGCTGTCGGTTTGGAGTACAGGAGTCTCACCAGGCCTCGGAATCTGGGACCGAGTCCATTTTTCTGCAAGACCAGTTCAAGGTAAGACCAATCCACTGTGTCAAAGGCTTTTTCAAAGTCCAGCAAGAGTAATGCCAAGTGTGCGTGCGACAGAGTATTGCGATGTGCCAGAGCCAGATGCAACCGCCTAATGCAGTGCCTGGTGCTACGAGTGGGCATAAAGCCACACTGGTCAGGGTGCACTAGTGTAGGTATTATCTCTTTCAGTCTAGAGGCCAGGGTCGAGGAAAGCACTTTGATCTCAATGTTTAGAAGTGAGATGGGTCGGTATGCCGAACAATGTCTCGATGGGGGCTGAGTTTTGGGAATCACTACTATTGTCGCCTGGTCAATCTCGGTGGGAAATCGGCCTAGTTTCTCGGCTTCCCCATACATGTTGAGTAAGTGGGGACCCAGTATATCACTGCATTTGCTATATAGCTCTGCCGGGAATCCGTCAGGGCCGGGGGTCTTGCCCGATGCCAGGCTGGAGATTGCACTGGTGATCTCTGCAAGGCTAATAGTTTCATCTAGCCTGTCTCTTGCCTCCAGGGAGATCCTGGGGAGAGTGATCTCATTCAGGAGGGGAGTCTCTTTCTCAATAGCGGGGCGGGGGTGCATTGCATAGAGGTGGGCATAGTAGGACGCGAAACTTTGTGCGATTTCAGCTGGTGTCCTAGAGAGGGCGCCCGAGGGATCCAAAATCTCAGGTATAACCCTGCTGGCCAGAGGACGCGCGGCCAGCCAATGTAGGAGCTTCCCATTTTTGTCCCCCCAGCCATATATACGGGCCACCGAAGCTCTCCAAATGCACCTGGCTGAATCTAGCATTATGTGTTTAATTTCTTCTCTAACCATAGTCAGCTGTCTCAGGGCAGCGGCAGACGAAGAAGTCATTTGTTGGCGTTCCAGTCTCAGAGCCCTGGCCTCCAGGTCAGAGATCTGGGAGTTCCTGTCCCGCTCGCGGGTACGGAGAAGGTACTTGGCATGCCCTCTGAGGGTAGCCTTACAGGCGGCCCATAATGATCCTGGGGAGCGGACCGACCCCAGATTCAGATCGAAGTATTGAGTTAGTTGATTTCTGATCTCTTGGGTGTAGTCTTTGTCTTGTAAATACCATGCGTTTAGGCGCCATACTGGGCGTTTGGAGGGATCCGCTCCACCCAGTCGGACCCGCACTGGTGCGTGGTCCGAGACTCCCCGGGGGAGTATCTCTGCCCCTGTGACACTCGAGAGGTCCAGAGCAGACATGAATACCAGATCAATTCTGGATTGCGTCCGGTGGGCGGCCGACGTGTGGGTGTACCGGCGATCCCTAGGGTGCCAAGTTCTCCATACCTCGCAGAGGCCAAGGCTCTCGGTCCAACCAGTAAGAGCCGAAGCCCTGGCTAATCTACTGGCCGTAATCCCGCCGGATACATCCAAATCCGGATCGAGAACCGCGTTGAAGTCCCCCCCCAGCAGGGTGGTCCCCTGGGGCAATCCCACAACCACTCGGCGAAGCGAGTGCAAGAAGGCATCAAGTCTCGTCGGGGGGGCATACGCAGATATAAAATTTATCGGAGTTCCATGAAGAGTCCCCGTAGCCACTACAAATCTGCCCTGTGGGTCGGCCTGTGTTGCTGTGATCACCACAGGCAGAGAGCGGTGAAGTAAAATGGCTACCCCTCTAGAGCCCCTGGAGAAGCCTGCGTTGTATACTCTGTCATACCCTCCCCGTATGAGCATGGGGCACCTAGTCCCAAGGAGGTGGGTTTCCTGCAGAAGGACCACTAAGGGGGAGTATCTGCGGAGAGTGTTAAATACTGCTGACCTCTTAATCTTATCCAACAGACCATTTACGTTCCAAGAAAGAACCTGAGTTAATGAGTGCCAGGCGTGAATTGTATAGGTGGTGCATAGGGCTGAGTGTCAGGCTGTGGACCCAGGGACGACCATTTCAAACAAAACAGTAAAATAATAAGGAAGCTAAGCAACTTCTTCCTATCTAGGCTAACTTCAAAAACCCCTCCCCCCAACCACCCTCCTCCCCATACTCCCACCCCGGAAGCATCTGTCGCCCAAATACCCAACCAAAACCAGACAGCCAGCAGGACTGTCCTTGGGGTGGAGTGGTGGACCCCTCCATATAGTCGGATCAATTACAATTAGTGGTGACCTGCCAAGTCTCAGGTATCTTATAGTAGAAAGGCATGACGCCTTCTGTAGTGACCCTTGTAAGGTCTGCATAGGTGAAACGGACATCTCAAGTCATTTTGGACTCCCATCAGCAGGTGTCAAGTGTGTCATATTAACCAAGGACCGGGGACTGACTCAGGCCGTTATCATCTGCCGTTTGGCCTGGGATCTGAGGCCCAGAAGGGTCAGTGGGTTTCTTCTCTGTTTGTGAGCCAGAATCTCGGATTTCCTCATTGTTGTCCAAATTGTTTGTGTCTTTCGGTCTCCCTCTCCGGGATCTGGTGCGCCTCCGGCTCCTCCGGGGGCCTCCCGGGGTGAGGGGTCCGACCCGAGGAGCCCCCTCCGTGTGTTCCAGGGGCCCCCTCCGGGCACCGATGCCCTCCTCCGTCAGCCAGTCCCAAGCCTCTTCAGGTGTTTCAAAAAAAATGTGCTCGCCCGGCCAAGAGGACCTTGAGCCGCGCGGGGAAGAGGAGCATGTATGAAAGTTGCATCGCTCTAAGTTTCTGCTTAACGTGTTCATACGACCGGCGGCGGATCTGAACCTCACGGGTATAGTCTGGGAAAATTAAGATTTTATGGTTCTCCCATTGAAGATCTTCCGACCTCCTAGCCTCTTTAAGGATATTGTCTCTATCCTTAAAGTTAAAGAAGCGCGCAATCATTGGTCGTTTTGGGCCGCCCGGTGGGGGGCGCGGGGCCAATGCCCTGTGGGCTCTTTCAATCGCAAACCAGGGCGAAAGGGACTGGTCCGGCATCCATGCTTTAATCCACCTTTCTAGGAACTCAGATGCCCCACCATCCTCCACGCCCTCCGGAAATCCGATGAAACGCAGGTTGTTGCGTCTTGATCGGTTCTCTGCATCTTCCGCACGACGGTGCAGCTCGCCAGTTCGAGTCTGCAGCTGGGCCACTTTACTTCTAAGGTCAGCTAGGTCGTTTTCAGTCTGGGAGACTCTAGTTTCAACCTCGGTGATCCAGCTCACTGCGTTTCTGAGGTCTTGCCGAACCAGACCCACGTCTTCTCGTACTTCCCCGATCTTAGTCTCCACAGCAGACTGTGATGCTTGAATGGCTTGAAGGATGGCACTCACTCCGTCCGGTGCGGGGCCTCCGCTAGCTGTATCTCCCTCTCCTCGCTGGCCAGCCGGTGTCGTGAACTGGTCAATCTTTTGCTGGGAAGATGGAGGTTGCTTGTTCGCCTTGTCTCTCCCCATCATGGCATCAGAGACAGGAGTCGGGTAGTTTTCCAATCAAGTCTAGATCCCTTGCAGGTTTGCTGTTACTGCGATTATGAGTGCGTGGGGAGAGGCATTCAGGCCCAAGCTGTGATCTTCTTCACCTTTGAGATTTGATGAGTCCAGTTTCATCTTGGCCCAGTTGCCAATTGCCATTAGGTATTAAGTGCAAGGGGGGGGGGCAGGGCATCTTTCTTCCCTGACTCCTTTCCCCTCCCGCACCCCGTTTTCACTTCGAGTCGGTACCTTCAGTAAAGCCTCGACCGGCCCCGGTGTTAATTACGCTGCTCCAGTGACGCCATGAGGTCACTCAGGGCCATTGCCCTTCCGTTAGTTCGGATCGCAGTGCTGATTTTTCGGCCGTATCGGTAACTTTAGCACAGCCTCATCCTGCCTCGATGTCTCCGTCGCGCTCCGTGGACCCCCGGCATGACTCCGCCGTCACTCAGGGCACCAGGAAGTCCCTCTCTGCAACCGCCCCTCCACCGCTCCAGCTCCGGCCAGCGGGGTCCCGGGTACAGCGCAGCCGCTTAGCTCCCTCCGCCGCTGTCCCCAAGTTTGCGCACGGCCGCAGCCTCATCCACACGGCGCTCTCTTCCTCCAGACGCAGTGGCGCCGCCCCCACACGCCGCGGGAGCCGCGCTAGGGTCGTAGCCTCAACCCTATCCAGGGTCCCCTTCTTACCCCGTCGCACCTCTGTTCCAGCGCGGCCGCGTCCGGGGGGATCGCCGGTCCGGCCCCAGCTCAGCCGCGGAAGTCAGTCCCGGCCGCCATTTTGTTTTCGGGGACGGGACGGTCGCGGCTCGACAACGGGGGCTGCTTTCGCCAGGAGTTCCTCGCCGGAGCCTCTCAGGGGCCCAGGGGTCACAAGGACTGTCAAAACGACGTCTCCGGCTCGGTCAGGCCACTCTAACTACGGGCGGATGACGGAGGGGTCCAGAGCACTCTCAGAGTGCGACCGCCATCTTGACGCCCGAAGCCCCCCCTTTCTCTTTATGCCTCCTGCATTTTGATGTATGTAGCACTGCCTTTTCACTCTTTTAGCCACCTTAGCTTGCCAAAGAATCTTTAGATTTTGCTATGTTATGAAAGACTAGGCAGCAATAACGTCTCAGCTAAGCAGCATATCTATATATACAGTTCACAAAGTCTAGCTTGACCAGAGTTAGCTCGTGCTACTGAAGTACTCAACTGTTCAGGCGACTGCACATCCTTTCAACCTGCATACACGTTTGCTGAACAGCACAACAATCCTGCTTCTCTTACCAAGGCTCTTCTTTGCTGCTTGTGCAAGCAGATAATTATTTCCTCAGAGCAAGGTTTCATTTTCCTCCTAAAATAAGACAAAATCACCAAAAACTTAACATTTACATCCTGGTCAGTATATTTTATAAACCTTTATACATTGTTCACCCAGAATCACAAACATCTAATGCAACAGAAACTTGTTATTCCTTTTTCTGAAAACTTCCACACTATCACCCAGTGCACCTTTTTATCACAAATAATTTATAACATGTAATCGAACCTTATTTCATACAAGTTTGTAAAGTTACACATTCTTCTTGAGGCACCTTTTCTAGCACTCAGTACAGTGTTTCACTCTAGAAATAGCAATATCACCACACAAACATTTCATATGGTTAAAATATATGCAAAATGAGGTTCATAACAACAGTAAAGATTGTATTATTACATTCTTTTTATAACTGAGAAAAACTGCTTCATTTACTAAGAAGTACACACAGTTTGTACATTTAATTTTTTCAACATAATCTACAAACCTTGCTCACATCTCTACATTCTATTATGTACCTCTCAAAAGCTACATTAACACATCTACACCTCCCCAAACAACCTTTCACTCTTCAAACATAGTGTACAAGATGTTTACCGCCATTAGTACACTGATTGACACTTCACAATACTGGCTGTGAAATACGTAACTAAATACCTGAACTTGGAATTCTCTCATAAATGCAAATGACCACATCAGTCTTTTCACCTCCACATAAACACAGTTCTACTGAGCACAACTCAAAGAGACTCCCTTTTCCTTCAAAGAACCAAGGATAAACTAAGCTATCTCTGGATGTGCACCCAGTCACATCACAGCACTTTTTTAACCATGGAGTAAAAATGATAACTATTGGTTGAGCCTCGGCCCCATTTTTCTACTCCCCCCAATACGATCTTGCAAGACTCTCATAGGCTCTTAAAACACCTCGTGCAGGCCCAGTAATTTTCCATGTTGGTCTTGTGGGAGGCCTGCGGGATCGTACAATACCTCGTGCCAGGCTCAGTAATTTCCATCAAGTCTCGCAAGCCTGTTGCAAGATCGCACAAGTCCATGCAGCAAGCTTCACTCCCTGAAGCTTGCAAGCTACGCTTACAAAAGTCTCACAGAATCGCAACAAAATTGTAGGGAAGTAGAAGTATGTGGGACGGAGTATCCTCTCCACCAAGACCTATCTCTTACATGACAGGTGTGCATAGTAGGGTGTGGGGAGAGACGGCCTCTCTACACAGACCGCTGTCTCAGTTAACAGGGGTACGTAGTAGTGTGTATGGAGGGATTGGCTTCTCCAATTAAACCCCTTTCTTTGATGATGGGAGTGCATAGCAGGGTGTGAAAAGAGGCTGGCCTCTTCCCTCAGACCTCTCTCTTACATGAGAGGTGTGCATAGTAGGGTGTCTGCATGGACTGCGTTCTCTTTCCACACCTCTTTCTCAGATGAGATCGCATAGTAAGCCGTGGACATGGTCTGCCCTCTCCTGCCAGACCTCTCTCAGATAACAGGTTTGCATAATAGGGTGTATGGAGAGAGACTGCCTCTCTACTAAGTCCTCTCTCTCAGATGACAGGTGTACGTATTAAGGTGTGTACATGGACTGGCCTCTTCTGTGAGACCTCGGTCTCAGATGATGGCTGTGAGTAATAGGGTCTGTACGTGGATTAACCACTCCTTCTAGACCTATCTCTCAGATGACTGGTATGCGTAGTATGCTGTGTGGAGAAATACTGGCCTCTCAAGTGAGACCTTTGCCTCAGATAGTTGGTGTGCGTAGTAGGGAGTATAGATGGACTGTTCTCTTCTGTCTGACCTCTGTCTCAGATGATGGCAATGAAGAGTAGAAGGTGTACATGTACTTATCTTTTTTGTCAGATCGCTGTCTCAGATGATGCCTGTACGTAGTAGGTTGTGTAAATGGTCTAGCCTCCACTTCCAGACCTCGCTCTCAGATGACAGATGTGCGTAGTAGGGTGTTTGGAGAAAGACAGGCCTGTCCACTGAGATCTCTCTCTTGGATTACATTTGTGCATAATATGCACTGTCCAGGGACTTTACTACTTGTTAACACCCCTCTCTCTGATAATGGGTGTGCATAGTAGGGTGTAGGAAGAGACTATACCCTACTCACAACAGAAACACCATTTCCAGTAATACTCCCTCTTACAGTAGCAAGAGTGCATACTACGGTGTATTCAAAGATCACTTACTCCTTCCTACTGTTTACGATCTTGAGAGAGTCTTGCAAGGTTGTAACTTTTTGGGAAAATAGGAATAAACATTACTCTTCACAATTCTGCAAGAGTCCCAAGAGATTGTAGAAATTAGTTAAAAACATTATGCATTTATTTTATCACAGTAGTTATCCCTTAGACACCTCCTCTGTAAATTTAGGGGGACAGCATGGCTTTCTGCTGCCCCCTTACATAGCTTTTTGACTTCATTTCCACAACACATCTAATTTTTCACAGAAAACAGTAATGGCTGCCATTTCAATCTAGAATTTCAACAGCCAGCCAATCAGAGCGCTTGCTCTTGCAATACTCTTACTCCCACAAGAGTATGAAGGCTCACAGGAAAAACAAGCCTTTCGACCAATAACAGTCCTCCATTTTTAAATTTGCGCTCCTGCAGGATCCCCAAGAGACTCTTGCAAGACCAACTGTCCAAATATACAATTATCTTTCACCCTCGATTTCTCAAAAACGACTAAAGAAACTTACAATAAATCACAAGAAGCACAATCTGTGGAGCAAGATCTAGATTCTTCCCAAATTTAGTTTAATTTCATTCAGCAGTTTTTATTGTAGCCGTGTCTAAAGAAGTCTATAGAAGATGTATGGGGATTTTACATTTTGGGACCCCTATTTTTTCTAGGTCACCACTTGATAGATCACCCCAAAACTTTCTAGGAAGAAGCTGAGTTGGACAAACTTTTGTTTGGAAAGTTTTGTGAAGATTTCTCAAACAGGACCAAAGTTACTAGCAAACCAAAAAACGCTCGGTCTATGGAGAAGCAGGCCAACTATGTGTGTGTGTGTGTGTGTGTGTGTGTGTATGTATGTGTATATATATACGTTATAGTTAGGAAATCGAATTTTTAAAAAACATAGAAATTCAACTTAAAAACTAAAGGTTACAGGGACGTTATAGTTAAGCTTACATTTTAAATGTACAAAACCACAGAAATTCACCTGCTATAGTTAGAGTTATCTCAAGTAAAGATAATTTCTGCCCTAAGGTAACTATAAGTCTGGCCCTCACCATGCACAGTTTTTTCAGGACAAATGTTACTGCAAATAGTACATTGATTTTATCAAGGTTGTCAAGAGTGCCATAATTTGTGGGGAATTTAAGCTCAGGGAGGCGGCTGTCCCTGAGACTACGGGAGGGAACGCCCCCCTGACTTTAATTTCAGTAAAGGCCTTGGGGGGAGGGGTGGCTGTCCCTCGGGCTGCGAGGCGGCACGTGACCCCCCCCGCATTGAATTCCATTAAGGCTTTTGTTCCAGATAGTCCCCAGCAACCTGGATGGGGGCTATCTGGATCTTAGAACCTACGTGCCAATGCAATGGAGAGAAACAAAACCACACAGCTATTTAATCCCTTCACAAGCACTAAAGAGAAACTATCCTTTGGAGGAAGGGCTTGGACTTTGCTCAAACCCTATATGTAACAGATATGCGTGCACTGTAAAAAGTTCTGATATTTCTGTGCGTATGAGAAATTTATGAAAATAACAAGTTAAATGACATTACTAATTTATTTATTTACTTTATAGTGCTACTTATTCCAGTGTAGGGTGAGTGAGACACACAGGCAGTAAATCATACAAGTGTGTAAGTTAATGTACCTGAGATGTCACATAAGACAATGAGGGTTATAAGCTTTAGGAGTCACATATCACCTACATTTGTGTGCATTATGTTAGGAGTGCAGGGTTGGAAGAAGCACAGGGTCAGGATTCTAAAAATGTAATGTAGTGTTTGGGGTTATCTGTTCTAACACAACTTTATTACAAAACCTCTAGAATAATAGATTGAAAAAACAACAAAGGGATCTAAACCCACGATTTCCATCTGCATACAGTTCCTTCATGCTGGTTCATAACTCACAGCACCATAGTAAAATAATTATAGTTTATAACAAAATATATGATATGTGTCTCACAGCTTTATTTTGCATGCACACTAACCCTCTATATTACTTTATGAATCAGAATGTGACTAGACAAAAAACACAGATCTACCCAGGCAGCAAGAGCGATGAAGAGATTGGCTGTTAAGAGGCGTCACTCAGCAGTCAAGGATGATTTTGGGCGAGGGAGCCTTTGTTAGTAGATCCTGTATTTTGGGAGCGAGAGTGGTGGAGCAAAAGAAAGAAGTGTGTGTGATTCACTGCAACACAATGAACGAAAACAGAAAAAATATTAAAGAACCTGAAATAATTAAATAAAATTGGTCAAATACTACCCACGGAACTCAAACCCTAAATGGATTGCACGTTTCACCCATGAAGTTTGTCAGGCCCAGGAAGGGGAGCCTCTGAGCTAAACCTGGCCCGTGGAAACCGACACTATCCTACGGCTACCAGATCAATCTGTCAGTGGGGTGTTTGTATACAGGGGCTGCGACTTCACTACCCTATAATCACTTTGAGTTTTTTTAAGTCACGGTTTTGTTTTCTTGCTGATCTGTGACGTACTGTCACAGGTGAACTGGTTCACAGGGCCAGAGCTGTGATGGGCTGACCCGTGGATAACTGATGTCTGTGTTATGTATCAGGCATGTCCTGAGTAGGCGGAGCTTCTATTGCCCTCTGAGGCATGTTACAGCAGATTTCAATCTTGCTTTGTTTTCTTTCATTTTAGCAATTTCAGGACAAAAAGAGACATTTTTGACACCACTTACCTAACCTTAGCCCTCACTCGAGGTTTCCTGTCCAGGTCGGAGGCACGGATAGGACTCTGGGCAATTATATTCATTTTTAGGGGTACACGAGCAACTGCAAGATGGCTTCAGGCATTAAGCAGGTGGCTGGCTCTGGTTCCAGCCCATAACGGTTCAAATTTTCATATTTCTTCTGTCGGCCACCCTCGCTTTGCCTTCATGCACAAAAAGGTCAAAACAAAGGTCCTCATTATAACCCTGGCGGTAGGTGACCACCAGGGCTATGGTGGCGTTCGTACCGCCAACAGGATGGTGGTACTGGACACCACATTTTGACCGTGGCAGTACCACCAGAGTAACACAGCCAGGACCGGTGGTATACCGCCATGGCGGTCCCGGCGGTCGTAATCCTGGGGATTTCGACTCCCCTTACTGATAGCCTGTCCATGGCAGTAGACACCGCCATGGAAAGGCTGGCGGTAAAGGGACTCGGTGCCCCCAGGCCTAGCCCCATCACGCATTTCACTGCCTGTATTTCATGCAGTGAAACGGGTGCTACTGCACCTGCTGCACATCAGCATTGCCGCCAGCTCTATTACGAGCTGGCAGCAATGTTGATGTGACTTTTCCGCTGGGCCAGCGGACAGTAACACTGTTACCGTCCGCTGGCCCAGCAGAAAAGTCGCAATAGGGAGCCAGACATACCGCCAGCAAAGGCGGTATTCTGGCGCCCGCAGCCACGGCGGTCTACTGGGAAGACCACCGAGGTTGTAAAGAGGGCCAAAGTATTAGCATTTGAGGTAAAAGGTAAAGAAAAATAGATAAACATGTAGTTGCTAATTTGTGAAAACAGAAATACTGGATAAAACCCAGCTTCCATGCTTAACCAAACTGTGTGATCTTAAGCAAATATTTTCTTTCGACAATATTTTTTTTAATTATTGCATATGAACACCTGTTCAAATACATGATTTCAGAATACCAGCAGTACAAAAGGACTATTGTTTTTAATTTAATAGACTATAATGTTGATCTGTCTATTACAATCTGGACCACATACAGGCATCAAATGGCTAACTTCTTGGTTCCTTAGTAGCATTGTCACCAGGGTGGGGCAGCATCAGGAATGGTTCTAAGTTCATGTTTAAAAATGATCACTTTTAATAAGTTCCCTTTAGTGCAGTGCTATAGTGTGGCATAATAATGTCAAAGCTTCCACATGTTAAAGAAACACTCTTTTAAAAAAATTGAAGTGACATTCTAACATTTTGTGTGATGTTTGTTGCATGATTTACATGGCCAACAGGGCTTGGCTTGTGCACGGCCTTTAAGCACCAAGCTAGACCCTTGGCTTGGCTCACCTTGTTAATTTGTTGGCTCGCCCTCCTTTATTCATTTTCACAGCAAAAGCAACACAAACATTTTTGGCCTCAAACAATCCAAGCAAAAGTTTGCCGTACATTCTTAATGTATAGGATATACATTATTATTTTAAATATGGCTTTGCTGTAATTGAGAGCTCTGTGCCCATGGGTATGGGACATTATATAAATTCTACAATAAAATACAATGACAGCACATTGAAATAGTTGAGTGCTATCCACCCCACCCAGCTTTATTTTTGGGTCATTTTATGTTTATGTATTTATGTTTATATTTATTAAATAAAACTATTAATTGGATTTGATATGAATATCAGCACCAGTAAAATAAAATAAAACAATTTAACACATACAACCTGTTACTTGTGTACAGGTTTTTGTATGCCATTTGGTAAATCTCTTAATGCCCCGAAAAGTAAAATGTCTGGTAATCTACATTTCAGTACATTTTGTCTCTCAAGTATTAAACACATTAGCAGTGGTCTTCAAACTTTTTAATGCCGCGCCCCCCCCAGTTGAAAAATAAAAATCACTGGGCCCCCCTCAGAATTTTTCACAATTATTTTAGAAAGATGGCAATGTTTAAATATGTCTAAACCTATTTAAATATTGCAGTTAAGTATTGTTACCTTTTTAAAACTGCAATAACATGCTTCTGCTTAAAACAAAGGCCTGTCATCTGTATAATATTTCTTTTGGCCAGAGTTTGGTGCCTCCCCCCCCCCCCGGAACACTTGAGGTCCCCCCTAGGGGGCCCCACCCCCCAGTTTGAAGAGCTCTGCATTACAGTAATAACTCTGTGGCGCAACAGTAAACTGGGGAGGTGTCTCTGGATATAAGCCACATCTCAGGGTAAGTATTGGAAATGTGTCTGGCAGTATTTCACTGTCGGAAGAGACTTGTGCTTACAACCAGTGAATCAGTATTTCTGCTCAATGTTGCCCAAAATCTTCAGGCACGTTCTAAATGCTGAAGAAAATAGCTGCCACTACTGTATGAACCCACCAAGCCGTTTTACGTTATTTTACTGACATGTTATAAAGTCGTCTGGCAGAGACAGGGATCCAGTGAAGGTTCAAAAGTTATTCCTGTCCATTCGCAATATTTATTATTAACCTTGGTGTTTGTTAGGAATATCATGCTGCTGTTTAAACAATTTATGGATCAGAATCACACATTTTTTGCCCTGTAATTCTGCATTATGCTTCAGATGATTCAAAGTAGGTAAAGGAAATTTTTAAGCTATTTTTCTCTGGTTATCTTTAGTGTACTTCTCCCCAAATTTCTTTTTAGTATTTAGCTAGCATTCTAGCTAGCACATTTTTATTTTTATGACCTAGTTACTCTTTTTCCTTACACTGCCATGAGGCTTGCACTCTGTTACACCTATAAGATTGATATTACAGGATTGATTTCTAGATGGTTCACAAATATAGTCCTGTGGATGGTCTTGTGGATTTTTACTATACAGAGACGGAAACGTCGACAATTTACTTACATCAACCCTTACATCAAACTATTTGTTTTATAATTGCTTGTACTAATGCCTCAAAGATTTCGTTTTTAAGGCTTAGTGCTATTGCACACTGCATAGGACGTCTGGGGATATCAAATATATTAGGTATGCGTCTGTCTTATTTGGTGTACATTGTATAAATGTGAAACCATATGTATTCTTTTGATATGTAAATAACACAATGTTAATAAATGTGTGTTTGTTATTACTAAGTTATTAAATGTTCATACCTTAGCACAGAATGCTCACTTTATTTTTTTCAATATTTACGCCCTTAATGGATTTTCTATGTAAACTATATTCATCAATTGATTCATTTTGATTGGAACTTGTGTGACCAATCTAAAAAGTTATGAAGAGTTTGATTTAAAATAATTCCTTCAGGAGTTTCTTGTTGTTCACATTGTATGTCCATCTCCTGAGGGGGAATTTGGTTACCCTTTTGTGTTTTACAGCCACAGTGATTCAGCCCATTTGTGGCCCATTGCAGTATGTCAACACCAACAGCGGTGGCCAGCAGTGGTGCCAGCACACATTCCCTGTTCAGAAACCAGCCTGCAGGGAATGAAATTACCTTACTTAAAAATCATTCAACAAGTTGTGCCCTGGCTTAGAGCAGTAAGAGCCCCTGAGGAACACAGTAGGAGAATAATGTTTTCCCCATCATACTGGAGGCAAGTGTTGGTGGGACTAAGATACGTTCAGTATGTCACACAAAACGTTGTAAGCGATAACCTGATATCCAAAACATTTTCCAGACTTTCATTGTTCTCGTTATGTTTGAATGATTTGTAGTTATGTTAGTTATGTGAGAATGTCAGGTATATCAGCTTCTGTGTGTGTGTGTGTGCGCGTGCGTGCACACAATCCACTTATATAGCACGCCACCCACTCATATAGCACAAAAAAACAAAAATTTTGATCACTTCATAATAATAAGTATTCAATACTACCCAAAGGAATCCATTTTTATCAATCATAATATAAAAAAGCATTCAATCCAGCAAGGTGTAAAAAGTATGCCTTACAAGTTACATGATGCTGTTTGAAGCAGGTGCATTACTCATTCAGCGATCTTATCACAATTGTGACTTCTCCCATGTAGGTAACACAATGATCTATGCTAAGAATGTTAACTCAATAAGCTTCCTTACATATAGAAATATGTAGTACATACATTCCACCCTGTGCTTTGAGGTAGGCACATACACACAGTGTGCTGGACTATTTTATGATGCTTCAAAAATGTGACAAATTATGGTACACATAACTCTGATGGTTAAGGCCCTTGCTGTAGAAATACCTTACCACTATTGTATCCTAAAACACGATGGTTACCCATAGATTGCTGCAAGCAGGAGCCATACCGCACCGTGTTTGCAAAGGATGGGTCTGCCTGTGCTGAGACGCAACAATGAAAAAACATAACTATTTTGATTGGTCTCCATTTCACTCTCTTTTTCTTTTATCGCTGCCCCAGGCATAAAAATCTGGAAGTGGTTAAAAAATGACAAATATAAACCTCAGTGACAGGCTTTGAGGCAGTACCTGGCTGACCTGTGGAGGAGGAGAACCAGCAGATCAGCATCACCTGGAGGGCCGGGATCACCAGTGAAGCAGGAGGACTGGAGCCACGTTGACCAGGAGAACAAGCAGGACTAGAGTGACGTGGACAGAAGGGTATGTGCAAGTACGACAAGGACCAGGACAACCGGGATTCAGTGGATCAGGGCAAGACGAAAAAAAAGCAGGAAGGCTGCAGGGAACAGCACCAGTAGGACAAGAGCAAGGGGTGGGACAAAGAACACCAACTCTACAAGAGCCTGGTGAAGCAGGGCCAGGAAGACCAGTTTAGGACTAGGAGGTGAAAATCAGGAGGCAAAGGAGAAGCACCAGCCGGAGGAATAGCAGGAGGAGCAGCAACAGAAGAAAAGGGTGCGTAGGAAGACCAGGAGTATGAGAAGGGCTGGGAAAACCAGGAAAATGAGGGTCCAGAAGGGGACTAGGAGAAGCACCAGGAAGAAATGCAAGAGCATAAGGAGGATGATCAGGAGATCGAAGAAGATGAGGAGCAGGACCAGGCTGGAAAAGAACCAAGAAGAGGAGGACCCAGAGAATGAAGATGAAGAGAAGGAGTAGAAGTACCAGGACGGTGAGGACCAGGGAACGCTAATGAGGATAAGCAGATTGACCAGGAGAACGGAGAGAGGAACTAGGAGATAGAGACTAGTATCTGTCTAGACCACAGGTATAAGGACTTGCATTTAGTTACAGAGGATGTGCCTCTTATAAAAGATTCTTAATGGCTCTCCTTGTGCCAAAACACATTTACATACCTCACCTGTTCAGCTCACTTATATCTGTGCTTAAGCACTCTAGCATGGTCTCAAAATGAATTCTCTGACCACTAAACCAGAACTTTATTATTATCACATTTCTCCCTGTTGCCAGTGTATTTGGGAGGCAGAGTTTGTTAACTATAATGCATACTACACAAATTAAAAAATGAGAGTGACCACACACATCTCAATGCCAGAGTCTCCTGAGAATGTTCTCAGAAACCCTCAACCACTAATTACAACCAGTAGCATACATAATCTCTGTTGCAGTGATGTAGTGGGCTGCCTCGTCATCGGGCCTCCTACCTGGGTACTGGATTCCCATAGGTAGGTATCACCTCCACTCAGAGGGAGATTATCTGGATGAAGAAAATGGTGGCATCTGTAAAAAAAAGGAGGGATAAAATAACCTCCTATACCAATGTACATGATCAAATTTAATGTGAAGTGGGGTGGGGTAAGATTAAAAATGAACGGGTGGACCTCAGACATATTACCAATCCTTAACATTTAGTGGTGGGTCTACATGTTTCAGCCTTTAGGTGCCTTTGTAGGTCAGTGATCTTCATCGGCACCTTGTGGATCAGATCCGTATATTTTTGTTGACTACTCACAATGTATTCCTGTAAGAACATTCACTTCCGGATCCTTGTTACAGGCAGGATTGTTGCCTATAACCTAAGGGATACAAGAGGGAAAACCAGAGTATAGAAACATTAAACATTGCGTAATTCCACCTGTAATTAATTTGGTTTTGTTATCCTGATGTGAAAACCGCCCTTCGTGCACCTAGAACCAAAGTATGCAGCTTGTGTAGTGAGTGCACCCAGGATTCATCATAATGTGTCTCTTATGATGTTGACGGTAAACTATAATGCATAGCCTGTCTTTGACTTCCTCTCCTCACGACATCATTCCTTGATATTGCCCTCCATGAACTCCTCCCTCTCTTCCTCTGCTAATCCCACATTATGGGATCATCCAAAAGTACCATTTTCAGCACTATTCATCAGCTTAGCAGATGTCCCAAAAGTAAATCCATTGACACAGTCGAAAAGAAATTTAAAGAGCTGGGTTGACCAGATATGGAAATAATAACAACTTTATTTCTTCATCTATGTTTGTATTTTATAATGTGTTTTATGCAGCAAAAGTCTGCTTCCAAATGCTTGTGGACATACTACGCTCTTGCCATCTTCTTTGTTTTCTTTTACAAATCCTCCATCTTATTCCTGAGGCCAAAGATCAAGCCACTCAGGTCAATGGGCAACAGCACAGCCTGCATCATTTCAATTTTTCTTCTACTTTAAGCCATGTTGCACAGTACACGGGCTGCTGTGCAACATGACTTAAAGTAAAGAAATAAACAAGTGCTATATCCCGGCCAGCGTTGACTGCGTCATAACACTTTCTTTTTTTCCTCGTTGCCCAGCAGCCCACATTGCTGTGCAATATGTTGAATATAAGTGCAAAAGGGAACACGCCACACAAGTAAGGTGTGGGAGAGGAGGCAGAAATAACAGGATGGGAGAAAAGCTACAGGAGGGAGGTGCCAGGGAGGAGGGGTAGCAGCAGTAACAGACAATTGGAAGTGAGGGGTATGGGGAAAGTCAAATGAGTGAGGTAGAGGGGAGAATGAAGATAGCACCAACAGGGGAGAGAAGCAATACAAAGCAGGAGTGAAGGAGGACGGAAGGAGCAGTAACACAATGGTGAGCAGGAGTAGGACAGGGGTGATGAGCAAGAGCATGGACGGTGGGAAGATGGAGGGACTGGAGACACATGCACTCTTAGTGCATGTAAAAAAGTTTTTAAAAATTACCTCCAGGAACTTGCAGCCAGTGGAAGGACACTGACCGCAGACAAAAAGCTATAATAGGTCCTTGCTCCGTGGCAGGGACACACACTGGAAGCGTCTGAAGGAAGCAGGAAAGAGCAGTAGGCTCTGAGCAATCAGAAGCAAGGAAACTAAAGTGCTGTGGAAGCCAACCAATGGTAAGTAATAATGAGTAATCAGCAGGCTCTGAACCCGTTTTAAGCTTTCTTTTTTGTTAACAACAGAGTTCGCTGAGACCACATGCCCACTGTTCAGGCAAAACCCAGGAATGACTCCAGGAACCTATAAATAAGCAGAAAAGAAGGAAGAGAGAAAAACTGGCTTCTGAAAGGTGGTTGGCAAAGGAGGATCATGTCATTGACTGCACCTTGCGTTATGGGGTCATAATATCGGCAGCTGAGAACAATGTGTATCCAACAAGCCTTTGGGCACAATAGTGGTAAGAAAGCTAAGCTGGGTAAGAAACATACAAGAGAAATGTGTTCCTAATCCAGTTGTCACACGTTTGGATCAGTATAAAGTAGCGCCGCAGTATAATGTGGTAGACCACTGTTGCACCCACAGGTCAGAAAGTGTATCCTAGTAAAGTGCTCTGTGAGTTCATTGCTCTTCTGTGATGCTCTTTGGTCCATTTTGCCTGTGACTAATCTTCAGTGATGCCATAAATAAGCCAATTGATGGTTTTAAAACTTTTAAAAACCTACTGCATTTAGTCAAAGAAAGTTGGGAAGTGTGATAGGACAGCCGTAGAACAAAACCCGAACATGTAACAACTAACGTATGTTCAGCTAATATGATACCCCATCTTCAAATGTGACAGATCAGAGGCTTGTGCAGTTGTTCAGCCTATTATAAATCTGGACTAATAGAGCTGTTTCAAAGCACCAAGGCCGCCATGAGCGTGAAGGAGAAACACAAAAGGAAAAGAAGTTTGCTTGCAGTCAAACGTATCGGCAAACGTGCAGTTATCAGTGTAACAGGGTGGATGTCCAAGGCAGTAACAAAACTGCAATAAAGAGGGATAAACGTAAATCATTTACCAACGATAACAATTGATTTTAGAAAAGCAAGCCCATGAACGAGTGATAGTAATGGGCCTAGACCGGTGCAAATAGCCACGAGGAGAACTGAGATATATGTGACCTACGGTCCCAGAGTTGAACATAGTCTAAGAGAAACCTAAAAGTGTCTAAGATGTGTCTACCTGGGCCTAAAGACACACATTGGGTTTTCCAGCCTACAAACAACAATGGTTGAGACTACTGCCCTCCCCAGACACCGGCCGCAGGGGATGCAGCCGAGGGAGCAGCAGACAGGCTCAGAGTGCTGCTGGTGATGAGATCATAGCAGTACCGTAAGGCGTGATGTCAGCGTCAGCCAATCAGGCGTCTTGTGGCCGGCGAGGCCCCTGGGCCCGACGCTGCGTGATCCCGCTGGTGCTCGCGCAGGAGGAAGCAGGAGGCCCCCGGCACCAGCTGCACCGGTGCCCGGAGCGCTATCTACCCTCCTCTCTTCCTCCCACTCGACAGCCGAGCACCGCAGGCAGCGCAGGCTCCACTGCACGCGCCGCCCACCGCCTGAAATCAATAGGCTGGCTTGTGCGACTTTGAGGTGATTTATAATCTTTATTGCCGAGGAGATAACTGGAGACCACTTGTGCAGAAGAGAAGGAAACGGAGTACAAGTTCTTCATAAATCCCCATCTAGACAGGACAAGCAGAGCTGCTTTCCCTAAGCGATGAATGAATGAAGTGTTTCAGGAATTTTAAAACTACACTATTGTTGATGTTACAACAATAGAAGTATTAATGTAACATCCAACATTCCCTCAAATGCACCATTCAGCTTTCAGACGTTCGTTAAGAAAGTGCTGTCACTTAACAAGTGTACAATCTCAAGAATGATGAGTCTCCCCAAATGGCGCGTATTTTGTAATGAGATTTCACGTGGCTCATTTTCCGTTTTTCTCTCTTTCAGAGCACTATCTCACTCCAGAAACTAAATTGTTTCTGGTTTTATAGCTGTAAATTTGTTACCCTAGGCCGAAGAAATTCTCGCTTCGAGCCTTCTGGTGTAAGAATTTTTGATTCGAAACTTTTGCAAACCTGTCTGCAGCCGATCTTTACATTATTCATCTGCCGTAGAGCGAGAAACCTGGACATAGATGCACGTGATGGGGGTTGTCTTCAGCCTTGTTTTTCATCTCTAGTTTTTGGTCAATGCAGACTGCCTTCTGCTGTCCTTATGACTATACTCTGGTTTTATAGCTATCTGGTGGGCTAAGGGAAATATGATTCCCTTCCCTGCAAAGCCAACATGTGGCTTTGTAAAGCAGCCACGCACCTGTTGTCCTTGCAAGCAGTGGGTATTGGCTGAGGGATCCATGTTCGACTGTGATAGCTCCTCCCTCCATTTGCAAAAGTCCAGTAAAACAGGAGGAAGTGTTTTTAGGTGCAGCTTGTATTGTTTTGAAGAGTGTTCACATTTTATATCACACCTAGGCTTTGGTTGGACTTAGCGCTTGAATACCTTCTCACCAAGCTAAATACTTGCTCCATTAGGCCATTAGTTTCCTTCATCTGGATATTGAAAGAATTGTCAGTACACCAGGCCAGAGAGAAATTTACCATGGACCAGGCTCTCTTTGTTGCTGTTTATTCCTCAGTTCCCCCTCAGACCATCCATTGAAAAAGGAGGAAGAAATATTGTCACGAACGTAGGAAAAGAGGCCTTTTAGCAGGAGGACCAATAGCAAGGCTTTGCGGATTAGGATCTGAGGTTACGTTAATTAATGGGCTACCTCTGTGCCGTAAGGATGTTTTAGTACAATAAGCCAGAACTGGCTAAAGACCATCTTGAGTAATGAGAAAGGGGGAAGGAGGGCTGGCGAAAACCTGCAGACAGAATCATATGCAGTAAACTTTTAGCTGGACAAATGTGATGTGACTAAACATAGTACTGCTTTATCTCTAACCTTCGGCCATGGCCGAGTGTGCAGTAGGCAGGAACTGAGAAGCAGAGGCACATGCATCCAGGTAGCTGAAGACCACTGTAGAACTGCGGTAGCCAGTGAGGTCAAGATAGTGAAGGAACCTGGTAACAAAAATAATGGAAATTGCTGAAGGAACTGAGGCAGAGAGTTCTGGAAAATTAGGTGCTTAAAGTACTAAGGGGCATATTTATACTCTGTTTGCGCCGAATGTGCGGCAAAAAATTTGACGCACAATCGGCACAAACCCTGCCCCATATTTATACTTTGACGTCCGACCCCGCGGGCGTCAAAATTCCACCATGTTGGCGCAGTTGTGCGTCAAAAAGTATAAATATGGGCCAAAATGTGCAAAGGAACAGAGAGACTTAGCAAGTCTGAGCAGGCAGGAAATAAGGCAAGGATCTAGATATAAAAAAAATCAGGCCGCATATGCACAGAGAGCCAAAGATGCTGCACAGCGGGATAGTCGCTGCTGCCGTCACACTGCTTAATGATACTGAGTTTTTGTGCCTGCTTCCGTACCTCAAGTTTAATCCGACTACAGTTAGATTTGCCCCAACCCTACAAGTTTAATCCGACTACAGTTAGATTTGCCCCAGCCCTAAGTACCAATACCACCATGCCCCTTCCCAACGGGTTATATGTTATGTAGATCCAGTGGATATACCTATACCAGTGGGGGTCTATGCCAATCAAATATTTTGACAATGGTCAACCAGTCTGGAGATTTGGGCCCTTCCAATATGGTAAACTAAGTGGAAGTACTTTTGACTGTAGCCACACTGCAGCAACACTTATTTAAATTGTGAGTCTGCCCAGTTTGGCTAAATACTGTTCCATCCTCGAATGTGTTCCTGGTCCATATGCTGAATGCTGAATTCCTGGCAACCCCGGTTAACTCAACATCAACCCATTTGATTGGTGCATTGTTGAGACCCCCTAAAACATTACCTAGGTCCTGTGTGAAAATCATGTTTATTTTGGATGGTGGAAGTTTAAAAGACTTCATTATTGGGACTCTTCATACTGGATTCACTACTACATCAGGTTAGAACAACTGAGTTGCCCAGCGTTGCAACCAGTGCTGCTGAGAAACTAGGGTCGAGTTCAGGCATATCATAGCAAGCTTGATAATCCATCCAGAGGAAGACAGCTTGGATGAGCATTTTACCCCTGACTTTCAGCATACAATATTTATGCTTTATTCGACCCAGCATATAGTTGGCATGGAGCTACATTGTCAGATCTATTTTAATGACATTCAGATCTTGTGGATTTGCATGGGGACTTGAATAGAAGTTGAGAGGTATGGAACATTTTGGAGTGGTGACGTGGTGAATGGAGGGCAACCTGCTGGACTGAATGAAGAAAAGTAGTCCTGCTCAACACTTTCCTCCTTGCATTCCAGTGACGCTCACAACTCTCTGCAGCTCCAGCTCCCGTGGCGACTGTAAGGAATCACAGGATGGTTTTTGATGCACATGATCTTTTCTGTCACAAGTGAATGGTAGTACAAAGTTTTCACTGCCATCTTTATTCACTGAAAAAGATCAGAAAAATCCTTGATCAAAATCATAGAATGCTCCTGCAGGCAGCTGGCATTCTCACCTATATTCACATCTATAGCGCTGCATTATAATTTGCTACATAAACCGCAGTTACTTCAAAACAGGCCCACAAAGAGCCTTCAAGGCCCTAATAATACAATAACTTCACCTCATTGCTTAAAGAACTGGCTTAGGCAGGTACGGACTCCGCGTTACAATCAAGAATTGTGTTACATGTGTGAAAGATCATTAAAATACACCAACCACTCTTAGATCGCTTCCTTTCAGGCTTTAACTAGAACAGAACGATTAAGGTCCGATCCGACTTTAACTAGTAAAGCACTCTAAATGGATTAGGTTGTAAGACCCACAACGCTGCTGCTGATGAGGTGTGGTGTGCCTGCGAGATATCTGAGCAACATTTCCTCATCCCTTGCCCTTCAAACAACAGTGAAGAATCTATGTCTGAACTTTATTGATCCCCCAACATTTTTATTATCAGTTAGGGTTCTTTATTGTGTGTGTTTGTTATTTTCACTATAGTATCCCATTCATCCGTTTCCAAATGTTGTTATGAATTGGTGATATGATTTTTTTATGTAATTGGCTGCCTTGAAGCCGTCGCGATGGTAACTGAAGATAGGTGTCATGATGGCAATTGTATTTACCACATTACTCATAAATAGCAACAAAAGAAACATTGTGGCTTCCTATCTAGCATCTCTGTCTCATAGACTGACTTTAGTAAGCACAAGCTATGTTGAACCCAAGATTTTGCTAGGTGTGCTAAGGACACTGCAACCTTTCCACGTAGGATAACTTTGGCCATGGGGCCCATGTTATTCATACTTTGCTGCCTTTACTATATACGAGCTAGAACTGTATTCGGAGATGTAGTTCAGCCCTACAAGTTGCCAAAACCTTGCGTTCTGTATGTGAATTTTAAGACTGACCTGCCTGTTTCTTTGTAAATGAAATGCCCTCGTTTAGTCCATGTTGGAATGGAAGAACTGGCATTTCCCACACTCATTTAGAGGTGGATGAACCTCAGGTTTCTGCTGGCAGAGCCTCAGCTGGCTTAGCAAGTGGAAAGATTTTGCCTGTGGCTGTCCGCCACGTCCACAAGATCATAACGACGGTCACCCTGTTGGCAACCATCACTAAATTACTCTGCTTGGGGCTGCCTTGTGAGGTACAGCAGTCCTGAGCAAGTAAATCGCCCAGGACTTCAGATCTTGAATGAAAGGTGCCTGCGGGTCAGAGCTCTGTTTTTTCACCTTTCAAGCGAGGAATCCCTCAGTGCATACATGCAGGCTTTTTTAATATGAAAACTATTTGATTGAATCCTTGAGGCGTCGTTGGATGGAATAAAGTGAACTATGGGGATCCTTTTCTAAGAACTGATTATCATCGGACATCCTAAATAAGATGAATCGCTTTCTGAATGAAAACTGATATAACAGGACAGCTTCTGAGACTGAAATAGTGTATTTGTTTTTCAGATACTTGAAGGAATGAAAATATTATTGCTGTGATTATATCTAAGGGCCTGATTTAGAGTTTGGTGGATGGGGTTACTCCTTCACAAACATGGCAGATATCTCGTCTACTGTATTACGATTCCATTAAATCCTATGGACATTGTATTACAGCGGACAGAATATCAGTCATGCTTGTGACAGTAACCCATCCGCCAAACCCTAAATCAGGCCCTAAGACGTTTATTTTTTGTTGATTTACTTAAGATTATATGAAGCTTGTATATATATATATATACACACATATATGTGTATATATATATATATATATATATTACACTGTTTGAGGTATGATATTCCTGAGAAAATATAATGAATTATTGCTCTGATATCCGAGTGGCAAACACTATCACCTTCTAAAATAAGCCCCGACTTGTCACTTTCACTTCCAATTGGAGAATCAGGTACACAATGGAAAAAGCTTGGTTAGCCAGTTGATGTGTGAAAAAACAGAGGCCCAGGGACACTAGTAGAAAACATTAGAATGCTATGCCGCTGTTAAACGTGGGATATATGATCTGACACTTGTATGGCATTGCAGCACGTTTAGTAGTGCAGGGGTGAATGGGTAAAAGTTTTTAGATTTCCATCGTAGATCGAATTCTGGATTGGCTTGTAAAGATTTGCTGTCTGTAGTGTCAAATGGTATGTCATATGTTAAGCAAATTTGACAAACGCCACTGAGTTGTGCATGTAAATATGTGAGGTATTTGAAGGGTGAGAACTAAGGATATGTACCAAATCACTTTTGCATCGTCTGCATGCCCCTTGTCCTGAAGAAGTATATTTATGTAAGGCCACTGGTGGTAACAAGAGATGTGGGGTGCCCTGTTAGTCAATTGAAGGCACTTTTGTGATGTCTTTTTAGCCTGCTGTTGTAAGGAAGAGCATGGTGTGTCCTGGTGCATAGTGCTTTCTGTGACTATGATTGTGAGGCCATCGGTATAAGAGTCTGGTGTTCCAGTGATGACCAGCAACCATAGTTAATTGCTGGATCAGGAATAATGTGAGATTACTGCGCCCAGCAATCTCAGGATGTGTGATGGATGCATGTGCAGTGTTTAATCTAATGTGTATGGATTAATATACTTGGGGGTCAGAGGGGGTGTTGCACAGAGCAGCTGATTTTAGGAAAGTTGTTGGTTAATTGATTTGTAGCACAAGGAAAAGAAAAAGGAAAACAATGATGGAAAATGTTTTTTTTTACTGGCAAACGGCACTATTATTTCACAATAATTGAATTATGATTGAATCTGGAGTTAGCGTTGTCATTAGTTCATTCACTCTCCATGAATATTGCCCGGTGATTTCCGACAGCTCCATGAACCAGAGAAATTGGTTCACATTAGCCTATTGAGCAATCGCCAGATGTCAGTAAATGCCACAGGCCGAAATACCTTTCAGAGGAAACTAGTTTGTTGTGTTGCAAGCGAGGTGACTGAGTGAGACCCTTCTCCTGACATCTGTTGACACGTACATCTGATGATTTTGAATCCTGGAAAGGTAAACTAGTCTGTAAATAACTGGATTCCATTCAATTGGTTAACAGTAATACCTTCAACAACTAGTGTTTATAGATGGTATAAAGCCATTTCGTAAATATATTACAATTATACTGTTAGGGCTGTCATATCACTCCATGTCAGGAGGACACTGAGGCACTCATTATAAATCTGGCGGTCATCAGACCGCCAGCCTCGAGGCGGCGGCGGTCTTACCACCGTGGACCTGGCAGTAAAGACGACTGCGTTACAAGTTGTGGGGTTTGGCTGAAGCCAAACCACCACAAGGCTGCCTGGCCCGCTGGTGCAGTCGCACCGACACGGCCGACAGTGAGCGCCTCCAGGCCGGCGGCAGGCCTCAGGCCACTGCCTGCATTACGAGGCAGCAAACCGCCAGGAGACCACCACGGAAACCCTGGCAAAAATGCACGCTGCAACAGGAATTCCCATTCCTGTCGCCGGCACCCCCCCACACATCCATGCACCCCCCCCCCCCAACAAGTTCACACACCTCCAAGCACCCCCCACCCAACCGCACATATCCAAACACCCCCACTCGCTCTCACACTGACCTACATCCCCCACTCGCACTCACACATATGCAACCCCCTCCACAATCTTTCACCCCCCGCTGCCGGCCACCAAGATAGCTTACCTCTTGTTTTTTCCTTTCACCTCATGGCACTGTCTGTCTCGTTATATCCCTCTTTCAGTTTTTCATCCCACATTACTTCCTTTGTCGTTGTTTTCTTATACCCCTCCTTCTTTCTCCCTTATGTACTGTCCATTCCTTGCTCTGACCTAGCCTGGTGATGAAAAAATAAGTGTCGCTCCCAAAAAATGAGCGCCTGTACCCACCACTTTCAACCACCGGCACAAATTAAGCACTGATTGCTGGGCCACACCATATTCATCAAACACAATGTTTCTGCCTTTAGCGTCCATTTAGCAAATCAGTGCCTTCTGTGATTTATAGTCCGTTTGCTTTAATTGGCTGACACACCTGCTATTGATTTACCAGAGGAAAACCTGAGGTACCAGGTTAACACGGTATACAATACTGCACCCGGCGGACCTACTCCCGAACTCAACTGGTACATATATACGGTGCAAACCCCGACCCCTGCTTTGTGAGAAAAAATCTCCAATAAGAGACATTCTTTAGCGGCGATGCTTAGAATGAAGTGGCTGAGGCGGGACCACGGGCGCGCGCCTGCTAGTAAGGCACGCTGCGCGCGCAACTGCGCCGTGCCCCGGGGGGACGCTACACGAGTTCCCGGCCCTCCCCTGCGAGCCCGCGTCTAGACGGTAATAGCAGGCACCTGATGTGTTGCAGCGCGGCGCTCCCTCCCGCTCGGATCCCCAGAGACCAAGGAGCTGCACCCAAAAAAAAGAAAACTGTTTGTTTTCCAGCTCGGCGAACACCTGTCCTGAGCTTCTCTTATGATTTCTTTTATTTGCAGTGTTTCTGAGAGATTTCCTTAGCATCAGATGGAATGTGGCGTGAAAAGTTAACACAAAGCTGTATTGTGAGGAGAGGGTTGTAAATAAGACGTGGAGTATCTAGAGGACAAGTAGGGCTTTTTAAAACTCCTGAATATATATACAATAGCGGTATTAAAAATACAAATTAAATAAAGTGGTAAAATGACTGAATTATGGTTAAACTCTATTAGAAAACAGCAATAGTCAAATTGTTTTATTTGGGCACGAGTGGGTGTTACAATAAGTCCTCCGTTAGCTGCGGGCTTACAACGTCACTACCATTAATGGCATGAGGGTGCCAAATTGCAACCAGCGACCTAAAAAGGCATTGCAGTAAGCGGAAACGGGTACCTGAATGGCAAAATTTAATTTGGCCTGTGGCTTCGGAAAACCTTGCCACTGACTACAGCGACTTGTTCAATAGAAGCTCAGGTCTGGAATGCAGCTCTCCATGGAAACGGAGTGATCTGGTGACACATGGGACATTACGCAGTTGTTTCACATTGGTGGTTGACAGCGCCACTGGAATTATGCGGCAAGGGAGTAGCAAACTATGCGGTCACGCTGACTAGATGACGCAGCAAGCAAAGGCAAATTGTGCGGCATAATGCCGTACATTAGTTGATAGTATCACTTCATTATTTTGTCATTTTCACTCATGGAAATACTGTCTAGACATCGATTAATCCCAATAAATGCTGCAGCCACAGAATCAAACTGTTTGTGACATTGGTGTTTAGTGGGAGATGCTAGCTGCTACAGCGGGATGTTTCAGTGGAGAGGCACCTGGATTTAAGAAGAAACGTTCTCGATTAACAGAAGTGGAGATTTCAGTTGCCTGAATAGGCCTGGGGTTGTGAAGAAGTTTGCAACACGCCTGTGTCATGAGGGTGACTTTAAGCTAATGCCGAATGTTTTTAGTCATTAGCTCCAGGCATGCTTGGCTTTTTAGTTCTGCTTTTTCAATTACATGCATGCACTTGTGAGTCCCAGGATGCTTATCTTTAATGGTTGAACATGCTTAAAAAGAAGAACAGAAAAAAGAATATGATATTAAATCAAGAGCTGCTTATGGGAAATCTGTGTGCGATTGTGTCTGTCGAGTTCCGTGGAATGAAAGAGGAGAAATTAGTCAGGTAGTCAGTAGAAAAACATTCTGTAGGTAAAAACTGAGCTAAATGAAAAAAGCATGCTTAAACAGCTACAAAACGAAACAAGCATTTGCAATGCAATCGGTCTCGCATTTGCTCGAGTTAAAGCTACTAGCGTTATAAACTCCTAACTGGACTTTTCGTGCCACATAACTTGAAAATCAAAAGTAAAACAGTTTCACATAAGCGAGCTGATTCACAGCGCCACGGCCGCCATGCGCATCAGCGATAAAAAAAGACACAAAAGGAAAAAGAAGATCGCTCTCAGTCAAACTTATCAGCTAAAGTGCAATTATACATGTAACAGGGCAGTGCTTCAAATGGGCCGGTACTCTCTGGTACTGAGTACCGGCACTTTTTTATTTTGAGAGGGAGAGTACCGGCATATCTCAAGAAAAACGCAATACTTTTAATTGGAGAGTACCAGCACTTCTCAGAAACAAGCAGGTACTCTGGTACAGAGTACCTGCACTTCTATTTTTCCATTTAAAGCATTGTAACAGGGTCGATGGCCAAGGCAGTAACTAAACTGCCCCAAGGAGGGACAAACGTAAACCCTTTACCAATGTCATCAAAGGATTTTTGAAGGGCAAGTCTTTTGTTAAAAGCCCAGGTGCATACCAACACGTGGGAAAAACAGCGCATGCGCGCTGCTATGGTCAACCTAAAAAAGTACATACACACACCAAGATATAGGCCACACAGTGTAGACCCCGGAGCCACAAAGAACTGTTTAGGTCAACGTAACTGGTAAGTGGGTACGTCATGCGTGATACTTTCAGACAGTTCTGGCCTTTTAACCTGCACCTTACACCAGACAGCTGGCCTGTTTCTGGGAAAGACCACCAAAACCATTCTCAAGTTGCTCTCTAATTACCCATTCTGACCTCTAAAATGGCTTCCCAATATTGACCAGCAGTGCCATTTCATTCTTAAGTTAGTGATTGATTCTTACACGTCCCACCAATAGTAGCTGCTCACCAGTGCCTACACTTCACGCTGTGCACTGATTTACGTTTGCAACAGTGTGTTGTCTCTATCAGGCTGTACTGTAGGCACAGTGGAAGGACCACAGAACATGCACAACTGTTTCCTCGACTCCTACAACACTTGCAGCTGTTTTTATGAAGTATAAGAATCACACAGGTCCAATGTAAGCAAGACAGAACTTCCACCAAATGTGTCCCGCTCCTGTTGGATGCCTCATGCTCCCATGTTTGTTGCATTGCACGTATTGGCACTTTAGGGAGCACTTTTCTCTCTATTTGCCATCTTTGTTCCTGCTTGCACTTACAGCCATGTTTTCTAGGAAAGACAGGAGTGACATAGAATTTGATGGAGGCGGTGAGGGCTCTGAGCAAGGGACCTTCTCCAAAAGGGAACATTTCCAAAAGGAGAGACCCTATCAGGAGTTGAGTGGAAGGGGCATTGGTACTCATGGTACTCACGGCTCCAAATCTCACCACATAAATCAGAATACAAGGGAGGCCATTGGGGATGCAATGGGGTCTGGAAAGATGAGGAGACGAGTACCGTCTTTCTCCCTCAGGCCAGTAGCCGACTTCCCAACTTAAATCCAGAGTGAAAACCAAAATAAAGATCTTTGCGATCCTATTCCTGTGCTGAGTACCTCAGAGGCTCCAAACTAAGATATTTATCAATTCAGGGAATAAGAGGAAGTGAAATATCTCTCCCTGGTTTTGTATGAACTACTGAGATGCATGTGTACAAAGAGACTTAGCAATATCTGCTGGTTTTCTATGATGCTTGGTTTTGTCAGATAGTTCTTCGCAAAGGTCATCAGTACTAGTTCATCACACTGAATTCTAGTTCCGGTTCTCTCATTGCTCACCAGTACGGCACATACCTGTGCATGCTTCTTATTCTGTCCGCCAAAGCCATCTCCGTACACTGCCCACCAATGCCAGCTTCTCATAATCTAGGGAAGTGCCAGCTACTCACACTGACATCAAACAGCAACTTCTCCTGCAGATCCTTGCAGTGCTCAACATTACCGGCTCCACAAAATGCCCACTAGTGTTAGCTCGTTATTCTGCCCCCTAGTGGCCTCTCCTTGCACTATATCCATGAGCCAGCTCCTACGCTACCCATTGTTGTCAGTTTCTTTCATTTCACACCAGCGCCTAATCCACACACTGTAAAGAGATGTGTAGGAACCTGCCCTGAAGGCTGAGGAACAAGAGTATACTCCATGCCCAGTCAGGCTTGGCCTCTTCACTGGGGTGGCAACCCGATCCATTAATTTTTAATTTTCCATTTATCCAGTGTTCTTTGTCTGTCTGAACTCTCAGTTTTCATATTTTTCTTTAACATAACCCTTCACATACTATTTTGCTGCGACCTTACTTTCTGCCCCTTTTTCTTTTTAAATATCTTTCTTTTCCTCCGAAATGTGGGTCACATCCGGTGGACTTTTAATGTCCAAAAGGAAACAGAGACATTTTGCGAGAACAGGAAAACTGGCAGGTGCCTGTCACCTTTTCCAACTGAGGTATGCTCTTGGGGGTGGGATGGTAGGGGTCAGGCAGAGCTTGTCAGAGAATCTCTCATTTGCAGGGGATATTTTGAAGCCAGAACGAAAACCAGAAATCAGCTCACACGAGTCTTGGAATTTTACAATTTATTTAGTTATATACAGGGCCAGTGGAATTATGTCATTTTGTGGCCTCTGTAATTTCCATATAATTATGGATTTGAAGCATTTGCTACATAAGCACTCATCTGCTGCGTAATCTGCAGCTTTCAGCAAAAAAATAATGTTTCTAGCTCAGAAGGATTAGAAGTTACTAATCACGCCGCAACATGTGTTGTCATGTGTTGGAAGGCCTTTCTCATGGGCAACTGGTCACCTTTCTGTTGCTTATTTCTGTATTTGTGTGTTAAAGAGAAATAACTGGGGTGAAACCTTTTCCAAGAAATTGTTAACATTTGTAAAGGTGGTAAAAATGAGGTGATACTAACATAAAATGTGTGTCATTACTCAGCATAATTTGCATTTTCTTGCCACATGATTTAGACAATCATGTTGCATATTTTGGTCCCCCCTGCAGCATATTACAAATGCCCTGGCTATATGCTGTTCTTCTACATATGATAGTATTAAGAATGACTGTAAAAAGTATGAACTCACTCAGCAAATATATACAAAAAGGCAATGGTTAAAAGCGCCCTAAGTATATTCTATCTCATGTACCCAATCTATTTTTTAAACTCACTATAAATTAAAACTAGCTGATTAAGAGCCTACTTGCATTAGTTTATTTTATGGAAAGTGAGTTCAAGCCCCCTGCATTTCTTTCAAGTCATCAGTAGTAGAAGCGGTGTATTTCAGCATCCCCCCAGGTCCTTGTGCTAAACCCTAGCATTTCTACCTTCCTTGTATATGGTGCTGTATGGAGTGAGTATAAGTTACCGTGCTTTTGACTACTGTTTTAGTACACTGAACAATGAACTACACTTCTGTTCAGATCATTGGAAGTAATCAAAAATCAAAGGCCTATTTATAAGACATATTCTTTGCAGATGCAACTTGTAAGATCATTTTATTTCACAGCCACATTTTAGTAACAATGTTTATTAAAGAGTTTAAGAAAGTGGAACACTGCTTCTATGGCCAGTTAACACGAGCCTTAAAAACGTGACAAATTAAGTACATATTTTTAAGACTATGTAAACTGAATTGAACTTGTGAGATACTTAGTCCTGCTTATAAGCCTCAATCTTTCAACATAGACTCCAATTCATTCACTAAACAAACAGCGCCCCTGCTAATATAGAGCAAGGCAGGGATTGTATACAACATTACTAAAAAAAGCATAACAAATCCATGCCATCCACATCAAAATTAATTTCGCACCTCTAAGTCAAACTATTATCTTATTTTTCAGTTCCACTCTCTTTCTCAATCCCTCCATCAGACCTGCAACAACTCCCACTAGTCCAAAACTGAGCTACACAACTATCAACAGGTCTTAAACATCTGCACACATTATCCCAACCCTCTGCAACATTCATTGGCTTCACATCGATCAAAGGATCACTTTTATATTACTCTTCACTACTTAAAAAGCAGTCTGGTCCCCAGGCCCACTTGTGAAAACTGTTCTTATGTTTCTAGTCTTCACAATTACTTAGTTATTGGTAGGACAACAGGATTATCTTGTCAGCATTTTAGATGAGAACAATTGGAAGGGAAATGCTGAGCATTTTTGGCTTTTCTCATGGAACAATCTTTCTCCTGAAATCAGCAGGACCACTGCAAATTCAGGAAAGAATTGGAAACCATCCTTTACTTCAATGCTTTCCTTGAATACTCCAAGATCTGCTGTAGGAGGCTGGACTGGCTTGTAGTGAGTACCAGGTCCAGGTATCCCTTATTAGTGTAGAGGGGTGTCTAGCAGCTTAGGCTGATAGAAAAGGTAGCTTAGCAGAGCAGCTTAGGCTGAACTAGGAGACGAGTGAAGCTCCCACAGTACCACTAGTGTCATATGCACAATATCATAAGAAAACACAATACACAGATATACTAAAAATAAAGGTACTTTATTTTTATGACAATATGCCAAAAGTATCTCAGTGAGTACCCTCAGTATGAGGATAGCAAATATACACAAGATATATGTACACAATACCAAAATATGCAGCAATAGCAATAGAAAACAGTGCAAACAATGTATAGTCACAATAGAATGCAATGGGGGCACATAGGGATAGGGGCAACACAAACCATATACTCTAGAAGTGGAATGCGAACCACGAATGGACCCCAAACCTATGGGCCTTGTAGAGGGTCGCTGGGACTGTAAGAAAACAGTGAGGGTTAGAAAAATAGTCCACCCCAAGACCCTGAAAAGTGGGTGCAAAGTGCACCTAAGTTCCTCAAAGAGCACCGAAGTCGTGATAGGGGAATTCTGCAGGAAAGACCAACACCAGCAATGCAACAATGATGGATTTCCAGACAAGAGTACCTGTGGAACAAGGGGACCAAGTCCAAAAGTCACGATCAAGTCGGGAGTGGGTAGATGCCCAGGAAATGCCAGCTGTGGATGCAAAGAAGCTGCCACCAGATGGTAGAAGCTGAGGATTCTGCACGAACGACAAGGGCTAGAAACTTCCCCTTTGGAGGATGGATGTCCCACGTCGTGAAGAGTCGTACAGAAGTGTTTTCCCGCAGAAAGACCGCAAACAAGCCTTGCTAGCTGCAAGGGTCACAGTTAGGGTTTTTGGATGCTGCTGTGGCCCAGGAGGGACCAGGATGTCGCCAATTGCATGAGGAGACAGAGGGGGGCACCCAGCAAGAGAAGGAGCCCACTCAGAAGCAAGCAGCACCCGCAGAAGTGCCGGAACAGGCACTACGAAGTGGAGTGAATCAGTGCTCACCCGAAGTTGCACAAGAGAGTCCCACGCCGCCGGAGGACAACTCAGGAGGTCGTGCAATGCAGGTTAGAGTGCCGGGGACCCAGGCTTGGCTGTGCACGAAGGAAATCCTCGGTGAGTGCACAGGAGCCGGAGTAGCTGCAAAACACACGGTTCCCAGCAATGCAGTCTAGCGTGGGAAGGCAAGGACTTACCTCCACCAAACTTGGACTGAAGAGTCACTGGACTGTGGGAGTCACTTGGACAGAGTTGTTGAGTTCAAGGGACCTCGCTCGTCGTGCTGAGAGGAGACCCAGAGGACTGGTGATGCAGTTCTTTGGTGCCTGCGGTTGCAGGGGGAAAATTCAGTTGACCCATGGGAGATTTCTTCGGAGCTGCTAGTGCAGAGAGGAGGCAGACTACCCCCACAGCATGCACCACCAGGAAAACAGTCGAGAAGGCAGCAGGATCAGCGTTACAAGGTCGCAGTAGTCGTCTTTGCTACTTTGTTGCAGTTTTGCAGGCTTCCAGCGCGGTCAGCAGTCGATTCCTTGGCAGAAGGTGAAGAGAGAGATGCAGAGGAACTCTGATGAGCTCTTGCATTCGTTATCTAAGGAATTCCCCAAAGCAGAGACCCTAAATAGCCAGAAAAGGAGGTTTGGCTACCTAGTAGAGAGGATAGGCTAGCAACACCTGGAAGAACCTATCAGAAGGAGTCTCTGACGTCACCTGCTGGCCCTGGCCACTCAGAGCAGTCCAGTGTGCCAGCAGCACCTCTGTTTCCAAGATGGCAGAGGTCTGGAGCACTCTGGAGGAGCTCTGAGCACCTCCCAGGGGAGGTGCAGGTCAGGGGGGTGGTCACTCCCCTTTCCTTTGTCCAGTTTCGCGCCAGAGCAGGGCTGGGGGATCCCTGAACCGGTGTAGACTGGCTTATGCAGAAATGGGCACCATCTGTGCCCATGAAAGCATTTCCAGAGGCTGGGGGAGGCTACTCCTCCCCTGCCTGAACACCTTTTTCCAAAGGGAGAGGGTGTAACACCCTCTCTCTGAGGAAGTCCTTTGTTCTGCCTTACTGGGCCAAGCCTGGCTAGACCCCAGGAGGGCAGAAGCCTGTCTGAGGGGTTGACAGCAGCAGCAGCTGCAGTGAAACCCCAGAAAAGGCAGTTTGGCAGTACGCAGGTCTGTGCTAGAGACCCGGGGAATCGTGGGATTGTCTCCCCAATACCAGGATGGCATTGGGGGGGGCAATTCCATGATCTTAGACATGTTACATGGCCATATTCGGAGTTACCATTGTGAAGCTACACATAGGTAGTGATCTATGTGTAGTGCACGTGTGTAATGGTGTCCCCGCACTCACAAAGTCTGGGGAATTTGCCCTGAACATTGTGGGGGCACCTTGGCTAGTGCCAGGGTGCCCACACACTAAGTAACTTAGCACCCAACCTTTACCAGGTAAAGGTTAGACATATAGGTGACTTATAAGTTACTTAAGTGCAGTGGTAAATGGCTGTGAAATAACGTGGACGTTATTTCACTCAGGCTGCAGTGGCAGGCCTGTGTAAGAATTGTCAGAGCTCCCTATGGGTGGCAAAAGAAATGCTGCAGCCCATAGGGATCTCCTGGAACCCCAATACCCTGGGTACCTCAGTACCATATACTAGGGAATTATAAGGGTGTTCCAGTATGCCAATGTAAATTGGTGAAATTGGTCACTAGCCTGTTAGTGACAATTTGGAAAGAAATGAGAGAGCATAACCACTGAGGTTGTGGTTAGCAGAGCCTCAGTGAGACAGTTAGTCATAACACAGGTAACACATACAGGGCACACTTATGCGCACTGGGTCCCTGGCTGGCAGGGTCCCAGTGACACATACAACTAAAACAACATATATACAGTGAAATATGGGGGTAACATGCCAGGCAAGATGGTACTTTCCTACATCTGCCCATATCCTCATCTGTGCCATAGGTCCCTCTTGCTCTGGTTTTCTCCACCCTTGCTCCTTCTCGGCTTCCGGACTCCTCCATATTTCATCCCCTTTTTGATTCTCAAATGTTCTGCTTGGACTTTGAGTTCAACTCAACACCGCATACTTTGTTGCCTACCTTTGGCTCTGAGTCATTGCATTGATCCATCCTCCGCTTCCCCTTTCCAGTCTCCTCCAAGAGCTGACTTGGGAGCAGCTTTGAGGACTGTAGACCTTTATAAACCACCTTTAAATAAATAAATACCTTCCTCTCATACTATCCTGTGAACTTGTGCTTTCTCCCTCTCCTTTCTTTCTTTATTTCTCAAGCAATTCCTATCATGCTGAAAAATAGCGGAGTCTGATTGGAGTAGGTGGTTTTTGTTGACATCTGCCACACTGACTTAGGTTGGAACAGGTGATGTGATGTCACTACACTATCATATTTCCTGCCTATTATAGTCAAAGCTGGCTAGTCTTTACTATATATATTATATAAGAATGCTACCACATGTATACACTGTATGTACTTGCAAGAAAGGATATCATTATTGTTGTGGTCCCCCACAAATTAGTTCCTGTGTGTCTTTGATGGGTTCAGGATGCTGGGCTCTAAGTCACTGTGAAATAGTGGTATAGCACCTGTGTCTTCCTCCTAAAACATGTTCATACATTGGATTTACATAACCAGCTTATTTAACTGTCTTGTAATGCCATAGTAGCTGGCATAGAAAATGCACCAATGCAATTTAAGGTATGTTCCAAAATGGGGACGGAGAGTGTATTTGCACCTCCTAAATATATGGCTGCCAGGAACACTATTGTGCTCTTTCTGGGCTCTAATTTAAAAAAACACTGCAGTGACAAATAGAAAGAAAATGTACCTCTGTTATGAAGGAAAACCTTTTTTGACCTATTAATAAGCCACCCCCTCAATATGTCTTTTAAGCCAAGGTGCATACTATAAAAATAAATAAAATGCCATACTGCAAATTTGGAATGGTTACGAGGCTGGCGGTCTTGAGATCGACAGCCCTACAGTGACGGTCGGACCGCCGCACTCCAGGCGAGCCAGCCACCACATTACGACCCTAGCGGTCAGACCACCAGGGGACTACTGTTATCACCAGGAACAAGGTTATCGACGGGGTACGGCGGATGAACTTGTGGTCAGCCACAGTGGCGCTGCACTCAGCACTGCCTTGCTGATCACAACTACTCTTTCCTCCAACCTTTCATGGAAAGGCTGGTGGAAACACAGTCCAGGGGGCCACAGGAGGGCCCATGGCATGGGAAGTGCAGGGGGCCTCCTGCTCAGCACCCTTGGAATGCGGGTGCGCTACATTATTGGCCTTGGTTCCCTTAAGGGAGCCAAGGTACCTTAGCACTCTTGCCGCCGGTCTGACAGACGGGAACGTCATTATATGATGTTCCCGCCCATCAACCCGGGGGGGGGGGGCATCATAATACAACTGGTGGGGGGAGGCAGCCGGTATGACAGCTGCCTCCTCCCCGCAGCTTTGGCGATCATAGTATTCCGACCACCAAAGTCGTAATGAGGCCCACAGTGTCCAAAAGCTGCTTTCACTGTGGAGGTTTATCTGGAATCTGCAATGCTTAGGTAAAAATAAAATCTTTAATTTCTGTCTTTACCTGGGAAAATGCTAGCAATCTAATTAAAAGTTATTTTCCACTCCCTTTTAAAAATCTGTTATAATGGGGAAATCAGATGTTTGATAAATTTAGTGTAAAAGTGACATTATAAAAATTTACTTTGTGATGCATGAGCCAAGAGATGAGTAGAACCAGTGTTGCCACTCATCTCCAAGTGAGATGAGTGGCTGGAGTTAATGGATGCTCTGCAGAGGACACAATCCTTGCTTCTGAACCAAATAGAGCAGGACTGTTGTCAACAACAGGCCACTCAACTGGGATTAGCTGTCTGAAGGGGGCATCGTAGGAACTACAAAATATATCTTTTTAATGCTAAGATCTTTAGGAGTCAAAACCAACAGCTTCAGTGGAAGATCAGCGATGCCTTGTGCGACTTTGAGGTACTCTCACTCATTCAGCCTTGCCCTGCTTTAAGACTATGATCTTCAGAATAAGACTGGGTCCAAGGGTAAAATCTTTGACTCGAACGATCTTCTTGGTGTATCTGATTTCCAGTCTATTGTGGCTGGTCTGATAACATACCTAGGTCCCGGTTACCTATGAACTGATACTTTTCAGACACTTTTTGCCTAAGTTTAAAAAAAATATATGTTCCTTCAATACCCCTTATCTGATTATAATCATTTCATTGTAATTCTCATTATGATTATTTCTCATAATTTTTTCTCTATTTTCCCAAATGTATTTGGAATTTTTTGTGTTTCTTTCCTGACTGAAATTGTTGGTAGCGCATGAACCTAACACACATTTCTCTGTGGAACTGCCTGGCGCTTAGGGGCTGGTCACAAGGGCTGATCAGAGTTTCACTAAGGCTTGTGTTGAGACCTAACCAGGTGTGTATATTACTTTGGTTAGGGGTCCCCCTTTCCAATTGAATAACCCACTTTTTGACAGTGTTGTTAACCAAACATGTATGTGCATCTCCTTGTCTCCGAATGCAAAGTACTGACTTTAGATAAAATACAAGTATACATTGAAAGTATAGTTCATACAACTTAATCATTTGCACAGTATGAACTAACAGAAAAGTGTACATACATGATGTGCAAATAAATTATTGCAGACTTTGAGTACGCAGCTAGATGCTGTTAAAGTTGTTTTCTATTTGGAACCCATCACATTGCAATCAGTAATGAATACGAGGCCGATAGTAATTATTTGTGAAAGATTAAAAACGTGCTGTGGGTGATCATAAGAATTACTATAAAGAGACCTGCAGGGTTGTTTAAATCTGCCAATATACTCAAAATCAAAAATTGCATGCTCCTTTCTCTCACACTTCATCCATCACAATGCTAGGCGCTGTGTCTCATATTAACTGCGCCTCAGGGGTCACCGTGCACGACATGGAAACACTTACCAGATACTTAAATGGTGTGATGTTCTACCAATATAGGCAAGTGCTTCATTAGCGTAAAGAGGGGTAGATAGAAAGCTTTCTAATACTACATATGGGTGAAGGATGCGAATTTAGCGCCAACCCTGATTTTACCTAAGCATTATCGATGCTCATCTCAACAGGCCAACTCGCTTTATGAGAATAATAGAGCTGGGCCAATATTCCATCATCAAGGGAATCTCACTTCTTGCACAGAGTTTATCTAGCTATGAGGGGTCTGTGGCCTAAATCAAAAACCTTTCACTACATAAAAGCCTAGAACGGTGCATGTTTATTTTATTCCCTGATCCTATTTTTATTAGTTGAGAAAGGATTCTAAAGTCGCCATGATTCAGCTAATCGAAACAAATAAATGTTAAATGTGCAGGCCTGGACAACTTTTTGCAGTCACTTTACTAGCGGTGCTCAAACGATTACAAATATTGTTGATCTAAAATACTCTCAGAAAATCACCCAAACTTTGAATGAGTTTCAGGAGCGGGCACCTGCTGTGAAATGCCAGTTTCTCATGAACAAAGTCTGTCACAGGCAATATCATCACCAAACTGCTCTGTCACAGGCCCAGGACATCGCTCGTCGTAGTGTTCAGTAGTGTGCTACCGTCCTGCTCCCACTGGGGGCGCTGCTGGACTGCGGACCACTGGCTCACCGCAGATTCCGTTTAACAAAGAGGTCTGCTTGCGTCTGGTGCAGTGTCTTCCAGGGGGCTGCTCTAGAGTTACTAGTTTGAATTTCTCCATTTTACTTCGCTCACTATTTTGTAACGGGCATGACAGAGAAGAATTCAAACGCACAGACAGCTTATCTTAAAGTCAACCCAGTTTCCACAGGTAATTTACTTCGGCTCTTTTAGCTACAGCGTTACGGCTTCACAGGTAAAACTACCATTGGCAGACCCAACAAGTCTGGCATTGGCTGCCACCGTTATGATTTTATCAAAATGCTTGCCTTGTGCTGTTTTTTGTAACACTTTGTTGTTGTTGGAGCTGCTTGGCCCTCGACAAGTTTTTAAAAAATGGTTAAAAGAACGCATTGCCATAGTAGTCCCTAGCACTGAAGGGGACTGCTATGCTTGCAGATGTGTTCCATTTTAAAGAGCACAGTGCTGTGAGTCATAGTGAAGGCAGCCAATGGCTGAAGTGCGCTGACCTATTGCTCCCTGATGTTGTGAGCGAAAGAAAATGTGAATGACACAGCAACAGACCAATTGAAAAAGAGGGCTGCTCAAAACTCCTATAAATAAATACATTATATAAATATACATTTTTTAATAAAATCAAGAGGACTTAGCTAAAGGAACACCTAGATAGGTCTTCCACCACGTAAAGTTTGGCAATCTAATGTGGCACTATTCACAGCTGGAAAAAATGATGGTTATTTTTGGAATGTGGAATTTGATGTTCATATGCACCAAATTCTTTAAAATAAATCCTTAATATTCTAGAAGAAAATTTTGATCTGGAGGCACTTAAAAAAAATAAACATTGATGCTACTTTGACCATTTAATTATGTTGGGTCCCAAGTATGGAGAATGGACCCCTGTGCCAACCACTATGCACAGCACACTGCCTGGCCCACCCTGCTGCCTCCTGGCCCCCACCCACAGGAGAAACTCCCACGCCAAAAGCCGACACACACACACACATATATATATAGATATATATCTTACTCATTGTCCACGCGGTTAGAAGATATTCCAGAGTGCTTTTAAGAACAAAAAACCTTATTGTGTTTTAGGACCATTAGCTGCACTCGATGCAAGTGGCTTATCGACGGTACCTTGACTCCAGCTGAGAAGTAAAATATAATATAATTGGGATTGCAGAGGTTTCCTCACACTTAGGCCCTGGTGTGACTGCACCTGCAGCTCTGCTGGTAGCTGTCCCCTGCTAGACACATCTGCCACGGCTGGTAAAGTTGGAGAGGAAGGGGTTAAGCGGGGAGTCCCTTCAGAATTAAAAGGGGGGGGGGCGAGAGTAGAAATGATCTGAACTTGAGAGCTCTGTCAGTTTCACAAGAACTTGACTGAGGGAAGTGGGGCGAGAGAAAAGGGGGCGGGGGGTCTCTCAGAGCACGGGCCCTGCTGCCGTCCGCTGCTTTGGCCATGCCCAGCTGTCTCATGGCGCCCCAGTCCCGCACCTGTCAGCACGCTGGATCCACAGAAGTGAAATCACCGTCGAGCACTGCACATCACGCCTAGGCCTCCCCTCGCAGTACGTGCCTTTGTTTCTTCGCCTTTTCAGCCGTCCTTCGAAGCCGAGAGGCTGTTAGGGGGCAAGGGAGGGGGTATTAAAGTATTCAATTTGCCGTGCTAGCACAATGAGACATCTGCCTCCGAGAGTCGCCCCTCCTTTGCCCGCTGCGGCATATTTAACGCCTTCTTGAATAGGGCCAGCTCGAGGCCACCTTAAATTAAAACGTGATGGGCGCAGCGACGCTGGCATACAACTGCGCCAGGTGCCCTCTGGACGGCGCGAGCTACTGCATTTGAGGCGGCAGTGTCAACCAAGGTGTGCCCCGCAGGAGGATAATGTCAGGCCTAGCGAGGGATTTTTTCATTATTTTACCCCCATTTTGGAAAGAGATATTTAAGAGGAGCCTAGAAGCTAAGGCTAGGCTGCAGCAGAACCTCCAGCAGAACCACCACTTGCAGGCTGTGACTGCTTTACGGTATGAATGATTGAGTGTGCTAATGCAGGCGAACCATGCATGCTGAAATCCGCACATACTCTGCTTCATGTCACTGTGTAAACCTGCTGCATGGAGTCCATAGCCTCAGGAATGAAAACAAGCATTTGCAATGCAATGGGTCTCGCATTTGCTCCACTTAGAGCTTTTAGCGTTGTAAACTCCTAACCGGACTTTTCTTGCCACATAAACTGATAATGAAAAGTAAAACAGTTTTACATACGCGAGCCGACGGTCGCCATGAACGTGAAGGGGAGACAGAAAAGGAAATAGAAGTTCGCTCACAGTGAAACGTATCGGCAAAAGTCTAATTATCCATGTAACCAGCAAAAGTAGTATTATCCATGTAACAGGGTCGATGTCATGCAAAGCACTCGACTACTTCCCAGCGAGATTGTGCTGTGCAGGAAATAAAAAGAAGTAGTGCAGAAGCCATTTGGAAAACATGGAGCCTCATAGGTTTTCAGTAGCTTACCGGTGCTGTAGAGGAGGGCTAAACACCGGAAAAGGCATGACGTATGCATGCCTTTCATTAATGAAATCAAGCAAATTTTAAAAGGCAAGCCCACAAACCAACCAAAATGATGGGCGGGGTTAAAAGCCCACAGAGAGATTACAACAGGGGCCAGAGCACTTGCGCGCTAGACCCTTAAAAAGGGAACCAACATGAAAGGCACAAAAAGAGACATGTTACACAGAGAGGAGGCATACTCCATCTTCTAGTAACATGCATTCGCAGTGTAGAGCCAGACGAGTTGGCTTTCACAATGCATGTTTGTTTTTCGCAGAGAGAGAGAGATCCCCAGACATAGGTCCCGTGCTCACTGTGCCTTTGGACTCAAGATCTATCTTAGTGGCAGGCCCAGCAGGCTGGCACCGGTCTCGGGTTGATTGTGTTCTGGTTGAGATAGGATATTGCTTAGCAGTTCAAGTTGACGTGTTCCTCTTACAGTAGATTGGAGCTCAGGATGATGTATGTATTCTTGGTCCCTGTCGGTAGGAGTTCAGTGACCCAAACATTAAGGATTCAAATGCAGCACATAGTAGTCGCCAGGGGCGGCTTCTCCGCTATGGCAGAGGAGCATCCCCCTCGCCAGCAGCAGGAGCTGCAAACCTTTAAAAATAAAACAATAATAAACTGCATTTTTTCTCGTTTTCATTTTAAAAAGGGGGGCATGGGTGGTGATGAGCAGTGAGAGGAGTGCACGGAGCACTCCCCTCAGCGCGCATATATGTTTGGCCGGCCATCTCATGCACACAAGTGCTCTCTTCAACCCAGCACTGTGTTGCTGAGTTGGAGAGTTGGAGAAAGCCATCCCAGACTACCAGTCTGTGTTGGAGCGCTCTAACAGGGCGCTCCAGCCAATCATAAGGCTGCTTTGAGCAGCCTCATGATTGGCCGCAAGGCAGGCTGGGAACCTGCAGTGCAGTGGAGAGTGGCGAAGTGCAGTGGCGACGTTCAGGTAACGTTTTTTATAATTAATTTTTTATTTTTGTTTTATCCCCCTCCCTGCCACTTTTCCAAGTCGCCAGCCGCAACTTATAATGGCCGAGATTAATTCCAGAGTTCCATTAATTACTTCTTGTTTTTCTCACTGATTACAGGTACGGGCAATGACATTATCCTTTTCTTGCTAGCAAATTGTTGTTGTAGTTGTCCTTGCCACAGCTCTGTTCCCCCGTTGTGTTAGTTTTTAATGCTGGTCACCATGCCGTGGTTACAATTAAGTTTGGAGTTGATGTGTCTGCATGGATTGCAAGTGTTGTTGGTGTTGATGTCTTTGTCTGGGTGGTAGATGAGTTTACTCCTTGGGTCCCTGCTTTGGGTTGCGGCTTCTGTTGTGATAATTGTAGTTGCTGATGTGGTGGCGGTTGCTGGGGGCGCTGTTGTGGCTGCTATCATAGTAGCTGTTGTTGCTTGCAAGTTCCTGCAGGTAATACAGTTGTCCTTACTGTGGTTACAAATGTGCCACTGCCTTTGCCCCTGCCATGCTGCCAGCTGTGGTTGCCTCCGGTGTCCCTGTCATCGCGACAGTTGTGGTTTTTACTGTGGTTATTGCTGTTGTGGCCGCCGCTATCCCGATCCAGGAGGTAGCTGTGGCTAGTACTCTGGCCACCACAGTGGTGGAAGCTGTCATCGATGTTATGGCCTAGGAGATGCAGAGAGGGCAAAAATAGTATTTAGTGCCGGGGAAATAACATTAGCAGATGTATGGGATGTGAATGAGTGCTCGAGGAAACCTGGAGTATTCTCTGATATTAACAAGAAGGTTTTGTCCTGCGGCACCGGTCCCAAAAAGTCAACGGCTTTCTGAATGTCCAATGGCAGTAGTGACATTTGCAGTAGCACAGTAGAAGTGGCCTTGCTGGGGCTTTGGCGTAAAAGCTGCACTTACCCAATTAATTCATCTAGGAAAGGGAACGATACCCTCTGCCTAAATAGCCATTCCTTTGCCACAGGGCCCATGTGGCTCTTGGGGAAAATAAGTCTATACGGTGTTCTCTCAATGCTTTAAGATTGACCAACTGAGCTCCTCGTCGTATAAAACCTTTACAGTGACACACATTCTCTTTCTGTGCCTGCTGTGGCCTTCATGATCCATTGCTGGGTACCCTCTACTCGACATTCATGTTTTTAATGTCATTTAATGCAGCTAAAATTTCACCGTATTATGGCATTTTATGTGGGCTTTGGATAGAAACAATAATTGCTATACCTATTGCTACCTGCTATCCTTCCCGCCTGAAAGACTCTATTTTAATAATCATTTTCGTTATCTACCATGTTGTGTACACAAAGTGGTGATTAGCACAGATTTGTTTGCATCCACCTTCAAGTCAGAGTGCGCTTTGTGGGAGAGAGAAGAAGACAACCTGTCTTGTAAGCTGGCGCTGGTGTTTGAAGGCTTACTGGCATCATGTGCCTGGTTGGAGGCAGGGGCATGGGGGTCAGAAAGATACTTATTTGAGTAAGTGGCCAGAGGCTGCGCCCAGCCCAACCACTACACCAACTGCAGGCCGGGCGCAGGGTTGAATAGGAAGAGCAGGAAGACAGCCACCCCTCAGTCTCACCTGTTGTCAGTAGCCTGTGAAGGAGGCGGGGGTCAGAAGGTAAAGGAGATGTAAGGAGACGAGGTGGCAAGGCGGGCGGCAGGGCCACAAAACCAAGAGTCAAACCTCAAAAGCCTCTGGGATCACTGGCAGCGGCGAGCAACCTGTTGTGAGATAGCCACCACAGCGCAAGGTAGAGGCACGCTTGGAGCAGAAGCAGCCGGACTAGTGCCAGATGGGGCTTGTACTGCCGTACATCCCCCACTCATGCTGCGTCAGCACCAGCCGCCCTTTCCCGCACTCCTCTTCCCAGGCCCAGTCTGCCCAGTATTTAAGCGGTAGCTTCCTCGAACCACCCCTCTGCCGACCTAGGAGGAACAAAAAGATCAAGAGCATCTCCTAGAAAAAGGCACCATACGTTGTGTCAATTCCCAACAGAACCCTTGCAATAAAAAGCAAACTTCATTGAAAGAATCAGAAACCAGTAATGGTCAAGGATACAGCAGCATATAACAAATTTCAAGCAGTGCGCAGCTCATAGCCAATAGCCACCCAGATATTACCGTCATTTAACTTCCTAGCCACGTGAGATTATCATCTGCTGCCACCCGCTATGGGCTATCATCACCACCCATAGTGGATCATATTCTGAGGGAAAGAAGAAGAATAGGAGAATGGTAGCAGTGCAGGGCAGTACAGGGCAGCAGTGCAATTGAGCAGTCAACCAGCCGGCCTGGAAAGCCTGTTGGGCAAACTGCTAACCACCGGAAAAGGCGGCTCCCTTCAGCTAACCAATCACATGGCCATTTAACTCGAGGCCTTTCAAATACTTTTGGTTGAAGTGTATTTACACTACTGTGTTTGTTTTGACATATCTATGATCACTTTTTTCCCTTTCCTTTAGACAATGCAGGGAAGAGAAATCTCCCAAGTACCTTAACCTCTTATGGGCCCAGTAATTCTACCCTGGACTCTTTTTCAGTGAGAGCTATGGAGTTCATAACAGAAGAAAACAATTTAGCTCAGAGACTTCTATCCCTTGAGTCCAACGAGAGCCTAAGCCGAGCTACCCACAATAATAGGCCAATTGTGACAGTTCAAGAGGAGCTTAGGGAGGAATAATCTGGAGATGTGAACAAATCAAGGTTCAGTGATTGTAGTCCTATTGTCAAAAGGAAAAAAATATAAAACAACAGGAAGAATTAAAAAGTGGGCCCCAAATTTACCTCTATGAAGACATCAACCCTGTTCTTGGTGGGTGATTTGATTAATCTTGTTGGGGTGTGCAGGGAACCTTAAGGTAATAATGGAATCCTGCACAGCACTCTTGGTGGAAAGTCTGAATGAGTTGGAGGAAGCAATTGGAAAACTTGCTAATAAACATTATCTTTCCAATTTGCAGCCTAGTAATGTTTGTTCGGGTCTGCCCCAAGTCCAGTCTGATGGTGTATGGCCACGTCTCAGCTCTGTGCTGAGCCTAATAATCTAGGTGGCCCTACACCCTCCCCAAATTGCATAACAAAGAGGGCAGGCCATAGTTTAGTTGTGACATACCAACAAGTACATTAAAAGCTTGACCAGAACCCCAAAGGGGATCTACTGATAAAAAAAAGCAAATCAATCCATATTTAGGGGTATACGTAATGTGAGACTTACGGCCTCATTACGAGTGTAGCGGTCCAAGGACCGCCACACTAGCGTTGACTTTTGGACCGCCGCACTCCAGGTGGTCTGACTGCTCAATTACAACCCTGGCAGGTGGTCCAGCCAGGGGACCGCCTTCCCCACCTGGAACCTGGTTCCCGACATGGTGACGGCAGTCTGAGTTGTACTTAGCCTGGGCGTAGCACTGTTCCTGCCGATCTGACTGGCGGGAACGCTCTCTTGCAATATTCCCAACAGTTAGACTAGCGGGAACATTGTAATAGGGTAAACGCCAAAGCCATGGTGGTGGCGTTCCACCCCACAAGTTTGGTGGTCACTCATTGGGACCGCCAAACTTGTAATGAAGCAGTAAGTCTCAATTTAACCAGCTTCCAGAATGCTCCCGATATATGGTTGTACTGTCAAATGTCCCATCCCTATTGACAGCTGCAGAAAAATTCACTATACAGTAAAAGTAAAAAAGAGAGCTAGTGGCTATTTAAGAACTCATACTTCTTTCTCAGTGATTATAGAAACATACTCTTCATTTGAAGAGTTCGTTGGATTGGCCCTAGTGTCAAACAAGTTAGGCGAGAATTTGTGGTTGCCACTTTTAAGTATGCACAATTGACACACTAACTACTTATTAATAATCCTCCGCACACCATTTCTCACAATTATATTAACTTACTCCCACTTGGTTTCTACTATAGCCACCTTATTCCTAATGTCAATCTACCACACATTTCCTTGGCTCAGAGGCCCGACCAAAAAGAATCTACCCAGGTCACAGTCTCAAATTGTTTCTCCCTGCTCACAAATTTGGAAGAACTTGATTGACTGAGTAATAACAATCATTAAAGATATAAGGGGGTTGCCAGGAACATGGGTGACAATCCGATGCTGACTAGTATCACCCCATATACTGGAAATTTCCTATACAAATTGCTGTGCTGGAATATCTCTGTTCTTAAATCCAAGCTGTCAAAAAATGATTGGTCAGCATCTATTGATGTGGCGTAATGCGGCTCATGTTACTATACTTCATTACTTTGATATTTTTACATAAGGTAACACTGTCCGGAAAATATTTAACCTTATTAGTACCAATTTAACACCAAACATAGCAATAAGCAACTGAGAGAGGACAAGTGAACCATTCCAAAGGGCCATTGATATGTTTTTTTAACCATATAGTAATTCAAGGGTTCACTGACAATATCGAAACCAAAAATACTGTGATACAAAAATACTGTGTCAAAAATATCATACAAAAATATATCACTTTCCTATACATATAAAGGTAAGTACAAAAATATTTTTAAAAATATAGTTTTACACTAATATGGAAAAATATATCCAAAATTATAATTTTAAAGATAATATATAAAAGGTTACAGGGACGTTATAGTTAGGTTCTGAATTTATTCATTCAAAATCGTCAAAATTCAGCAGTTATAGTTAGAGTTCTTTCAAGTAACGATAACTTGCGCCCTAAGGTAACTCATGCCCTTGCCATGCAGTTTTCCTATCAATCATTTTATTGCAAATGTTGCAGTGATAATATCAAAGATGCCACAGAAGATCTCATCAATGATATAGTATGTGGAGTAATTAGCTGTGTATGGTGAAGGCGCAAGTTATAGTTACCTTAGGGTGCAAGTTATAATAAAACTTCAAAAAAATTAAAATATTTCCAATTTAATTATACATAAAAAGATACCGGTACATAAAAATACATTTTTCCAAAAATATGTTAAAAATAACATAAATGTATATGAAAAATATAAAATTAAATACACAACCACATACTAATAAATATCTAAACAATGCTAACAAAACTATTAAACCTTATGAATAATAAATATACCATTCCCACTCCAGGATGTACAACAGTAGGGAAAGTGCTGGACACAGGAGTGGTAAAATTTGCTATTCCCACTTCCGTCAGTGCAACAGTAGAGAAAGAGTTGGACACAGGGTTACTATTCCCACTCCAGTCGGTGCAACAGTAGGGAAAGGGTTGGACTAAGGGCTGGTAAAATTTGCTATTCCCACTCCAGTCGGTGCAACAGTAGGGAAAGCATTGGACTCAGGTGGGGTAAAATTGACTATTTCCACTCCATTTCATAAATTTTTATAACCCAGTTAACACGCTGCTTTCATGCACTTTTCCATGTTATAACTGTTCTAAAGAGTCGATCTCTTGTTGTTTCCCATTAATTTCAATGTTATCTTAGGTGACGATTTGAATGCGAAAATTGGAACCAATGCTACTCATACCAATCCTTTTTTAATCTGGGATAGGCGAGATAACACAGTAAGGGCAAACTGCAGTTGGACAAAGCTTTATAGATGGCTGTTAAAATCTGGTCTTTTGACTATGGTAGAAACATTGGAGGATGGACATACACAGAGGGTTACTTTTGCAGATCGGGGACAGGGTACGAATATTGATTGTGTTTTTATCTCAGAGCATATGAATAAGTTGGCCCTATCCGGAGGTCTCTCGAAAATATGGTCAGTGCCCATAGCACAAATGAGTTCTCATTTATTATACCAACAGGTATAGAACTGCCAGCTGAGAAGGGGATCAAGAATCAGGAGACCATGGATAAAGGGTTGAGACTAAAATAGAGATGTGATCATTTTCTGACGCTTCTTGAATCCATCATTAGGGCCAGTTTTGATCTAATTAATGATCATTTGTTGATATATAACTGCTGTCCTCAAAGTATTATGGAGGCTTCATCTAAGCTCCATGACTCAATGAAGAGATCCCTTATAGGTCCTGTTCAAATCAAGAAAAGCCTATCCCAAAGCTTTAAAAAAAATAATGCAAAATTGCTAGCAATATGCTAAGTTGTGCTCAGAATGGCGTCTCTAGAAACCACGCCTATATTAATAGGGCCAGAGCTGCCTATAAGCTAGCCATCTAGAAGAAGAAAGCTGAATCAAGGGATAAAACTTGGCAAAAGCCGTACTAAAGCCTATAAAGATAGACTGTTGCGTTCTAGTAAACACTAATGAAAGTGATCTTGATAATTGGAATGGGCATGGCAACTAACATTAGTGCCAAAAGTTGGGTGAAGCACTTAAGTCGTAATTATTCTTTTGTCATAGAAAGTTATAATGACATGCTATTGGACCGTACTAGCTTCCTGTTAAACATCCACTTCTCACTTGAAGAGGTTATGAGCGCCATTAATGCTAGCCCAACTCACAAAGCTCCGGGACCTGATGGCTTTCCTGTGTACCTTTATAAATTGAACACTGAGCTCAGGGGACCCATCATAACTAAGGTTTTGAACGCTGCCATGAAAACTAGCGTTGCAGCCTCGTGGCAGATGGCTACTGTTGTTCCCATTTACAAAAAGGGTAACAATAAGATCCTAAGTGCTGCAGGCCGATTTAATAGACTCAGAAGCCAAAATAGAAGAGTGTGTCATTCTTCACAGAATTAAGGCCTGGCCAAGCGAGAATAAGGTGATCAACAGGGTGTAGAATTAGAGCAGGATAAGCCACCCAAGAGCAATGCTTGAATCTTCGCCTGATTATTGAAAAATATTCCGTAGCCTAAAAAGAAACTATATCCCTTTCCTTCATGGCCCTCAGCAACACCTTTGACAGGGTTAATCATTCAAAGTTATGGGATATTTTGCTGATAATGGGCCTATCCAAATCTCTTGTCAATATTTAATGGACTCTCCATAGTGGGGTGACCACTTCTGTGAGGTATGGGCCGGAGAGGATGGGTACTGCACCATTTATACTAGCTTGAGGGGTTCATTTTGGTTGTGTCTTTGCCTCACTATTATTTATTCTGCATATCAATGAGCTGTGCAATTTTTTTGATCGCCAGTGGCAAGGACCTGCCAACAGTGGGATCCCAGGTTGTTTCAATACAGCTATATGCAGATGACACTGTGTTAATTGCCCACATCCACAATGGTTTGAGAAGTCTTGTTGATAATTTTGTTAAGTTCATGGACAACCTAGACCTTGAAACGAATATCTCTAAAACACATTGGGGGTTATTACAACTTTGGAGGAGATGTTAATCCGTCCGAAAAGTGAAGGTAAAGTGACGGATATACCACCACCCGTATTATGAGTCCATTATATCCTATGGAACTCGTAATACGGCTGGTGGTATATCCGTCACTTTACAGTCACTTTTGGGATGGATTAACACCTCCTCCAAAGTTGTAATAACCCCCATTATGTGGTCTGTAGTAATCAACGCCATAAGGTCAGGCAAATCACTATTAAGGGAAAACCTATTACAAGAGTGAAAGATTTCTCGTATCCGGGGGTCCCTTTAGGCACCGAGAGCCCTTGGTCATCTTGTATCTCACACAGGTTTCGCCACTTTAATCAATCTGTGTGGGCGGTGTTTGACTTAGCCGAAGAGGGAAGTAACAAACCAATGCAGCGTATACTGGAAATTTATAAACACATGTGCATCCCAGTGTTACCCAATGGGGCAGCTGTGTCGTGCTACCGAAAATGTTCTAAACAGGAGGAAAATTGCTTTTGTAGGTGCCTGTTAAGACAGGAGGAGCTGGGTCTTCCTTTTATTTGGGACTCTATCAAGCGAGCACCACTCGTCCTCTGGATCTCCATTTGGATAAACAGGCAGGCTAGCTTTAATTGTATGGTCGTACTGACTGCCTAGCCTGCGAAGGGAGGTCATAAATTAAAATGGCTCTGCTATATTAAGACTATTATCAAAGCATTGGGCAGACCTGAATTGTTTACCGCCCCTGACCTGATAGTTAAGGGAGATGCTGAAGCAGTCCAACATGTATGTATGTCTTTTTATGGGGCAAATCATGACGAGGAAGAATATAAATCCTATTGTTACGGACTATGGCATAATCCAAGCCTATCATGGAAGAACCCTATTCAGATTTTGTGAAGAATACATGGGAAAAGCTGTTGGTAACCAAATTTTGGTTAGGCAGTATTTGGAGTCATCCGGGCTTAGCCCTTGGCCAGTATGACTCAGCCTCTATTTTGATTTGTGTCGGTGATGACGTCTCCCCTCAGTCTCTGACCCATTTTATTTTTTATGTAGGTGCTAAGTGTTCCCCAGGCACACATTATTAATACCAATTTTAAAAGCAAATGGATGTGTTTGGACACAGACCGGAACTTTACTCCTTATGTGTGTTCTTTAGTTGGTAGTTTTTTAAAATGTGCCATTCGGTTACACAATTCCATTCATTTTTGGGAAAAAATGCTGGTTAACCAGTATGTTTTAACTGTTTTAAGAATTATAAATAATTTGTGATTTCTTCTGAGATTTTAGCTTTGATGCTTTTGTCTTATTGTGTTGTTTTGTTCCTTTATGGACTTTATTTAAAATCCGAAATAAAGAAATATTAATATTGATATTAAGTGAGTGTGAGTAGGTGTAACTTCTTTCTGAAGCTCCAGGTATAATGCCTATCTATCATAGAAACATAAAAGCTTTTTGATTTGGACATTTTGGGGGCCATTACAACCCTGGCGGTCCAAGACCGCCAGGGCTGTTTTGACGGAAGCACCGCCAACAGGCTGGCAGTGCTTCCAATGTCATTACGACTGTGGAGCTTCACACCGCCCTGGCCGGCGGTTTCCTGCCACATTTGCCCCGGCGGCGATAATGCACCAGGGCAGCGCTGCCCAGGGGATTACGAGTCCCCAACCGCCAGCCTTTTCCTGGCGGTTTGAACCGTCAGGAAAAGGCTGGCGGTACGGAGAGTCGCAGGGCCCCTGGGGGCCCCTGCACTGCCCATGCCACCCACTGGTATGGGCAGTGCAGGGGCCCCCTGACAGGGCCCCGTGCAGCTTTTCACTGTGTGCATAGCGCGATGGGTGCAACTGTACCCGTCACATGCCGCAACACAGCCTGCTCCATTCGCCTAAAGGGACCCGCCGGCCCAGCGGGGATCTCAAAATGACCGCGGCGGGAGTGCGGCCACATTGGCGGGCGCCCGGCAGTCAGATCTTGGCAGGCGGGTGAAGCCATCCGCCAAGGTCATAATGAGGGCCTGTATGTTTAAAGCAATACAGAGAAATTGTGCAAGCTCAGGAAACTGAAACAGAAGTTTACCATTTATGGGCAAAATGGTGAGCATCTTTTGTGCTCTCATATCATTTTAGTGCATTACGTAGTCAAACTATTGTAGAGAAGACACCTGCCAATTCTACCAGCATTATAGTAGGAGTATCCTTCAAAGCTAAACGGAAAAAGTGATATATAGGTGTGTATCTATTAGGGCTCCCACTTAAGTTGTACTTTGCAATTGGCAGTGTATACAGTGTTTGGTGGAAGAGTGCTGACACACCCAGGCAGTCCACAATTAGGAGTTGATGAAAAAGTGGAGTCAGATGAATTTACCTTGCATACCTTGGTAGAGCTTTACTGCAAAAAATAAAAATAACATTTTGAAATAAAGTTTTTATTGCAATAAGACCAATGATCAATAGAGTGTTACTATAGCTTGAGGGGAAGAGCGTACATCCAAAGGGATTACGGAGTTGACAAACAATGAAGAGGTGTGTGAGGGCAGTGCAGGTGGTTACATTTCTTGAGAATCAATTTTTAGTACAAGTGTTCAAAGAAGGGAGACGTTCATAGTTTAGTAAGTGTTCAGGAACCTTATTCACAGGCAGGTGGTCTCCTGTTGTTGCCAAATCTAGAGGACACGTAACGAGATGGAGTCTATGCACACCTATAGAAGATATTAAGGTCTCCCAAGGATTGAAGGTGGTTGAGAGAAAGTGTGGAAAGAAGTGAGAAGGAAGTACTTTAAATACGTGGAAAAAATGAGGATGCAAAAAAATTATTTGCTAGTTTTTTAGAGGATATTTTCTTGGTGTTTGAATAAGTGCTCACTAGTTTCTGACTTGTTTTGAAAGTATTTCCGCTGACGAGGTAGGAAGAATATAACTTTATAATGATGGGTCTAAGGGAAAGCCTATTGTTGTCATTTGGTATTTTGCTACATCGTTGTTTTTCAAAGGATGTGGAGTGGATTCTAAGGTTTATGTAGCGACAAATTGTGCTAGTAGGTCAAGTCGGTAATACCACCATGATTAAAAAATAAAACCTTGAGTCCAGATATTCAGATGGAGTATTAGGTGTAGGGGATCGGATGATAACTGTAAGAAGTGGTATGAGCTGTATCCAGAGGTGTTGAGTAACAGTCTGGGTATGGCCAAGGGATTTGCACACCTCAGCCTGAAAAAGGGGTGTGCAATCTGTGGTGCACGAGGTGTGAAACCTGCCTGTGACTTTGAGGAATACGTAGAAAACAGAGTTGACATGACTGTGAGATGAAGGAATAATCAAGCCCATAGATGCCTTTGAGTAGCTGGCTCCTATTGTTCTTGCTTTAAATATCAAATAGGTGCTTACGAATATGTGTGGTTCTGAGGGATTCTAATGGCATTATTTGAAAGGACTATGCCCTTTCTACAACAGATTCAGAGATCAAAACATTCCTCAAAGAATGCTTCATCAATTCATGGCAGGATGCATGGTACCTAAAACCAGGGGGACCGTAAGACTACAGAAGCGTCGATCTTCCAGGAATTGAAAATAAAGCTGGATGAGCATCGAGAGCCTTCATAGCAACCGCAGGCTTGACACAATGAAACAAGCGATAACTTCCAGTCAAGCGTATGTCACATATTCTCCCTCTGGACAACTTGGTACTCATGGTAAAGTAATAAATATTTATGTGCATTTCCCCACACCTAATATTGTTCGAAGATCTGTTCATTGTGCTTGAAATTTGTGTAGAGGTCCAACTGTCTCCAGCCTGTCAGGAGATCATGATGGGAGCTTCAATACAAAATTACGGAAATGGTGAGAAAACATGTAAGACTTCATGGATATGAGACAAGTGCTTGGAGTTCGAGTTCCATGCCATCCTTTTTCACATAAAGAATGCAGCAGAGCCGGACTCACAAATCTCAGCAGCAGACCTGGCATACTTTCTGGCATACTTGTTGTAGTGCACAACGAACAGGACACTCCATCAATTTGCAATGGCTTAGTGTCTTTATGCGTAGACTACAATGATATAACATTTAAGGAATGGACACAAAACCCAAATTGAAAGAAAAAATGGAATTATTCAATCAGAACTGAAAAGAATTGCAACTAGTGACACAGAACACTGTTACCATGGACATCTGGAACTGGGTTTCCTGTGGGTCTTCTGAAAGAAAGGCCTTTCTCGAATGCAAGTTATCTGGGTGCACCATTATCATAATGCCTCGCAAAAGGAAAACTCAATTGAACCCCAGAAAAAAAGGTGGGCAGAATTGACAATTCAATTAAAAAATAGATTCTTCCAGATCCATTGCAAAGGAATAGCACATATTGTTTGTCAGTAAATCATATGAATTGGGTAGTTTCTAATCTGACAAATAAAAAAGCCCCAGGTTCTAAACTCCATTGGGGTGAACTCTTTAAATGTTTTCTAGAGTTGTGAGGAAAATCCTGCAGAAGATCGTTCATCACTGTATAGAATATTAACCTCCCTGAATCATGGCTCAGTAGCATCATACTGTCCTTGTCCAGTAAGGGCAAGACATCAGACCCAAATCCATACAGGCCGCACTGAAAAATTCAGAAGTCAAGATTTTATCTCAACTAAATCTTGAAAAATCTCCAATGGAAAAAAGATGAAAGTTCTTGACCGCATATCATGGTAGATGTATACCTGATCTTTCTAACTTTGACCAGACTTTCAAACTTCAGTACATGGTGTCAAAATATTCAAAGCAGAATAAAGAAAAAACCTTTATGCAGCCTTTTTATGTCAGCATTCGATCACACAGGTTGGACCAAACTGTGGTCAAATCCTGAAAACAAAATCCCCGAAGCCACACCTGCTCTTCTTAAGAAGCTGGACACAGACACAACTGGACATGCGAGGTATCGCGCAAATAGCCAGCTGAATACTCTGCGTAAAAGAGGGGTAAATAAAGGATGCTTGTTCGTCATTTCATTTTCAAGGTGTACATAAATGACATTCTTGGTGATCTACTGAAATCATTTACTGACACACCAAAAATTCAAGTTTCATCCCTACTTTTTGCCAATGACTGTGCTCCTGGCATGCACCCAAAGCAGCCTGCAAAAATTGCTTCACTTAACAGAAAAATACTTTAAGGAGAACAGTATCATGAGTCACAAAGATGAAAGGGAGTTCATGGTCTGCGATCCTGATCAAATAAATCAGGATCTGAGCAACTCCGTTTGGAAGGACAAAATATAGAAATAGTGCAGACCTTTTCTTACCTTATAAGATTTGCCATCTCAAACTCCTGGAAGTCAGATCTTGAGGGTATTTTAAGGAAAATTGAAACAATCGCCAAGGGGATGCTTTGTTCCACTTGCTATATTGAAGGGCAGATTCTGCATTATGTACATAACTAAAGCTCAAATGGACTTGATTGTGACCTATGGTTCGATAGTTTGTTCAGCGGTGGGAAAAAAACTCTGGAACAAGAGCTCCACAGATAAAGTTGTATAAAAGTTTGCACCAGTAATTCCTTCAGTGTATTTTGCATGTACGCCAATCGAACTGCAGTGCCACTAAAGGCTGTTGGGCTATGTGGACAAATATAATACAGCATGCTTACCCCGCCTAATTACTTATCCTTAGGGAAATTGATCCATTCCAAAAACAAAGTAAGCGTGAAAGTCTAGTCGCCCACAAGCTAGGAAAGGTAATTTATCACAGGGTCTTGGTGAAATTTTAATTACACTAGCATGCAGAATTGGCAGAATTTTGTTAATTTTGCATAACATCATGTACAAAAATGACAGAGATTACAACATTATGCCACATCTAGTAACTTCGGGGAAAAATTTAATGGGAGATGTATCGTTCGGGTAATTTTGAACACAAACATCATCAGGTGACATTTTTATCAGAGGAGACGTAAACTTCAAAACCAAACACAAGCTGTAGTATTTTGAAAGTAAACTGCGGTTCCTTTAACGTCGGTGGTCAACAATCAATCCAGGTGAATTTTTTACATAAGTGGACAGTTCGGGTACTTTTTTAGCACAAAATTTCAAATCCAAATATGAGCAGCAGTGTTTTGAATGCAAATAATTTGAAATCCATTTGAAAATTACATTTTTGAGTCCAATCTTTACCTGAATAGACCATCGTGTAATTTTTGAGTCCAAGATGTATTTGGGTAATTGCGCATAATTTTGCTGTCACTTTGTGTAACTACACTACAGCAAATAACAAGCAACTTGCATACTGCTATTTATCACACACATGTCCCTCTCCTGTAAAAGCTCATCAAAGTAGTGCCTTATAAATTAAAACTGAAAGAGGACTTGATGCCACTTAACCACTGAGAAGGGGAGGGAAGTGTAGAAATGGTTAAAAGTATTCCATGGATCACAGTGTTTGAGCTGGTAGCACACAGCAACCATACCTCTCAAACAGGATTTGGCTTTGGCAAGATGTAGAGAATTATAAGGGGGGACTGGGAGTAATCAAGGCCCAGCACATACACTCCCTCATCTATCATAATTAACAAATCAATCTGCTGCTCCTAAGTTGAATTAGGGTTGTGTAACCTAACCAATCGTGGGTTGGTTGGGATATTCAAAGTATCAGAGGAAGACCCCTAACCCACCCTTAGGTGTATCATGCTTCATCGTTAGGCATGCTCTTAGTTGGGCCTGCGCTGTAGTGTCCAACGGGCCCCGAAAAGGCAAGATGTAATCTTTGGGACTCCCATGAATGAAGCCATAGATGGAATCAGGTTTCACAGGCATAGTGTGACTGCAATATAAAGTTAATTATGACATCACTCATACTTTCTTGGAGTGTGAATGGTGTTGCAAGAGCAGAAGGACCTTCCACGAAGAAGCCCTGAGATGAGCTCATTCTGATGACAATTCCAGCACTCCTATACCTACTGGGAGGCCATTTCATTGAAATTATGCAGAAGGCGGAAGCATTCCTCCAGTCTGTGCCCAAAACTAGAAGTGCAACACTTTCACCAATGATCCTTCTACAAAGGACTCAACCAGAGGTCAAAAAGGCAAACTTATATACACTTGATGACCAAAGCTAATCTCTGATACAGGAAAGGACACGTGCTGTTAACAGAAATAAGCACAAGATAACAAGCATTTAAAAGCAAGGCTATTCCTTTCTTCCTGCTTTTGCTTCTTTTTACTGCTGGTTCACTGTGGGGCTGTGTGTTCCCCATCAGTCGCAGGATAACTGTACAACGTTATAAATAAATGTCCTTTACAAGAAAAGATAGGATCATTTCAGAGACATGGAGGGAAAGGCACCGGTTACCATGTCCTATATTCTTTATTACTGGACACTTTCCTGTTTCTGCACTTCCAGTCCCTCTTCTGCTGACTCTGGTCTGATATCGCTCTAACAAGTGTATTTATCATTTTGTATACGAAGGGTTAAAATGGGCATAATGGTCAATCTACACAGAGGCGGTCATTCTGACCCTGGCGGTCAAAGACCGCCAGGGCGGAGGACCGCGGGAGCACCGCCGACAGGCCGGCGGTGCTCCAATGGGGATTCCGACCGCGGCGGTAAAGCCGCGGTCGGACCGGCACCACTGGCGGGCTCCCGCCAGTGTACCGCCGCCCCATTGAATCCTCCACGGCGGCGCAGCTTGCTGCGCCGCCGAGGGGATTCCGACCCCCCCTACCGCCATCCAGATCCCGGCGGTCCGACCGCCGGAATCCGGATGGCGGTAGGGGGGGTCGCGGGGCCCCTGCAGTGCCCATGCCACTGGCATGGGCATTGCAGGGGCCCCCGTAAGAGGGCCCCTAAATGTATTTCACTGTCTGCTGCGCAGACAGTGAAATACGCGACGGGTGCAACTGCACCCGTCGCACAGCTTCCACTCCGCCGGCTCGATTCCGAGCCGGCTTCATCGTGGAAGCCTCTTTCCCGCTGGGCTGGCGGGCGGCCTGAAGGCGACCGCCCGCCAGCCCAGCGGGAAAGTCAGAATTACCGCCGCGGTCTTTCGACCGCGGAACGGTAAGCTGACGGCGGGACTTTGGCGGCCGGCCTCCGCCGCCCGCCAAGGTCAGAATGAGGGCCAGAGTGTCTCGATTGAACATTATGGTCAATAGGAGCCTTAGTTTTCTGAGCCATTGTTCTATCATCAACTGTGCCGTCCCCATCGATGGCGGTAGCCAAGCAGGGTTATGTCATTGTACAGTTTATTTATCCTGTACGGGATGTAGGATGCAAGGGTGCATAGGTGTCAGGGGTGGGCACTGTGATAAAGGGTAAACATATACCCTTTATTCAATCAAATTCTCAGCTGCCTTATGATCTACACGGGTCTGATTCATATGGATCTCCTCTCCCAGTGACCATTTTAACCCTTTGAGGGGGAGTATGCCGAGGTCAGTGGGTCTGCTGTCTGCTCCCCCAATGCCCACGTCTCCAATCACACATTGAAAGCTGGCCCTCACGGATAGCTGCCACCGCGCAAATCGTTAAGAAATGGCACAGCCAGTTGGTAACTTTTCAAGGGTTTGCCACCACATGAGAGGCCACAAAGCATTGATACATTTCCGTGCTAATCTCAAGGACCAAGGGCACAGCTCCTTTTCACCCCCTTTTCCATGCAGGTCACATAGAATTACAATGTTGGAACTGTGAGCTGCAAAGACATTTGTATAAGCCTGCAAATTTGCAATGGTGAAAATATTGTTGTCACCGACGGTGCTCCAAACAAAACACAACTATGATTTGGATGTCATGTTTATGTGTCTTGCCACTGCACTGTGGTGGGTGATACCAAATTTCCTTAAATTCAGTCCAACTAAGAGGGACCTCTACTCACCTGTGCAGATGTCTCATTGAGTAAAGTCATGGGTCCGACACTGCAACCAGCTAGAGTTTTCAGCACCTGTGCTTTTATATTGTCTCCAGTCTGCATCTTGAGATCCTGCCTTCCAGAGTTGCGAAAATGTGTTTTCTTCGCTGAGAATTCTTAAAAAATGTTTCCCTTCATTGTCACTCAATTTCATATCCTAGTCAGCAGTGCGCCTATTCCGTTCAACTTTAATTATGCTGGCTCAATCCACCTTGCTGCCTCAGACTAGGACATGAAGTACCTTTAGCTCAGAATGCCAACACCCAGCTGGTCAGGGGATCTCAAGAGAGGAACATATTTCTACCCTGGCCAGGTCTTTGCCCTAGTTCCCCATCCACAAGAGGGTTTGCCTTAAAGCCTGTCCAATAATACATTAGACAAGATATTTGACCATCCAGGATTTCTGATAGCTAAATCCGTGGGTGAATTCTCCAATCAGGTACTACAGGCTTCAAGCCAGTCTCTTGGTGGTTTTAAAAGTCTAATCAGTGAGCTTGGACAACAGTTCCTTTTCTGTTAACAGTGTTGAACTATAGGCCTCTGTTTGGACAGGAATACCCCTTACATGGTAGTACAGACATGCACCCCTGCCCTGAGTGACCTCGCGGTAAGTGATTTGTTATGCTAAAAATGTTTGACCTGCTTGTGCACAGAGGCCTCGGCATAGAACAAGAGCCTGACTCCTAGGTCTGGAGCAACACATCAAGTGCACTCTCTAGTCGACAATGGACTACCATCCATTTCCTGGACACACATATTAAACAATGGCACTGTCCAATTTTTCCATTTCACGATGCAAAATCACACCCACGTTTTCATGTTTAGATATGAGTGTGCAGCCTAAAGGATCCACTCTAGTAAAGTTTGGCTTGAATGTAATTCCCAGATCCTGCGCTGCCGTTCCCATGTGAGTGCCATGCACATGCTGTGTGTACGGTGACTGGGAGCAGGACTCCATTGCTATTGTGAGTCTATGGCTGCAGAGGCTGCTGAGATACATTTTGGGGAGCCCCATTGAAGCAGCGCACAGTGCATGGTACGGCCTCCCCTGATAGTGGCAGTGCATTGCTTGCGTTCCAGAGTAGCCTCAGACACTGAAGTGTGTGAGGACGGAGACGCTGCTGCTAATCATTGCTTCCTCAGCACCGCCGTTTGGCTTTTGATGGTGGTGGGTAGGTAAGAAGTGGTTCTCTCCTCCATTGTGCAGAGAAAATCTTCCTTTCAGTGGCAGTCCAGATTGGAGTCAAACTTTTCACTTTGTGGTGTGAGGAGCATCACCCTCAACAAAGGCTATCTGCTCTGTAAAAGAAGTTCATTTTGAAAGGAAACATTCAAAGTGGTTCCAGAACCTTGAGATTGGAATCAACATCCCCTGTCTGCTATTGACTATAAAAGTGAGACCGAAGCTGTCCCACTTGGTTCCAGTTCTGATTTCTTCATGACCAAGGAAGGGATTGCTCTGTATAGTACTCAAAGAACTGCTAAGATCACTGGCCCTTGACAGCCAGAGTCTCAGAGTTAAAGTGACATCACCTGAAGTCTGTGCATCCTTGCTGGATGAGGTGTGAGTCTGTTTCGTACCTGGAAACCGGCCCAGGCTGCTCAGCCTGAGGGGAGATGGGAAGAAGTGCCTAACCCTGCAGAGAAATGACTTGGAGAAGCCCAGCCACTGTACCCAGATCCCGGGACACCTCATCAGAGTGGACTGAACCAAAGCTGTGCAACCACTGCCGACCCAAGTCTAGAAGTGGGTCTCCTGGTCCCTTAGTAAGTTTCCTGACCTAGTTTTTCATGCCTTACAAAGCTAAGTATGCCTCTACATTGGACAGCCTGCGAGGGTGCCAGTCAGTACAACCACAGTGTTGCATCCCACCACCTGAAACAGACTGACTTGTTCTGACTCTGCTGGGAGCTAAGAGAGCGGATGGAGGACCTGTCACTGCCAATGGTCCTTGTTGCTTGAGCGGTGAAACCATCTGTGCTTGAGCTGTTGCTTTTCATGAGCCGCCACATTCCTGGAGGACTCTGGGAGAAGAAAGTGGGGCCACTGCTCGTGTTGCTGCTGTGAGTCACACGCAGGACCTTTTGAGCTGCTGTTGTCTGCAGACCTGACGCTGAAAGTTCCCAAGCACCAGGTGCTCCAGGTTAAGCGACCCCATGAACTCAAACAATGCTAAAATGAACAGTTTTTTTTTATCCTTAAACAAATTGCACCCCGAGAGATCTTTTTAATAGAGGATCATGATTGAACTGGCCTAGGGGGGTCAGAACACCAAGAAGCCTTTTGCACATGCCATGGTGTGCATGCACCTTCGTCATAATCTTGCCTAGCGCCCTTATTAGAACCCTGTGCTTGGTTCACCTCACTTTGTGAACAATTACATATTAGTGTGCAATAAAAGTACCAATCTTTTCTTATAAAGAAAGGCACTGGGGCATACAGGATTTGCTTTTGCATACCTGTTTGAGTACTTGGTCTCTGTCTCTGACCGCTTACTCTGCTACCCTCAGTGTCGTGTGTTGCAATGTCCTTCGTACCAGATTCACAGGCCATAGCCATTTACGCCTCAGAGCATCAGTTTTAAAAGGCCCCAGCCAGCACGGGTCATGCTGAGTAGCCCCCTCCTTGCTCTGTGGTTCACAAATGGGCTCTGACAGTCAGCCAGTGAGAGAGAGCAGCAGTCCCTCACTCGTCACAGACTGGGATGGGGTCAGTGAGACTGCTAGCCCCAGCCCTGTCTGTGATGAGGTGTCGCAGATTGACACTTGACACTTTGGTGCTTAAATTTGAAGCACTGAAGCAATCAGTGACACTCCTCCTTGTCTTGAGGGAAGGGCCTCAAGGCACTTTGCAGGTTGGGCAGGCCACGCCCACATAGCTGCGAAATCCTCAGCCTGCCAAAGATCAGGTCATGACCGGAGTCTGCACATTTACCTGGAAAAGAAGCATGTCTGTCAGGTTGAGCATGGTGGGCACTCTTCTTGTCATGAAAAAGGTGCGAGGCATGGACCCTCTGTCCATAGCGATGGGTCGCTGCTGCTCATGATTTTCAAATATTATAAATCGATTGTAGTCGGTGGTTATGTGATGTCACTTCTGTTACCCATTGCACGTTGCTGGAACCACTCCATGAGCTACTCGTACGTGACATGAAGCAACTCGAGATCTATGTGTGTACCTTCACCTCCCTCGGTTACTCTAGCACCTGTGCTCTAGATCACACACCCTTGAAAAACAAGCACAATGAGTGCTTTCATAAAAAGACGCAAGAGTTTCCTTTTCTTGCAGAGCAACTTCCTGGCCGTGCAGAACTCATTCTGCGGTTGAGGAGGCTGATTTTGAAGCAGCAGCGCCTTTGGCTGGAAGCCACAACGCTGCCTGGAGGAAGGTACTTTTCGGGAGGATTGAAGTGAACTGTGACAGCAGAGTTCTGGAAAAGATTACAGAATGCCTGTGCATGTCCAGGTGCAAAAGCCATTTTTTTTTTTACCCAAAGTCCTAGGCTAACCTCTACTGCCTTAAAGTTGCAGGACAAGCAAAAACCTATGTGCCAGTAAGCTGGCAGTTCTCTTTTATCGTGCTCAATTTATCGACCTCAGAAGGATGTTTTGTGAACGTGCTGTGCATTTGCTCTGCTCACCACATAAACTTGCAGGCTCATCCACCACTAGGGTTTTTGTAACTACAAGGTACTCTTTGCAAAGACTTCTACAATGCATTCCATTTGGATTTACTCACTTCCTCCAACCAGTGGTGTTACACAAAATGAGGGCCCTCCCTGCAGAATGTGAAGAGAGCAAGGCATTCAGTGGGCCTCATCCCTCCAGGTCTCAGACCCGTTAGTAATTAAAAATGGACAATTAGACGGGTCCCTATTGGGTCCTCTATTCATGTCCTTAAAAATACTGGCAAATAACACGAATAGATTTTTAGAACCAATAATGTAAAAATGTTAAGGTACTCCATGTCAGTGATATAGCTCCTGCTTATATTTCACATGTTTTACTTAATCTTGCACCAAATTGCCAGTCGGGCTGGCACACTATATGGATCACAATTTTTTAGCACATTAATGCCACACCTTGAATTAAATAGGCCACGCCTCTCTTAGACACCCTGCTCCACACTTTATAAATCACACTTAAAGCCCTGGAAGCGGGGCTCCTGACAGTGGCATACCAACACTTGAGCCCCCCCCTTGCGAAGTACATGGAGGGCCCCCCTCTCCGAACTCACTCAGCTCCTGTCAGGCCAGGGCACTATGCTGACGGGGCCCCCTGGAGCTCGGGCCCCCTGCACTGAAGAGGCTGCGGGGGCCTTTGTTACGCCACTGGCTCCTGAATCTCCAATATCTCACAGATATTTATTGGCCATTAACTGTTTGGGGCCCATGAAGGCTCCCTGTCGCCAGTGACTTGGGGGGTTGAAGTAGCTGTGGGTCAGCTCACATAAACCGATGCATATAAAACAGAGAAAGCAAGCTGTGATGAAGGACTCAAAATAGAAGTGGAGCATCATAGTAGGGAAAAGTGTGAGAAAGCGATAAAGAGCAAGTGAGAGAAAGAGAAACTGGTGATAGAAATAGATCGGCCGTGGCTTACTAAGGGGTCTGGCCCCTAACGCTAGGGAGGAAACTGATTTCCCTGTCCCCTGATGTTAAAGTAAAAACTGCCCTTAATTGGGGTAAAGTGGGTCCCTCATCCCCCAGGGCCGCGGTGCCACTGCACATGCTGCACTATTGAAAGCCGCGCCCCTATGGGAGCAGCTGAAGAAGCAGGAACACACGGAAACTGTACAGCAGATTATTTGAGGCGAGCGAGGGGTGTGGATGTGCCGCTGTACCAGGGGGAGGTGGCGAGATCACTGCAAAGGAATGTGCCATTCAAGACCAGGAACAGGGGCCTGTGAGGTCAGGTGATGACGGAGGGGGAGCTCTGGAAAATGAAACATTCTTTGTGGTTCCTCAAAGCTGGCGGTGCGTCCAAGAGCAAAATAAATACTCTATAGATGAGCAGAACTCGAAATCTGAACACTAGATTTTTTTAATATTCCTTTGAGATAGGGGATGGACATCCATTTCGGACAGCTTTATATATTTTTCATAACTTGAATTCTTTATAAGGTAGGTGACATAGCTCTAAAATTTCATATCTCGGATTGTGAGTAGTTAGCAAGTAGAGGCGAGTCCTTTGTGTTCTTTCACTTGTAGTCCTGGTTTTACAAGTCCCAGAATGTCCTGATTACTTACAGTAATCTCCATTACTCTTAGCCCCAGTCACTATTTATGTGATTTATTCCATCTCTTTGAGATAGGAAGAACTTCAGGAAAGCATTGCCGAGTGGTGGCCTTGCCCATCTCTTCCTGGTTGGCATTAAAGGGACTGGCATTCTCAGCAGACTCCTGGAATATCAGGCCTTCTGTGAAAGACCAGATGTTCCCCTGGGAGGGAAGGCGGATCACAATGGCTGGGACAAGGGCTGAAGATAGCCAGTAAGTAATCAGGCCATTACATCCACGTTCATTGTCCTCACCCAAGTCATCCCTTATGAGGAATACAAAATCTAAGTGATGGCCTTCAATCCAGAAAGAATAAAAAATACAAAAAGAAATCACTTGCTGCAAGACACTGAATAATTTATCATAATTAAAGAAGAAATAAATTAATTTTATTGCAGGAGGAAGAAACCCACACCATAGTTCTTCCCAAACATCCAAAGCATTTAGGGCATATGTACGAACACTTTTTCCCATAGACACAGAATGGGTAAAAACCTTTGCTACATCTGGCCCTTAGTCCGTAATGATGAACAAACATATTCACAGAAGTCCGTGTGGCAGCACCGCATCTCACTGCAGTGGGCACCCTGAGTCTCCGCCAATGATGCATCCAGACCACTTGTCCTTGGATTCCAACTGGAAAAGAGAGAGTCGCAGGAGAGTAGGCCAGGCCTATGGTTTTGTAAAGTAAGAAGCTTTTCCACCCTGACTTGCTGCATCGAAAGTTGCAAATGATCAGACCTCTTGATCTTTACACATAAACCAAAACAGCTCTCATAGATCTAACAAATACCACAACTTTTTTCAGAGGAGGGAGGATATGGAAAAAAGACTGCTCAGAACAATTTCTTGACTTGCATTTGAGACGGTTTTGGTACAAAAGGTGATTCTGTACATACACCTACACTATCATCTAGAATAAATAACAGGCATTTGCAATGCAATAGGTCTTGTATTTGTGAGAGTTAGAGCTCTTGGCGTAAATTACAATGTCTTTTACCTATGTCTTTTGGTTTGGAGTGTAGTGGATGTGTGTGGTGTTGGAGCGGAATTATGTGGGTTGAATTGGAATTGTTAGTTGTGGAACTGTGTGGGGTGGAATTGTGTGGTGTCTAGTGTATTTGTGTAGTGGAATTATGTGACATGGTGAATAGATAGGGGTGAGAGCTTCACAGAAGAGATAGAAAATAAGATAGATGGGATAGGTAGTTTGTGTATGAAGTGGTGAATGAACTCCAGACAGAGGAGCTGAAAGAGTGTGTGAGAGAGAGAATGAAGGGGACAGCAGGCCATAGAG